>NC_063207.1:10785275-10902775 GCF_017589495.1 Alosa alosa | reverse complement strand
CATATTAACTCCCAAAATCGATGTCGATGGCCATGGATGCATATTTCACCATCTGCAGTATGTAGAGCAGACTGAGCCTACAGAAATGGATATCAGAAGTGAGAAACTATCCATTTGAAAAATAGAGTAATTTTAGAGTTAATAACAGTACAGCACAAAAAAAAAAACAGAAAGACAATGTCGAGGCGGAGTAGGGAAAATCCATAATCATTGGGACAGTGCAGACAGGTCATGCAAAAAATGGAGCCTCTCATTCTAAACTTGTCGAAATCATTGGAGCGCCGGCAAATCCTGTGGCAGGCATATTTCAGATTACTCCTCATGCATAAAAAACTTGGAAACAGTTGACGACACACCACAAGATTACGCCATTAATCTTCCATGACAAAAGGGCCATAGGGGCTGGTGGCAGGGTGTGTGTGTGTGTGTGTGTGTTTGTGTGTGTGTGTGTGTGTGTGTGTGTGTGTGTGTGTGGAGGGAGGGGAGAGAGAAATGCAAACACAAGAACAAATTGGTAAGCTGGAAAGTGTACACACACACACACACACACACACACACACACACACACACACACACACACACACATACACACACAACCTGCCACCAGCCCCTATGTGGTTATTCATTCATCTGTTGACCTATGCACAGGTCAGCGGGGACGGACCAGGCCCCAGCAGATAGATCCGCTGCCATACCACTTAATCTCTCCATGGGTAATGAAAACACATATGGGGCATACACACTACAGATCCCTACAAAAAAGGTATATAAATCTTACTTCAATTAAATTAGACACACACTCACACACACACACACACATCCCGAGGGCACACATACAGTACAAGCCAAGTGTCAAGTGTGAGCACGAAAAGCAGCATGCATTCTACATGACAGCTTCACCCAAACTAAAAAAGCTTCTCTCATTAAGGCACGGCATGTCATGTAATGGAGAAACAACAGCATTGCCAGGCTATATAAAGACACACAGACATCCACAGACATCGATATCTGCACAGAGCGCACAGGTTACGGGCCACAGAGAGTCTGAAGCTACTGAAGTTAGCACCGTGTACTGGTGGCTCGGTACATACTGACATTGCTGCTTAACCTCAGGAAAAGATGCTGATGCGTAGAGTGAAGGGGGGAGGGGGCCCACTTTAAAGTGAGCCGAGCTAAATGCAATTAGCGGCGATCAGGTGAAGGTCAAGTTCCGTTTGAATCACCGCGAACAATTAAGGGTGGGGGCGGGGAGGCACAGGTGTGGTATTTACTGACGAGCGGACCCGTCCGGTCACAGTTACCTCCGCCGCTGCTGCTGCCGTCGCCGATGTAGTTGCAGTGGCTGTTTGTTGTTGTTCCTGTTGTTGTTCCTGTTGTTGTTGTTGTTCCTGTTGTTGTTGTTGTTGTTGTTGTTGTTGTTGTTCCTGTTGTTGTTGTTGTTGTTGTTCTTTGCGTTCTTTTAGACCCTCTCAAGGACATACTCTTTTCTGCCGTCAACTCAATTTATCCTAATTGACGTTTCTCTCCCTCCAAACCGGCGCCACTCCCCACCTCCCTATCCTCGCCACCAGCACCACAAGCCTTCCATGGCTCTCCCACCCACCCCACCTCTCCTGAGTAATGAAGCATTTGAAATGGAGCACCATAGTGAGAGAGAGAGAGAGTGAGAGAGAGAGAGAGAGAGAGAGAGAAAGAAAGTGTAGGAGAGAGCATGGGGAATGCTATTACCCTGCTGTCCACTGACATTCTGTCCCGAGCCCCTAAGCACTTTCATTAGACTGCCAGTTTTGGTGTAATGGACTCTGTTGCCCCGAACTGTTCGCAAGTCAAAAGTGTCAATTAGAGCAACCACAGTGCCTTTGTGTGCAGCACCTGCTGCCAAATTGTGCATAAGGAGACCAAAAAGGATCCATCCACTTTGGACCAAGGAGTAAAGATGGATAATTACCACTGTAAAAAGTGACTGTTTGGTCCTCATTCACATGCTCACACGCTAGAAAAATTCCAATGTTAGGAAATGTGCTATTCCTGGGTGCTAGGAGACAGCAAAGGCCTCGGTTCATTTTGCCACTATCTGTGTAAATGATGGCCGTCTGAAGTCCACTATAACATTGTGCACAGACCTTTTTGAAAGGACACTATCTATAATTTGCTATGATGTGCACCTATTGACAAATTACATTACAATGCCTGCTACAGCTCCTGTGTGTACTCATATTCACTATTCACATTACAGACAATTAATGTGTCACAGGACTCGGGTGGGGTGTGTGTGGGGGGGTAACATGCCCAAGGCAAAGACATTCAATGATCAACAATGTATACTAAGCATCCTGGCGTAGATCTGAAAAGCTGAAAGTAGATTAAGCCATCAATGTATTGACGGGTGCGAACACAGCACGTCAATCCACCATGATTCCACAAAAGCCGTACTGAAATTATGCTTAAAAAAATACAAACTCTTATTATTGGCAACACAGTGATGCGTAATAAAATAGAGAAAAAGATAGAGCGGAAAAAAAAAGCTTCACACACACACACACACACACTACACAAAAAAAAGTAACTCCAAGTAAGTTTAGTCCTGGAATTAAGCACTGCAGCGTGTGTCTCTATGAGGAAACCCTAAAGGCAGTCTTCACCATAGATTTTATTCACATGGTAATTATGTAGCGAGATGTGTCTTCCCCCCATTATTGAATAAACACTTCATTTATCAGGTGCAGTCGGAGCTGAGTGCTTGGGCCCAGCAGGAGGATGCAGTGCAAGCAAAGCCGAGTTGAGGAAGAAAGCGCAGCGGTGGCAGAACCGCAGGCAGCAAAACGCACTCCCAACCCCAAAGCCTCCACACAGAGGTCCCAAGTTTGTTATTTCCTTGTTTTATTTTGTTTCTTTTGTAGGTGTTGGATGGGAGGGGGCGGGGGGTAGGGGTGCTGTTTTTGTATTGCCTCTTGAAACCTAAGGAATAACAGCCTGCTCGAGCAGAGTGCACAGAATGCTTTAAGATTATGGGCGGGCGAGGGACATCTAAATATAGACAGCATGCATGCAGCAGGCTGCTTTGGGTGCCTGTATTTTTTTTCCCCATTCAAAGCTGTCTCGGGTTCAAATCACAGGGGGTTAAAAATGACAGTCAACGAGAGTGTCAGGCCTATTCATCCATCATCTTCAATTTGACATGGTATCTGATGCCTCAGGAAGAGGCCGCTAGGCTCCGCACGTTTAAGCCGTTTATGTCGTTGACCGCGGAGCGCAAAACAAGGATGCCGAGGAGAAGGGAGCGTAAATGGCAGAGCGGGAGGAGGAGGGGTGCCAGTGTGATAGAGTCCTCTCTCCTTCTTTTTTCATGTTAATGTTTCGCAAAAGGGCAAAAATGATGAGGGCAATGTTCAAGAACAATGACGGGGAAATATTCCAGCCCATCTTTTCTTTCTTTTTTTTTTCCTTCCTTTTTTTTTGGATCCTGACCAATCTCTCCCGGATTTTTGATGTCATCATTACATTTACATTGTCTTTAAATGTCACTTCCAAACTATGCCTGCTGCTCGGGTCGCGGCTCGATGCAGTATTGATGAAGCTTGCTTATGAATTCATTATCATTGTTGATAGAGCCTGTCACAATAGGTGATGAGGAGCATTCTTAAGGGCAAGCAGGCAAAGCCGATTACAAGTGTTGCTTTTGTCACAGAGGGCTCTCTCACACGCATCTCGGTCCACGATAAATCAGGCCATACGTGAGGTGGCTCTGATTGCACGGTGGCAAAGGCATTCGCAGTTGCCTTTGATTTTCGTGATTGCCATTCGCCGTCTCCCAAGAAAGAACAACTTATTCTTGGAGGCACAACACACATAGAAGCTTTGGCTCACAAGAAGGGCCTCTTGAGCTTCTCTGAACTCCCTAGATCTATTAGACCAGCCGATTGACAGTTTTTAGAGCTCTGTGACACTACTAACCATTTAATTGCACATTTTACCATTTGAAAAGCAAATCTACTCAAACTCACTCATCAATCATCAGAAAACAGCCATGAAAATGAGAGGATATCACACTTCCTTTACCAGTCAAATACTCCCAGGCTTACAGTAAGTAGGCACTCAAAATGTGGTAAAACAACTGAACATATGCACCGGCCTTCGATCACAGACAGTCGAGTATTCATGAGATGAAGCTTTTTGGGAGACCAACGAGTTAAAAGTAAAATCACACATTCATGTTTTAAGCCTTAATGACGGTGTACTCTGCAGTAGAGCTGCCATAATTGGCCAAAAATCACACTCTTGTTCAATATGGTTCTGAAAAACATGCATATATTCAAACCATTCAAATGTCTTTTTGTTCATTATGTCTATTAAGAGGGCAAACAACAAGAGATAACTAGATAGATAGATAGATAGATAGATAGATAGATACTTTATTGATCCCCAAGGGGAAATTCAAGAACTGTTCATACACAGAGGATATTTCAGTATAAATTAGTTTTTTTTTAGAAGATCTACAGTACATACCTGCTATTGCTGAAATCATAGATTAATTGGATCACAATGCAATAGTATGCATACAACTTTATCTCTAGGTTCCACACTTTTGCACTCTAGTGACCAAACGAGGCGTTTTACATTTCTCGGGGTGCAAATCACTCCCTGCTGATGAGTTGGGTTGTGAACTCTCTACCATCATTACCACACGTCTGTTGTTGAATTACTTCTGCGTTTTGGCTTCAGCTACATTTCATTTTTAACAAGAGGGGCGCTTGAAAAGAGGAGACTTCAGCCAAGGCCAAATCCTGTACGCCTTATCAGCCAACATTTAGTCAAAGTGAAAATTTGTGGATCTGCCCACTGATGTGTATCCACTCCAAAATTTTACGAGTTCTTCCCTGGGCTATGCTTTACCTTTTCGCCTAGTTTTGATTAAATTTGGACAGGTAATGTTTGCATAATTCTGCTTCCAGACAAACAATAACCCTAAAACATATCCTCCTTGGCAGAAATATACAATAAAAATGAATTTGTGTGATTGCTGTCCATTTTGCAGTGCACTGAATCATGTTATTGTTTCATTTGTACAATCTAATTTTGATATTCACATCAAATTTATGCAAATATATTATTTGAATATAGAACATTTGTTGACAGTTCAACTCTGCAGGGTCGTAAAGAAGAAATTCAGTAGACAAGGCGGCTGTGGCTGGACCTCAGCATCTTGCCCTCTGTGCCCTGAATAGCTCTGAGATGGCAAGTTTGTATGCTTCCAACTGAATATACTGTAGTACCTATATGAAAACATTATTTGGAAAAAAAAAAAAAATTTGAAAAAAAAAAAAAAAAAGGAAACCGCTCAGCATCATCACTCAGGCTCCATCCCCTCCCTCATCAACGGCTGTCCATTTCACCACACAAGACGGGGCCATCGCGGGACATTTCAATTTCAACTCTCTAAAGCAAACGCCCAGACGGCGCACTATTCAATTCACTTCCCTTCACTTTTCATTTGGATTTTGCCTTTCAAAACCCCCTCTTTCCATTTTTCTCAGCCACCAAACAGACCGGGACAGCTTAGCTTGACACGATGAAAACCGCTCCGGCAGAATATGCCGTGCTTGCCCATACCCCTTAATGGATAGAGAAATGCTTGTGAAAACCATATTGCATGTGTCATGCGTGACTGCAGTCAATATTGGAAGCCTATACTTAGATGGTGAACGTAATAATTTGCTCATCAGAGCGGCTTTTTCCATTTGGTTTAGTCACAAATGCTGGGTTTCATGGCATTGTCCTCCACCTCACGCACCTCTGCTGCATTATATATGACCTCAGCTTTCCACCAATGGCTTCACATGAAAGGCGTTTACCAGTCATATTCTATGCTCTTGTGGACCAAGCCTCTGTACTCACGAAATGAGCAAGCATTCAGCATACCCGCATGTATATTAGGGGAGAGTAGAGTACAAATCCAACAGAGAGAAATAGAGGGAAAAGAGAGAGGAAAAAACACACTTAAGCTTTGAATACACACACACACACACACACACACACACACGCACACACACACACACACACACACACACACGCACGCACACACACGCACACACACACACACACACACACACACACACACACGCACACACACACACACACACACACACACGCACACACACACACACACACACACACACACACACACACACACACACACGCACACACACACACACACACACACACATACACACACACAGACACACACACAAAAAAAATTGTGGATTGTGCAATTTAGATGATCAGATTGCAAGGGTTAGGCAAGGTTGAAATCTTCAAATCAGATGTTTCAAAACTTTGAGATGGGATCAAGATACTTGGGATCGGGATTTGTTCACTGTAATCTGATTTGACATTTAATCATGATTAACCGTTTCGGGGCACATGGATATCTATCTGATCCAAAATATCTGGATTACTCTTTGATCCAACACTGAGACTTTACTGTGCCTCCCCACTTCCACTGAAATCATTGTTTCAAACATTAAAAAAAAAGGCCCAGTGTAGAAAATACAGACACACATTTTAACAGATGCAAATGTAAATGCTAACAGGACCAAAATACTGCTCCTCATACTGCTTCTGCACAGGAAGTGTGTGTTCTATGCAGGTTGCACTCTCATTTTCCCCTTGGATCAGGGCCCAAGAGGCGTGCAGGCTTCCTCCCCACGCAACCCTCCCCACACACACACACACACACACACACACACACACACACACACACACACACACACACACACCAACTAACGCCCCAGTGCCTCTGACAGTGCCGCTTTCGCCCTCCTCCTCCTCCTCCTCCTCCTCCTCATCCTCGTTGCCGAGGTAGCGCCACATCTGTTAGTGGCGAGCTAGTGAGTCAACCAGCTTGTGAAATTTTAATTAAGAGCATGAAAATCTACACACAAGTCACGGTTGCCGCTTCACACTGACCCCAGGCTCTGACAGATACACTGATGTGCAAAGTCGAGGGTGCAAGTTGACTGATAACAGGCGTACCGCCTGTACCGCCTCCATCCACCTCCACCCAACCCACCTCCACCACCGCATCTCCATCTAAACAACCCCCCCCCTGATACCCTCTGTCAGATTAGAGAGATGAAACATTGTCAACGGTACTGCACAGCCTCTTGGTTCTGTGGTCTAATGCCAGAGGAGACAGTATTCACAGGTTATTCTGACTCTGATTGACCAAAAATATGTATTTTTTAAAAACCATACACATGGCGGCAGGGCCCCCTCTGCGTGTGAATTTTGATGGTGCACTGAACCACGAGACGGAGCATGCCCACACCGCTCCCAGTAATCGGCACTGCCTTATCCTCATTAAGTCTCATTAACACTTATTAACACTCATTCCCGCGAAATCTACAGCTAATGGCTTGACAAAACGCAAGAGGAGTGCCCGCATTAATGGATATAAAACACACACATATACATGCACTGAGGGGCCTTTTGCGTAGCTGCAGCAGAAGCAGCAGCAGAATCAGCAGCAGCCGCATCAAACATGTTAGCTGCGCCCAGGCTTCGCACTCACCCTAAAGGCTCAGTCATGCAACTGTGATACACACCACTTCCCATCAATAATTTGTGAGGTAAAGATGCAGACAATTTACCATTGAGAGATCTGGTTACAAGACCGAGTGCAGTGTGTATACTGTTTAGGAAGCCAAGGGGAGGGGCGGTCTCAATCACAATATCGGGGAAATGGAAAAATCCAATAAGACTTTAAATTAATTACAGATGAAGTTAACCACTCAAAATGCTAATATCTAATGGCCATCTAGGCTAATAGGTGAGCCTTTCCCCCCACAAAACTTTCACCCGTACTTAAACAAGGCCTGTAAGCCCGCATGTGCCTTTACAGGGTTTCACCAGCATTTTTTCTAATGCTACCCGGCATCTGTAATGTGTTGGTGGGAATTATGTAAGCAGTCATTCCACTTACAGGTATAAGTGCTATTGATTGGATTAAGATGATGCCTATATGCTTTCAAAACATCGTGGCCCTGGACAAGGTCCAAAGTGCCTTCCCGGAGTCATTCTTCTCACATGGATGGCTGCATCTGAAAGACCTCTAATGCACGCATTAATATCAGCTGACAAAGGCCTGTGCTGGAGGACATTGCAACGTTATTTTTGTACCAAGTGCTCCTTCCCATAATATACGCAACACAGGAGGAGTATTTTTTGGGAAAGAACCAATGATATAATTCTGTTGCAAAAGGGCTAATCCTGCAAGCAATTATAGCTCGCACAATGGTAGACCATTTTTGTCGACAAGAGCTAAAATTGAGAAATATGCAAACTGTCAGATGCAGCATAAAGAATACCAAAGCCAATTCATTTATTTGAGGGGAAAAAATGAATAAAAGCATCTCCTGCAGCAAGGATCGAGGGTTTTTCCCACTATCTTCCTGTACTGTGGTGGACTGTTTAAGTTTTCTGTTCTGAATCATCACCATCTTATGAATGGTAGCATGGATTTTTCATACAAATACTCTCTGTAGGGCCCACGAGTTAAACACTGCTACATTTGTCGTGCTTTCAGGTGATTCAACCGGATCTTCCTCATCCTTCACTTCCTCCTCCATGTTTCTTACACAGATAGAAAGATGAAGGACATGACTGACACATTTTGGCACGCAGTTGCTCACGTTTTATCCAGCTAGTTGATGTGATTAGCTGAATTTAACACCAGAGCCTGCAACAAAATGCATGTGCAGAATCCAGAAAAAATAAAACAAGACACGCTCTCAAAAGGTCAAGGGTAAGCACAACAACGGAACTTGGCAGGCCTTACTCCGTACATTCCATCTGTTCCATATGTATGTCTTGATCCTTACCCCCATACATGCTGTTTTGCTTGATGCCAAACAGCAGGGTGCACACAGCATATAGGACAGGCTTTTTTCCCTGAACACTGCCAATACAAATTTAATGGGCTTCTTCATTTTACCTGTGCATTGCAGCATTTTTACAGTGTCTGTCTCTTCCTTGCCGGGGGTCTATCTTTTGTCTTCTACCCTGTGAAAGTGATTGTGGGCTGTAGATGCAACTTGAACAAAGCCCTCTCCACATAATGGGGCCAATCGCTGCAAGACGAGGGTAGAAGCATGCCCGGCAAGACACCAGACTGCAATCCACATCCTGACACAACAACAGCAACATATTACCAAAAAGGGGAAAAAGGCACAGACAGACACTCCAGAAAGAGCAGCGAGCACTGGGTGATGTGCTGCACCATTCTTAATCTCTTCATCAGGGCCAAATGTTCAGAAGCGGTTCAACATTTGCAACACAACAAAAGGCATTGCATCCTTGAATCCAACCTGGCTAACATCCTCTCTGTTGGACTGTTTTACGGCAATGGTGGTGGTTGAGGGGGAAACTGGGTGGAAAAACCACAAAGCCTTGTGACTGGCACCTTTTCAGCTTGCTGCTTAGTTGCCCAGGCTCAGGAGCCATGGGATCTGTCACTTACATCTGTCACCTGCCACTGCCAGGGCAGTAAAAGGGCACTTCACACGCACGACCGACCACAATGGATCCTGACCGCAGGAGTCAGATCTTCATGACGCCAAAGTGCCCTATTCACTGTCACACCATCGCTGCCTTTCTGTGAACCTTCTTTTCTTTTTGAACCCCGCTGCAAATTCATAAGGCAATGCTCGCTGGCACCAATTGACACTATTCCTAATACGGAATTGCCTAATCTGGTCTAGAGAGGATTTTTTTCCAGCACAATATGGTGCGAGAACATTGTGAGAATGAATCCATAATCTGCACTGAGGTCCTTATGGCTTCCTCAAACAGCACCTCATTCCTCTAATCTGGGAGCGGCGATAAAATATCTGTGTCACTTTTTTTCCCCCTTTTTTCCATGTTTTGTTTTTTTTTTTTGGCAGATGGGTTCTGAAGGCTGTGAATCCTCTGGTGGTTGGGATTAACGGAGAGGATAGGGGGGCGACAGAATGAGAGAACACTGGTCCTCTTAAAGGAGAATTACAGCGTTGCTCATGATGGCTTTTGTTGCTGTTCATTGTGCCCATGCCAATAGACTTACAGCGCTGTAAACGCAAAGAAAAGAAAATGGGGCTTGTTCCCACCTGTAAACAATCGCCAGTGATCATCGTTGGCTTTATGTGTGGGCCTTATTACTTGTACCCGCTTATTACAACCATTCTACTATTTTTACTACTAGAGTAAGTCATAAATCAGGTTCGCGACGGGGAAAGTAACCACTAACTGAAAAAAATAAATAATTCTCCCACGACCTTTAATGAAGTACATTACAGAGTATATCACATGCATGGCTGCAGAGGACGCACTGGGAACAAAATGGGACAGCACTATCAGTGGAAAACGCAAAGTCATGGTCTGGTACACTGGCCCTATGCACTGAGCTGTGACAGCGAACACGTGTTTTGTTGTATCGACAAATATTAGCATGGTAATTAGCGTTTCGTTGAATGGGTTTTGGAATGGAATTCCATCGAGAGGAGGAGCTATGAGCACTTCATACGAACCTCTCGTCACAAGATTGATGCAGTCATGTCATAAAAATGTCACAGAAGCAAGCATTTCCTGACATTACTCATTAGTACATAATGCTGAGTGATGTAGCAGTGTGTCACGCTACAGTTATCGCTGGCTGTAATGACAGTGCTCTTAGTATGAGATGCTATAAGAACCCTATGCCACAGAGTAATATTATGCTGTCATCACATTTCACACAACGTGAGCTGTCAAGACCATTTGTAGAACTATAATGGTAACCTGCCACTGTTACTCTCTCGTAATCTGTCATGTAAAGCCATGCCAATGGCAGATGACATTTTTATTATTAAAGGTCCTGTTACAAAGACTGAGTAGAGTGTTACTTTAAAAACAATAAGCTCCAATGAGATATTTAACAAATCAATGCAATCATTTGTGTTTCTACATGTTTATTTGTGAATATTTTCAAACCAGGTCTTTCCAAACACCTATTGAGAAATGTACTACTAGAGAAAATGAAAACAAATCGCAGGAGAGTAAATAAGCTCTTAGGTGCTGTGTACCCAGACCCTACAAAATCTCTCAAGATCACAACTCAACCAACACAATTATTTTTCCAAAGCTTGAATTCTGCTCAATAGCCTGTGAGGTGGCTTTTGAAGACGAATTGCTCAGACCGCACAGGGTATCATTGTGTGCATGGTAAGGCCTCGTTTCGTGTGACTTGGTACTGAATTTTCATTTCTCTCTCTCTCTATCGCTCTCTCTTCCTTTCTTTCCCCTGGCCTCCTTCATTCCAGAGCTGCTTCCAGTGTTTGCTTCAAGTGGTTAAAATACAGCAAAGTCATAGTGACCTATGGCACGCAAGTGTTCAACAACATCCAATAGCTCAATTGAAAGCCCGGGATCACTGAAATCCTAAAAATATAATCCACACATCTTTATCCCCAAACACTGTGAACTACTTCCTCGTGGGTGCAAGCACAACATGCATCACCCGTGTAATAAACCCCCACATGTCCTTGATGGCTTAACCAACAACACAACAGTTAGGTTTCTCGGGCACAGCTGACTGAGGTTGTATGAATTTATAAATGGGCCTCTTCTCAAAAGCAAAAAAAAAAAAAACCTTCCCATAACAAAGATTAGCGAGACATGAATCCCACAGCTATCTAAAGGTAAGACACCCACCCACGCAGATGAAACAGAAAAGCAAACATCACGCTTAGCCCCTGTGCAAAGATCTGCCATTTTGACCTCCACCATGAGTGCGCGTTAAAGAATAGAAGCATTACTGGAAGCAATACTGGGCCTCTGAAGAGGTCAAAGGTCATGGGTAGCCCTCTTATGGGATTACAGCTCCAGGAAAAAAAATAAAATACATCTGGAGTTGAAAAATATATCAATTCATAATTTCCACACGTTTTCCACGACAGTAAGCCAGGGAAAACTGTATGTGTGAGTGTGTGTGTGTGTGTATATGTAGGTAGTGTGTCTACTGTATTTGTGTGTGTGTGTGTGCTTTGTGGAACTGTTTTTTTTTTTTTTCCAACATGACCCATGTCATGTTGGAAAAAACATGAAGAGGACTTTCGTCAAATGGAGTGTGTTTGTGTGTGTGTGTGTGTGTGTGTGGGGGGTCTTTTGTTCATAAGATTGTTTTTTGTTGATTGTTTTTACGTTCACAGAAGATGTTGTGGGTTTCATTCTCTGTGTCTGCTCTTAAATGGAATCTGACCCAAACATCAAACTCAACTCCCAGGAGGCTTTATAGGATCATAAGCAGGTGGGTGTGAAAGGTCAGGTACTAACATGCCTCTCTCTGGCAAGACCTAAAGGAGCCTCGCCTAGAGGAACTGTTAGAGGTGCTGAAGGAACCTGAGCAGTGAGAAACCCAAAGTAAGACTATTCACCTTTTATCTTGTCGGTAGTCATTAACATCTATCTTCGTAAGAAACAGAAAGCATTCTTAAAACATGGACTTTCTGTTCATTTGGATTACATCAGGGGAAGGACATAATACAAAAAATATACATAATCTTCTTAATGTAATTGAGATAGGTTAGCCATTCAAGGTCACCTACAGCAATAAGAACCTGGCACAGGAATGTAGTCATGGATGATGTCCACAACACCATATCTTCATTCACCATAAAAGCCGATTTCTTTCTGGCCAGGCGGTGTGTGTGTGTGTGTGTGTGTGTATATATGAAAGAGAAAGAGAAAGAGAGAGAGAGAGAGAAAGAGAGAGTATTTCTGTAACTAATTTTATTGACAAAAACTAGTCTACCTGCCAAACTAAACACCTGTCAAGTCCAAACAGAAGGATGAGGTCCTCTGATTGATAGCACACTTTGCAAACTAGCTGGTCAGCAAAAGCCATGATACATCACGTCATGTCAATATGTTGAGCCACCAATTCTCTATAAATGGAGAAATGTCAAAATATATTTGAGGTAAATACACATATCTCACAGTTAACATATACACTACACTCAAACTTACCAAATTATGTTACTTACCAAAATAATGTGCTATCTTTATTGATTAAGTTTCTGGTCCAGTGATTGTTGAGGACTAATTACAGCATTTATTTTTTACTCATAAATAAATAGTAAAATGTTTAATTATAACAAAAGAAAGGACCACAGATACCTAATGATAAGTGAATTCAACATGAGATGTTGACAAGAGGAAAACTCATTTGCATATAAAACAAACACCAAACTGAGACTTTGGTGATTAAAGAACATTGCACTTCAAGGAAACAAATAGTTCCATTAGCCAAAACTATAATTAGCACACATGCAATTACTGAGTATAGAGATCTAAGTTCCAGCATCAATTGATACAGCCAAGACTGGACATTTGAGAAGATATCATGTTATAAAAAGGAATACATAATTGCAACTCGGAGAACTAGAATCCTTTCAATTTATAATCTTAATAAATTTTAACTTGCCAGACCTGAACATTTTTATCTTGATATTTAATTTTGAATGATAAGCAAGGATCTATCAACATTAGTCTGTTTTCAATTCAGTTTAATGACACCTACATATATCTTCCAAAGACAAGCTTGAATTACCTAAACTATAACTTAGAAAAGCTCATTAAAACTTCAGATTTGCCTGGCTTGATCTTTAATGAAACACAGGAATTCAAAGATAAGAGTGAAAATGCCATCAAAGATGTACCAAAAAGCAAAGAACTTTCACAGGCCAACTTGGGCAAAAAAGTGCTGACACGTGATAACGAAGAAACAATTACCAAGCCTTCCCGTGCACATTTTCAAAGCGCAAACCTGCCATTATTAATGATTCACGGCATTAAGATCGTTTACTCATTCCCCTTGTACCAGTGTCACAAACAATATAAATTGCCCCAGCTACACGTGTTTTAATCATATCAGTGGTGCAAACGTTGACAGTTCCTATCACCCTGTTAAATTACACTACGCCACGCAAGGGAAGCTGACAACCACAGAAGCTTCCATAACAGAGAGCAATTTTGGAGTCTTTCTTCAGGCCTCCAGTGGAGGGACTCTACGTCAGGTCTCTCCAGTCAGAAATGTATCCTTAATCCTGTAGCATATTCTGGCCGAATATGGCCAAAAGAGCAGCCTAGTTTTTATTTTCCTCCATCAGGATCCTTTTGCGTAGCGTGCAGGGCAGGTAACAACAGATGGAGAAGGGCCTTGTAGAAGTAACAGTGTGTATGTAGTTGGTCATCTTCTAAGGTGCCACTTGGAATAAACACTCCTGTGACTGACATCAGGGCCAGCCAATGACATTGGATGCACCTTGTTACCACCATAGTGGGCACTGTGCATCAGGCAGTAGTAGTCTGTAGTACTTTTCTGGGCTGGCCATCTGAGCCACAACAGAGACCTCATTTTGGCTTTGAGTGAACTTACAACACAAAATCACAATTTGTTCAAAAACCTATAGCTGATGGTTTCTTTGTATGGCATTTTTACAATCATGCTGTACAGTTCTGTCAACAAATGGCATCCCAAATTTAGTTCAATGATCCACATTTATTTAGTTCAATGATCCACTGAGGCTAATCAAAATATATATTTAGTTTTTTCTAAATCTGAATAAATAGCTGCGTTGGTGAAGCAAATCATGGCAGATCTATGGGGTGATCCTTCTGTTGCGAAGGACAGTATTTCTCACAGACAATCAGTGGAGCATTAAAGTGGATCAGAAGCCCATTCTCACAGCAGGTGACGAGGCAAGAGCTAGAGGACCCCAGTCAAACCCTCAGTCCCTTAAGTACTATCACTGCACCAAAGGCAAGCCCAATAGTTTTTAGAATTTGGTGAAATATCACTTCAATTCATATGGATTTAGTCGTTCATGCTGGGTTTCTCCTAAGCTATTTACAGCATAGGCAATGTATTATGTATTTAATCCATATGGCTTGACCTTAGAAACTGGGCCTATGACTTCACTTTGGATCTTGCTCTACCAGCTGGGTTAAAATAGGAAAATGATAGCTACAGGAATGATTGTATGTTTATGAAAAGAAAAAGACTTCATTACAAAAGTGCCTCATACATTTTGATAACAGAATTGTACCAGCATTGTTTAAGCACTAGCATTACATCCGAAAGACATATCTTAGATGACACAAAAATAGCTTTTGAACAGTGTTCAACATAACATTTCCCACCCACTGCCCCCTTGGGCAAGTACATGAGATTTGTGCTGCTGGACCCTTGTTTATATTTACTTGTTTATGTTTATATTTACTGGCCCAGAAAAATAATTTTCACACAAAACTGTTCATTTATTACATTGTAATGAGCTCTCTCTTTACTTTAGTAGCCTCACTTCCTTAGCTTAAAACAGGTAGCACCATGGGTGAGCTAAGCTGACCGAGTGATGGTGACTGGCAGATAAACTGATTGGCCAACCAACTTGCTTGACATGCTATTTTTCTTGCCCCAGGGCAGCGGGCCACTGCTGTGGAACCCTGCCTCGGAACATGGTCCTTTTCTACAAACCAGTAGTTATAGATTTAGAATGTAATGGAGTCTGCAAAAACTTCCCAACATTAAGAAATCCGATTGAAATGACAATATAACCACTAAGACCTAAGCCTACCTTATTGCCTTCATTACTCTCCAGTGTCCTTTGTGGAGCATACTGTAACCCTGTATTCCCAGGTAACACTTAAACATGTATTGATTTTTTGCAGTGCGGGCCAAAAATCCCAAACACCGTGGTTTTGTATAGCTCTATGTCCTTACATATGCTGAGATACCAGATAGCTAGCCACCTGAGCCCACCATAAATACAATGGTTTACTATTAGGAGTGACAAGTGCAAAATGAATCCAAGGACTCCGTGCATCAATCAATAGGTGGCACTCATTTCTCCTCGATTCAGAACGACAGGCAAAGGCAAAAGATGCAGTTACACAGTTAGAAGCATGAAAGAACAGTGCTGGTGTCCAGAGGGAGTGATGGACCTGTTGAGTGTGCTGGACTAGACTATCCAATTATGCACGATTGCACAACCACAAAATAGTGTAGACTAACTCCAATGCAGAACATGCTGAATAAGAATACATGACCCCAGACCCAGACTCAAAACTACTCTACCCAAAACTAGCCTACTCCACTATCCACCAAAATATCCGACACAATGGCACTGAGAGAAAAGATACTCTGCACTACACATGCACCTGTCTTCAACAGTACACACTTTCCAGTAAAAAAAAAAAATGGACCTCACTTCCCAATTAAGCCTCACTTTAAGGTACAGGTTACAGTGAAGTGTCAGTTAGGGTTTGGTGTTGTGCCAAAGGGTAAAGGTGTGAGGGTGAGGGAGAGGCCATGGTTAGGGTTAGATATGTGTTGGGACAATTAAGGCAATGTTAGGACAGTCTGAACATTTGTTAATTTGGGTATGTAAAAGGTTACACTGAGTGGTGAGTGTTCCATCACAATTTAGCACAATGTGTCAAAATTATGAGAGAAGAGATTTACAATATAACACTGTTGTCCTCTCACTAGTACATTTTTAATCGCCTGGAAAACATCACCTACAATGTTGTTGGTGGTATTTTTACTATCTTTCAAGACAGCTGCAGCTCAGGTGGGCAAGCTTTGTAATGTTTAATTCCATGGATACAACTAATCACAATACAAAACAATTACTTTCTGTGACCACTTTAAATACTCACTGCACTGATAGTAAGAATTATATCGTTGCATTTGTATACTTTCCACCTTTACTGGAATTTGCCATTAAGTAAAGTGTGTTATGCTACAGGTTGCATGTGTAGGAATACATGTTGGCCTATAACCATTATAGTAGAGAGCATCTCCACAGTAGACAAATGGCTTCTGTTCAGAGTATATCCAACATCTCTTGCAGGTGAATGGAATCAGGCCTCAACACCTTTGCTGTCATCTCATCACAACTAAAGACTGTCTAATGTAATTTTTGGTCACAGTGCAATGTGTAACTGTCATTTCTATTCACTTGCTGAACATATATCACAAAACTTTGCTTAGAAGAGAAGGGGTAGAGGGGAAGGCTGATGAGCTTTTGTCAGATTAATAACTCATAGGACTAACAATAGTCTACTAACAGAATTGTACAATTTTCACAAAAATACCAGACTAAAAGCGTGCAACTATTTGATTCATCAAGGATGTGCATTGTTATAACAGTGGGAAAATCTAATAACGACCAGGCCGAATGTTGGGAGAACTAAACGATATGCAAGGGATTCTTCTTCACAAGGTCATGGTGGAATTGCTTGTTATATACCCTGTGGAAGAACATTCATTAATGCTGCTCGCTTACCATACACTCCTTGGCAATGGATGCCCTCCAGATATACGTTGAGAAGCCACAAGAGACCAAAATGTAACCCCATCTTTACGTTAATGTCAACATATCCAGCCCGGTAACGACAGGTTCTTTCCCAGGCAGCACCGGTTTCAAAACTAGTAGCAATTTTCCGTGATTCCGCCGAAAACCGGGATTTTCAGTGTACTGAGCGAGGTAACGGGGACTATCTGGTCAAAATAGCAGATAGCGCTGGTAATCGGCTCGTGCTCATCTGGTTGCTGCGGTTTAGGAGAGTTATACTGTGAGGTTATAAGAATACGAACCGCAGGCGTGAACAGAAGTAAAAATCACAGTGAAAGGGAAAACGTTCAAGATGTATGTTCCAAGTGACAAGTCAATTGGTAGCTCAGTGGTCATTGCACATTTTAGATCAAACCCTTGAGGAGCCGTATGACATGGTAAAAGTATCAGAGAGAGCTACAGATAATTGCCAGGAGAGCATTCTTGATCGGTATCCTGTGATATCCACTCGAATCCGGCGTCTCTTCTCGATATTCTACGGCTCCCATTGCTGGATGAAACACAACCAACGATTGAGAAGGACGTCTCGTCTTTTCCCCCCGTGACTACACACAGGACCCAGTGAATGGAAAGGCTAAACGGTTTTCTGTGATAGCTGCGGTGATGAGATGCTGTTCGGCGTTCAGATGCTGGATCCAGAGACCGTGGACGGTGGACTCATCTCCGGCGAATGAGAACAGGTCCTCCAATTCGCCTGAAATGCGCAAGGCTTATTACACGGCAACTGGCCGTCTCGTTTAAAAATACCAGTATCTGTAAATATTGCAGTAATTGCAACATCAGAGTCCCTTGTAACTGTTTTCTACAGAAAAGAAAACGTTAAATGCGGAGGATAATTTCAGGGGATGGTCATCCACGCTGCGCCATACGTAGCCTACTGCACTGGAACGCGAAGCCCCAGCTGGTTGACGACGTCAAAGTGTGCGTGAGTGCTCACATCTCATTTGTATGAGAAGCACTTCCACACCAAAAAACGCACCATGTTGAGCACCACACAGCTTTCAGCTCTTCCACCAATCGTTCGGTTAAACATTAAACTGAGGAGGCAGTTCACAGTTTAATCAAACGATTGCTTTTTTATGCATTCTCTACCAACGTTTTATCGTAGGTCACAGGCATCTTAACCTTCCAACTCTTGCAGTCTCCAGTTGTTTTATTATTTAACTGGCAAAGGCAAGGCGCCATAAAATTGTGACAAATACACAAAATAAAATAGAAATGTAAAAAGATACACCTTACTCAAAGTAGGCCTACTATGTTTCATCACATTATCAGGACAAATTAAATCCACCATTGCTTTGCCGTATTTCCCTTAGAATCCCACAGTCAAGTGGGAAGGGGCAATTCAATTGGGGTAATGGTGGAACAGGAAAACGGATGAAAGAGGTATTTGGTTCATCTAAACTATTTGTCACGTATGCTCAGCCATTACCGTCGACCTGGACAGATGTGCAGTTTATTGGGCATTCAGGACTGCTGGAGTTGTACAATGAGTGCCATCTCCTGGAGACAGAGGAATATTATTAGCAGCCTGTTGAATTGGTCCTCTTACATATTCTGACAGTAGGCCACTCTGTGCTCACATACAACTTAAGCAAAACTCCTTTTATTTTCTCCAATCCTTCGAAAATATGTAGTGATATTGATATGGTGAAATATACTTTCACATGGATACACTGTAACCTACTCCTGTTTTGTTCATTTTCACTACACACGACAAATTGCCCCGAGTCAGTGATCCATATGCATAGACTACCCTCAATATGAATATGAGGTTGACTGCACATAGTTTAAAACCTGTCTAGGACATGCTTTGTCCTTTACATTGTATCTACATTTGTAATCTATGTAGGACCAAATAAATCTATTTAACTAAATGTCAGGTAACATTTAACATTCTCAAATAATAACCCAAATAGAGAAGAGGACAAAATCAGTCTGTTACAATATAGCAATCTTTTCACGTCTCTTTGATAGAACAATATAGTGACATTTACTTCATCCTCCAGATGTTTAATGACTTTGAATCACATATTTTAATGATGTACTTTTATATTCTTCCATAAGTATAATCACTATTCTTTTTACATCTTCTAAAGGATCCTCTTCCCGAAGCAGTGGTTGCCAGCCCCATCTCCAGGGACCACCAACTATTTAATATGTTGTGTCTGGTTCAAAAGCGACAAAAAAGAGATTATCTAATCAATTCTTAAATGAACTGTGGCAGTCAACAAGTAAAATGACAATAAACACATGAAATGTCTGATGATTGTTGCGACACTGCTTGGATTTCACCGCATCAAAGCCTCCCAAACCAACATGTGCAGTGTCGCAATTAAAAAGCCCAGCAGGAAACTGACACATTGAAGTTATGATAATAAACCATTGTAAAAGATGCAAGTGCCCAGGCAATTTCACATCATTTTAGGCACTGGAAGGCCAGAATCACAGGAACACCAACAGAGCTTGTAAAGGGCCTTTTGAATTTAGCTTACCCACATGTGATGTGGCACCAAAGGAACCAAAGAAGACATCACTGCCAGCTCTCTCTATGTACTCTTCTTGTTCTCGTAATGTTAATGTAGATTTTCTGTAAATGATCATGTTCACTGAAATGATCACCGTTAAAGCAGATGAATGGGAAACAGTGCAGTGGTGATTTCAGACACATTCAGTCATTACATAACGATGTTATATACACCAAAATCGCATTGCTTTTGAGGCATGGACCGGTTATCTGCTTTGATCTATGCCTCCGATGCCCGACAACATAAACCATTTTTATTGTTTCCACTGTAAGTCACCGGGGGTCAACACCGAGCAGCTGTTACACATAAAGTTAGGTCGTGTTAAAGATGGATCATTCAGCCTCCTTTGGAGGTTATGAATGCACATGGCTGACTGGATACCTTTTGTTTCTGGAGTGACCTTGGAGGCATTCTCAGACCTACAGGGAGCCATGGTGTGAGTGACCCCCTCCATGGATTACCTCCTGTCTGGCCATCCAAGCTTTTGCTGTTTGGCTGTAGAATGGAAGAAAAGAAAGAAAGAAACCTTCCACAGCAAAGTGGTCCCACTCCTGATTTAAAATCCATTGATTTATTGCACTTAATTTTTTATTCATGTAGGTTTCTCTCTCTCTCTCTCTCTCTGCATCACTGCTGAACAGTAGCTAGGGCAATTTGCTTGTTATGGTCTTCGTTGGAAGATTCAATATTTACGATTCATGCATCCTTAAGCTGTGGTCACTTGAAGTTCAACACTGAGTGTCTTGGTGAGGTGCAGTGGTCTGCTCTGCCACATTATACAACACTATCCTCTTTAGTACCTCCAGCTTGTAAAAAATTGATGTCATTTTTACATCCTTTGTGCACCACCAAAGCATACATTTACAAGAAATCAAGATAGCAATTAAATTTATAATAACAATAAAGTAGATAACTATCAAATTCATGCATCCAAATCCAACATCTAGACACACACATAACACACAGACACACATGCATTGAATACACACACACACACACACACACACACATGCATACATACAATCACTCACACACACACACAAAAAACACATACAGTACATTCTCCATATTAAACATTTGGAGCTAGCAGCATCTGTAGGGAGAAATCAGATCTGCCACAGGGAACTGACGGAATCTCTGTTCTCATCAGTTTGTGCCACCTCACCAGATCAAGAGAGAAGCAATGGGGTTATTAGATTTCCCCCATCCTGACTTCTCACTCAGGAAGCCCAGGCATTGTTAGAGTGCTACTGCCTCCGTGCCGAGTGAGAGCTTGAATGCATTCTGTGAGTTAAAGTCTTGGAAGGTAGTCAGACGGAGAACAGATGTTCTTTTTATAACCGTACATAAAACAAAACCTGCTTGCTCTACTTTATTCATTCCTCAAAGCACCATTTCAAGGTTCCATTTGGTGTGTGTGTGTGTGTGTGTGTGTGTGTGTGTGTGTGTGTGTGTGTGCATTTGCGTACTTACATTTGTGAGTGCTTCTTGGGTGCAATCGCTTGTGCATATTACATTGGGGAAAATATTTTTTTTTATGTGATCAGTATAGGCTAGCATAACACGAAACAACTTAAGAGGAAAGATCACAGCCAACTTTAATGACAGGAGTGAATTGTGGGGTTTGGAGTCGGCACGGGTGCTAGATTGATAAACAAACTAAAATTTAAACTCAGTTGAGCTGGAACAGTTCCTGGGCCGGCCTGCCAAAACAATCTATTCGGTTATAATTTCAAAGGAGTAAAGGAAATGTGCCTACAAGCGCTCTGAAAAATAACTTGTGTACTTTTAGCCGACTGATTAAAGCAAGTGTGTTCTAATCTAATCAAAACAAGGAACACACACAAACATAAACACAAACAAACCCTGATTTGTTTCTAGTCGCTTAAAGGAGAACCTTGACATCATTATGATGGCTATATTTCTCACCTCTGGGATTTTTAAAAAGCACTTCCGAGTCACACTCACCTTGGCAATCACCTTGAGAGATAGTTCTCATCTGAGCCACAGTGCCACTGGATGCGCTCCAGACTCCTCCATATTCATCTGTAATAAAGCAACTGCTGGTGTCCTTTAATACCAGACTACTCCCAGGATTGTTTGCCCAAGTGCAGAGTACTGACTCTCTCTCTTTCTCTCTCTCTCTCCCTCTCTCACTCTCTCTCTCCATCTGTCTTCCTCTCTCTCTCTCTCACTCTCTCTCTCTTTCTCCCTCTCTTTTTCCCTCCCAGTGTCGCCAGTCCCAGTCTCTGGAGACGGTAAGCAGCCCCAGTCATCGGACAGAGACAGATCTGCTCTCCCTCCAGCTGAGGCAATAATAAAAGTCAGGGGACATTTTTTTGAAGTACCCTACACCAGGGGTTCCCAAACCTTTCCACGACAAGGCCCCCCAAATACCACTAGGTTCTGGCCAAGGACCCCCTTGATGTGTTATTAAACCCATCGACAATACTACGGCAAATGTAAAAATACATTAAGCTAATCCTAATAATTATTTTAGCCACAAGCACTTCGCGATTGAGCATACAGTGTGTAAAAATTGTATTTGGGGCTTTCTGCTATATGAGACTGCTATATGCTACTATTATTTCCAGTCATTATCATGGGAAATATAATGTTCAGATATGCCTCACATTATTATAATGGCATTGTATAACAACCCTCATAGTAATAGGTATATTTTAAATTTTCCAAATGTATTTATTTTTTGCTTTTATTTTTCCTTCCAACTTGCTGAGGCCCCCTGCCCCCCCCCTGGCCCCCACTTTGAAAACCACTGCCCTACACCATATCAAATATGAAGCAAGGTACTGCACGGGTGATGCCAACCGGATGACACCTAGCCAACAAAGCCAAGGCACCAGGGAGGTCCCCTCTAAATATATTTGTGCAACTGCCATTGTAAAATAATAATCATTCCAACACACTTGGTCTCATAGTTACCATGGCCATTGTACAATGGAGCATCAAGAAAGGTCTTCAGCATTAGCATAGCCAGGGGATCCATTGGATGCTTGCTGGGGCCTCTTCAAATACAGCCTAATTGTGCACAAATTTGATAAATAAGTGTGAACATCCCTGCCAATCTTGTGTTTGATCAGTGTTTGTGTCAGTGAGTCAGTGTTTTAATTTGGGTTTGGACTTGATGGTGAAAAAGAAATGGGCACAGGACACAAATCATCACTGCTAGGACTGAAGGGATAAGGCAAAAGGCACATGGCAGAAAGGATGAGTGTGACATGCCTGCATCTGTGACATGCCGTGCACACCCCAAGGTTGAGTCCTTCTTTAAACACGCAGATGTGCCATTGAAATAGCATAATCTTCTGTATGTGTCATCATTTAGATTGATCTGGAGTCTACCTCCATGACTGGCACTCATCCCAGCACAGGGATGACACCAACAGTGACATAGCAGTTCAAATGGAAGAGGAGGAAGTGGGCCAGAGTGCCAGTCGTTTACATTGACATTATTTATTTGATGTGCTGGTGTTGGGGACTGAGACAAAGCATATAGTTACAGGAATCATATTTAATTACTTTGCCACGTCAAAGATTTTTGTTGATTAGCTAATCTAGAAGTCCTAGATAATAGAAAATTAGCAGAATAAAGTGAGCTATCTCTGCTGACAACGACCAGTGCAGAGCACAGAACTTTCAGGCAAGGACACAATGTACAATTCAATGACTATCTCCTTGTACAAGTGACAGGTAACACACATCATGAGAAGGCCAGTAATGCACAGCAAGACGCAACAGATCAGAACAAAGAGAATACACTAAGGATCTCCTTGAAGTACCTGAGATTCATTCAGGCTTCAGATGGTTAGGTGCGTTTAGAAGGGCACATTGACTCTATCTTCTTGTTGCGTAGCTATTGTTCCAATTGTAGATTAGAATGTACTGGGAATATGATGTGATTGACTTTAGTCCAGGTTTGCTCTGTCCAAATTCTATATTTACATAGACAACTCTAATCTTTCCCTGGAATAAGTGGAGACATTCTGCTACAAAAGCATTTCTTTCATTCTGTGACGGCTGAATAGCTGAAGGTGAAACGAATAAAGGCAATGGAAAGTTTTAGCAAAGTACCTGGCATGGCAAATGTATTTGAATGAGTGTTCAGCGCCAATATGCAATCTGTATTCAAGCAGTAGCACTCAATGTCATCCAAGTAAGGACATTGTATGGCCTGAAAATAATCAGACATGACTGTTTGTGCAGGAGTCACTGGAACCCCTTTACTCCTTCCCGCTTAGCTGTGAAACGGAGGTTTTGCTAAAGCCCATTTTATCGCTTCAGTTTTTTTTTTTTTTTTGTTTTTTTTTTAAAACCCACACTCAAGGTCGGCCCTTTGAAATGATTTGCAACAACACCATAATCATAAACAAGTCAGACAGGGATTGTGTGTGTGTGTATGTGTGTGTGTGTGTGTGTGTGTGTGTGTGTGTGTGTGTGTGTGTGTGTGTGTGTGTGTGTGTGTGTGTGTGTGAGGAAAGTATGTGTGAGGGCTTCTTCTGATAGTCTCATTACTGTGAGAGTAAGCCTCTTTTACTTGGGTCACATCTTACACAACACCTTCCGTACTTATCGCGTGGAAACTCTTCGGTGGCGGTTGGGCTTGGCTCTCAATGCCGGCGGCTTGCTGGGAGGGCTTCAGGCTTAATACTTGTTAACAGCTCTGCGCCTGTGCTATTGTTAAGACCAAGGACACTGTAATCATGCCGCACAATCAAGCGAAGCAAACTCCCCCACTGCTTCTCAAAAGGTATGCATGCATGGAATATGGAGAATGTATTATTTTCACGAAAGCTATGAAACTATAATACTGTTTGTAGAAAGACTGTTTTTTTTAGAAAGTCCATTCTTGGAAAAAGTACATGGTGTAATGGCCTGAACAATTCTCAATCTTTTTCTATGTCTTTATCAGAGGTCAAAACACCTCATTTTGTTGCAAATGTGGCAGGTCCAAGCACACTTTTTAATGAGCATTCATTCCATCACGGTATGCTCAGTGAAGGCCATTACTGCCCATACCTCAAATGTTATTCCTCTGTTGCAAGTTTGCTTCAGTGCTTGGTAATTGGAGTGTGAAAGGTGGCTCAAGAGACAATGCAATATTGATAACATAGGTTAGGAGCCATAATTGATCTCAAAATGTACCCTCTCAGTCTCCTTGTCTCCTGTCAGCTCGTTATTTTTACCATTTGCATTGTTTTTGTTTGTCTTTTTTTTTTCACAGAACTAGGTCTCACCCATTCTGTGCTTCAGCGTTGTGTCTTCATGAGTTACAGGAAGATGTATTTTACATTCGCTCATAATGATGTGGAGCAGAAGGGCTCGGCTGATAGTCAAATGTACAATTAGCTGAGCTACAGCAGCAAGTGGGGAGTTACAATGGCAGACAGGTTTTACCCCTGAGACAAGCGAGACATTTCAGAGGACACACTTCTTCACTGTTTTTGGCAGGAAAATCAAGATCACACCTGGAGCATTCTTAATTTGCATTTTTCCCTCTTCCTCATCCTCTTCTTCTTCGTCTTTCCCTGTCTTCCTCTTTTCTCTCTCTCTCTCTATCTCTCTCTCTCTCTTCAGGTTATTATCTCTGGTTATGTTTTATGAAAGACGCATAAGGGAGCCGTGTAAATTTTAATGCGGGTTTGAGGCTTCTGCTCCGCTGAAATATGAATATAACTCACTGGCCATAAGCTCACACGTCCCCAGATGTCCCCAGGAAGCTGGAGAATGGCATCATTACTTACTGCGGCCCCCGCCCACCTGCGACCAGCCACCCTCCTCTAGTGTCCTTGTGCAAGCTGACGGAGCAAGAAAAAAAGCCAAAGATGCTCTTTCCTCCGTATAATCATAAACTAGTTATCTTTTTTCATGTGGGGGTAAAAGATGCATGCTCAACTATCAATATGAACATGCTGAAGCAAGCATGAGGTTTTTTTTTTTTTTAAACATATTTATTTATTTATTCTTTTGCACATTAAGCTGACACTCTGGAGACTCACACTAGTAATTGCCCTCTGCACCTGAACAATGACCCCCCAGGTGACCCCCACCCCCCACGGTCGTTTTTGGGACTTATATATTCCTTGGGTTCAGGAGAACACTGGACGTTGTTGGCAGCTAGAGCGTGTGCATATGGTTTTTGCATGTGTTGTGTGTGTGAGCTCCCTAGTGTCCTGTGTAGTCGCACTCATCCTATCAGCATGACCAGCATCTCCCGGAGTGTGTCCTTGACTGTGTGAGATGTGTGAGATCGTGGTGTGGTGCTCCATCACAGACACTGGGGAGGAGAGGAAGTGGGAGGAAATGTGGTCAAACATGACGTTGCTCGCTTGCAACATACACACACACACACACACACACACACACACACACACACACACACACACACACACACACACACACACACACACACACACACACACACACGCACATACACACACACACACACACACACACACACACACACACACACACACACACACACACACACACACACGCACACACTCACACACACACACACACACACACACACACACACACACACACACACACACACACACACACACACACACACACACACACACACACACACACACACACACACACACACACACACACACACACACATACACACACACACACACACACACACACACACACACACACACACACACACACACACACACTCACACACACTCACACTCACACACACACACACACACACACACACACACAGTCTCTCTTTCTCTCTCCTTCCCCTTACCTGCCACCCCAGCAGACGCACTGCACTTAAACAGGCAATTAAAACATTACAGAGAGGACATCGGCGGAAGCGAGCCAGAGGAGACAACCCCATGGATGGATGGCTGATAGAACCGTAACGACCCCGGAGAGCTCCCGGGTCCCAGGCGAGGGGTCATCTTGTCACGCGCACCGGCCCCCACAGTGGCCTAATTGCCCCCCCCAGTTCTAATTTGCCTCCATCTTCTGACAGAGTGCCAATTCTGGGCCCCAGCTTAATTAATCAATGGCGTGAGCTGCTATACAAACACGCTGCTTCTTAAGACAAGGCCTTGCCACTGGGAGTATCTGCTGTTTTCGCTGCCGTCCATATTTACTGAAGAGCCTTATGGGCCATGTGTGTGTGTTTTGATTACAGTGCCCAACCAAGTAAAGGTTGGCTGAGTATTATGAGGTTTTATATTTCTGTCAGGAGTGGCTTATGCCTTTTGGGTACAGTTTTACAAAATCATCATAGTTTTACAAAATCACTCCGCAAAACAGATAAAGAAAACAAAGGCATGATGCTGTCTAACCTCCAGCATTTTCATTCAAATATGCACAAAAATATTACATAAATTCCAATCATCATAAATCGGTTAAGGAGAAGGATATTTTTTGGTGGATGTTTAGGTGTTTTGTGGAACCTTAGGGTAAGTGAGGGGGTGTAGGCGTAGGTGGTGGGAGGGGGGTAAGTGCAAATTGAGTGGCGATGCCCCCTGGTGGCATTGCTGAAGAGAGACAGAGGGCTGTGGGCATCTTCTTCCAGTCTTCCTGACGCTCACGCTTCGCAGGCTGCCTCTCACGGTTAGCTGCTCGGACTAATTACCACAAGCGCTTGTGCATCCCAGCGCTGCACTTTTGTGTTTTTAATGGCCTCTGTAATCAAGCACACATGCATTAGAATACTGATCGCCCTGCTGCCGTGACTCTGAGGCCCTCACCATTTCTCTTCCCACCTCTCTCTCTCTCTCTCTCTCTCGTATCCTTCTTTTTGTCCTTTTGTTCTTGTCTCCTGCATTCTAAACTGTATCTTTTCTGTCTTGGTTGGTGCTATTTCTCACACTCTACTTTAGAAAGTCTTTTACCACTTCTGTGATTTGTTATCCTTATGCTTTCTAGGTTGTCGAAAAAGAGGGGAAAAAAGATCTATGAATTGTATGAATCTATGATGCCAGCTATACTTTGGATCAGTTACCTTTATCAGCTGGTTTCCCAGGCACACTGCTGCCATATAAAAATATCATTGTTAGCCAAAACAACTCTATCTGCCTCGTTTAGTGTCAGTTACTGTCAGTCAACTGACAGACAGGCACATCTACATCAGCTGCAGTTGAATCAATGAGTGCACGCTGGGAAGAGGGTAGACTCAGGAGGCACAAGCGAATGTGTGAATCTGAAGGCAAAGGTGTCAGATGGTCTTGCAGGCATAGGTTGTTTTTTTTTTTTTTTCAGATTGATGTTGTTTTCTGTCTTGAGGGGGCATGTGAGATCTATATTAGTTTTAAAAAAAATACTGTCTATTTCTAACTTACTGAGTGTCATTACTGATGCTTTAAAGTATGATGTGATCTGGACAGACACTTGAGGACATACCACCTGCACACGGCTTAGTGTTATTCCTCTAGTGACCTGGGGGGAGAGAGATGGAGAGAGGGCAGGGCTGGATGAGAGAGAGAGAGAGAGAGGTGGAGGAGAGCAGGAGAGAGATTAAAAAAGAGAGAGGTTTAGCTAGGGAGAAGAAGTGAGAGAGAAAGAAACAGAGGAAGACAGAGTGATAAAGTGCAGAAAGAAGAACAAATGAGGGAAGAGAGACATTTAACACTGAACAGAAAGGAAGGAGGTGTTAACAGGGAGACAGATAGAGAGAGAGGCAGAGGGTGGGGGTGGGGCGGGGGGTTGGCGCATGATTTAGTAAACCAAAAGGATTAGCAGCCAGTAAGGGAGACGGTGATGTCAGAGATGATCATGTCAGCGGGGACATCAGGCGGCATGGCGAAGTGGAGCGTCTGAACACTTCCAGAAGGGCCTGTCAATAAAACCTGCCCATGTCTGAAGGCTACGCGTAACATTTATTACCAAATGCCATGCGGCCTTGGTCAATTAAAAAATGGCTGGAGAACCTCTCTCTCTCTCTCTCTCTCTGTGTACAATATCTCGAGGTGGCAAACATTAAGCAAGCTGACAGTCTATGTCCGGAAGGAGAACTGGGGACAAGAATTGAAATTCACAACAGGGAGTTTTTTAGTGGCATGGAATCAATTACACATTACCTAACAACGAGAATGGATTCATTCTCTGCTTGAGAGAGACAAACGGTTCCTCACCCCATTAAAGCACTTTAATGGATTTTGGTGATTTCTAATAGGGGGGGAACGTGGGAAGAACTGTAATGGAAAACCACCTTTTGGAAAATTAAAAGGGAAAAAATATCAAGGCCATTAAAACAAGCCATTACTTGGCACATTTAAGAAAAAGGGGGAAAGTTATGAAAGTAACTTGGTTGTTGCTTGCGTCTCAACTTCTGAAGAAACTGTAAAATGATGAATATGTCTCTGAGTATCCCGCTAATGGAAACCTACATAAAATTTCAGCCTGCTATTAACACCCACATTTTTTTGTGCATTCGCAAGTCAGCTCCTTGGAGGAAATCATCATAATGAAGTCGAGGAAAGAGAAAGGATGATGGTACGAGACAGAAGCTTAAAAATTGCACTGTACTTATCTAGAATATTCTGGCAAATGAGATGTGGAAGGGCGCTCTCTTCAACAGACTCCACTACCTCTTGCCGGTAGCCCTGGGCTTGCGAGTCACAGAGAGATGTATTTACATATTTATAAAAACCCTATAACCCTGACTCGGAGCCATGTTTTAAGTGCTCTAGGATAAAGACATTTAGAGAAACAATCACTAAATTATCTCCCCAGCCTCCACAATAAGCATTCACTGTGTGTGTTTTTTCTCTCCCTTCCTGGTGTCCATGTAGCCGGCTGGTGCATGTTTGGTGCTTCTGAGTCTCTCAGCGGCAGTTGCACAGAGATAAAGCCATCTTGGAGGGAGAGAAGAATAGTCTAGGGCCTTTCCCCAAAGCATTGTTGAACAACTACCATCATTAAATGACAAAGAGACTATTAGTTAAAACACACTCTCTCTCTCTCTGACTCTCTCTCTCTCTCTCTTAGTTGTCTTGGTGGTTGATAAATGATACTATCAGGAAACACAGCCTAGAGCCATGAGCTGTAGGAAACAGAGAGGCTGACTGTAGTGGATCTTGCCCTGACCTGAAACTAAATTCACCTTATCTGGGCCAGATCAATGCTGGAGTTGGTTCAGAGTCAGCTGTTGGGGATCATGTTTAAGTCTACAGTAGATTCAGGGTTTGATATATTCAGATGCTTTTGCCACAAGCAAATTTTCAAGTCATGAACCTTAACATTGACAATCAATACAGCAGCACTAATGATGGGAAAGATGACGGAGATTGAGCTTGAAGAATGGAGCCTAAGGAGGAGTTTGAGAATTGGAGGTGTTTGTCAGTGGCACGCCACAAAAATAGATGACAACAAAACTGGTTTAACAAATAAAATTTGACCATTTACTGCTCTCTCTACAGCTTTTTTGCAGCATGTTTGTTTTTAGCATCAGTAACAGCTAGACAGACATCTTTAACACTTCCCTGAAGCAAGCCATCGTCCCATCATGTTTCAAAGCTGCCACCATCATACCTGTGCCGAAGAAAACTGCTCCATCCTGCTTCAATGACTACCGCCCTGTGGCACTGACACCCATCATCATGAAGTGCTTTGAGCGGCTTGTCATGTCACATATCAAAGCCATTCTCCCCCACCCTGGACCCCTTCCAGTTTGCATACCGAGCCAAAGCGGGCCTACAGAGGATGCAATCTGCTCTGCCCTCCACCCAGCCCTCACCCACCTGGAAAAAAAGAGAGACTCATATGTGAGATTGCTGTTTATAGACTTCAGTTCTGCATTCAACACCATAATACCACAACAACTCATCTGCAAACTTGACAAACTGGGACTCAGTACCTACCTCTGCAACTGGCTACTGGACTTCCCTCTGTCAGAGGCCCCAAGTAGTAATGCGTGTTGGCAACAATACCTCAAGCAGCATCACACTGAGCACAGGGGCCCCCAAGGCTGCGTGCTCAGTCCGCTGCTCTTCACCCTGCTGGCGATGACTGCACTGCAACCTACAGCAACAATCACATAGTGAAATTTGCTGGCGACACAACTCTGGTGGGTCTCATCACCAAGGGGCTGACGAGACTCAATACAGGTTGGAGGTCGACCATCTGACCACGTGGTGCAGGGACAACAACCTCCTGCTGAACGTCAGCAAGACCAAAGAGATTGTTGTTGACTTCGAGGAGAGGTCACACCCAACACCTGCCACTGACCATCGACGGTGCTGTGTGGAGGAGAGCGCAGCAGCACCAAATTCCTGGGGGTGCACATCAGTGAAGACCTCTCCTGGACCACCAACACTGCATCACTGGCGAAGAGAGCTCAGCGCCGCCTGTACTTCCTCTCGAAAAACTCAGGCGAGCAAGTGCTCCACCAGCCATCATGACCACATTCTACCGAGGCACCATTGAGAGCATCCTCTCCAGCTGTATCTGTGTGGGGCTGAAGCTGCACTGAATACAACAGGGAAAGCCCTGCAGCGCCATAGTGAACACAGCTGGAAGGATCATTGGTGCTTCACTCCCCTCCCTGAAGGACATTTACACCACCCACCTCACCCAAGTATAGGCTAAAAATTGTGAGTGATGCAAGTCACCCCGCTCACAATCTGTTTGATCTACTGCCCTCTGGGAAGAGGTACAGAAGCCTGCGGCTCCTTTTCCAGACTCACCAACAGCTTCATACACCAAGCTGTAAGGATGCTGAACTCTCTCCCTCCTCTCCCCCCTCCACCCTCAGCTACATAACATCCTGGACATTGGACCCACAATGGCCGCCTGCACTACTCCACCTGCACACTTGAACACTTGCACACTTGTACACTTTACAACTTGGTGTTGTTGTCCTGAAAACACAACACTTCTGCTGCTCTTACATAACTTATATGTAAATATGCCAAATATAATGTAATGTAATGTAATGTAATGTAACTTGCACCACTATGCCACTTTCTTTATTACTTAGGTCAAACAGTATTTTATAGTATTTTACAGTACTTGCACTAGTATTTTATTGACTGTCTATGCACAATTTCAACAACATTTTGCTGCTCTTATTTTTCCATTATTATATGTGCCCTCTTATTTACTTATTTACTTACTTTTTTGTTTACTTGAATGTTATGTTTGTCTGTGGACTTAAAATTGGTCAAATATGTCTTGTCTTCACCGTGGGATAGTGAGAAACGTAATTTCGATCTCTTTGTATGTCTGGAACATGTGAAGAAATTGACAATAAAGCTGACTTTGACTTTGACACTTTGACACTTTTGAGCTATGCTAGCACCACCACAAACAACAACAAAATAGATACATTATTGATCCTGTAGGGAATGTGTACGTACATCAAGAAGATATATCACAATTTTTTAATGCATTTTATGTACAGAGAATCTGCTGAAAGTCTTTACAAACAATGGTGTTGTCAGTTATGGAAGAATGAGAGATGTTTTTGAGAAACTTTAAATGTACTTAAAAATATACATGCTATTGTTTCATCGTGTTAGTATGTGTGTAGCTGATGGATGTGTTTTGTCAACCAGATCAGGTTATGATTCTTGATGGCGCGCTGTGCTGTGCAGTTTTATCGCATGCCTCCTGTGATAGACTACACACACGTTGCATGTTTGCACTAACATCATCCTAAAACTCAGTTACTGTGAACAGACAAAATGAAGTGGAGCAAATCTTCATCATGACAAATGCAATACTGCTTTAAAAGTTTTCCCCTCAAATCATGGCAACCTGAACATTAAGAAGTCACACAGAGATAAATGGCCAGTCACAGTGTGAGAATAGACCCTTTCAACAAGGTAAACAAAAACAATGCTTGAACGTTCTATTTGGGCCCCAATCTACTTCCTCTGCATTAAGATAACATATGGAATGTTCAAAAGGAAGTCTTGTGGGGCCAACTATGATGCTGATAATGGAACTCTCTTGAAAGGGTCCATAACTTATTCAACAGTTACAGTTTTTTTCAACTGCTTACACACTAAATCTTTGTTTGTCACACAATTTTCTAAACATGTATTCCAAACATTATAACCTCACACCAAATCTGCAAAGCCACACACTAATTCTCAGTGTTTGACTCAGTTTTCAATTTACTAAAACACATTTTGCAAAACACCACACACAAAAATCTAACAGGAAGTAACTTGATTTCGTTGTTCAAACACAACCCATCAAAATGCCACACTAAATCACCAGTGCTTCACTCTCTCTCTTCACATGTGTAAACACTCATTACTTTACTGAACACCATACAATCATTACCTTAGTATAGGCCTGTGAATACTCTCGATATGATATACTCTCTATGTATGGACCCTTTCAATCTGCTCCTAGTTACGTACTATCGAGTTACATGTACCATTAGCTCAATACATTTTTCTGTGCCTCCAGAAATGCATTTAGGAATGTTTGTTTCCGCTATAGGCCTATGAATACATACACAATCCCCACCCAAGTAATTTGATAGTAGTCCCCAGGCAAAATCAGCTTTTTCAGAACTCCATGTACATCTGGTGGTCATTGTATTTTGCTTTGCTTTGTTCTTGTTGGCTGTAAAATACTGTATTCACAACAGCAAATTATTTGGGAAAAAACACTATTTTTGGCTTCAATATTGCTTGCATTTTTATTTCAACTTCTCTCTGTAGATACCGTAAATTTCACTCTTGAATGGAAATACATAAAGCCTATGAAAGACAGAAGAGCGTTAGGTTTTGACCAACAGTGTGTACATAATGTATCCAATATGTCATATTATGACAAAGTGTTTGTAATGTGAGGCGAATGTTTGATTTAAAGATGTGTTTATGACATTTTGAATGTTGTGTGTCATTTTGCTGGAGATTTGAGGTATTTTGCATTTTGTGTGAGCAATTCTTGGTTTTGTGTGTGGAGTTTTGAAAAATAGACACAGAGTTTTGAAAACGTGTGTCAACAGTTGTAAAAAACTGTAACATAGGCAGAAATGTATTTGAATGTATGGAGGCTTTAGACACTAAAACACAAGGACATCGGTAGTGTGCAATAGGGAAATCATTTGGATTCTGATTCTGAGAATAATGTAAAATAACTGATGTGACTGCTAAATAAAAAAAAACGTCTGCCTGCTGTGTAAATGATAGCTTCAGTTGTAACTCAGGTATGGCACATTACAGTTTTTTTCAACTGCTTACACACAAAATCTTTTCTCGTCACACAATTTTCTAAACATGTCATCCAAACATCATAACCTCACACCAAATCTGCAAAACCATACACTAATTCTCAATGTTTGACTCAGTTTTCAATGTACTAAAAACACATTTTGCAAAACACCACACTCAATTTTCTACTTAACACACAAAAATCTAACAGGAAGTAACTTGATTTAGTTTTCAAACACAACCTATCAAAATGCCACACTAAATCACCAGTGCTTCACTCCCACTCGTCACATGTGCAAACACTCATCACTTTATTGAACACCAACGAATCATTGGCTTAGTATAGGCCTATAAATAGGTCAAATGTCAAGATGTCTGTTTTGAACAATGGATGACAACGCAGAAAGAGCCAGGAGAGGTGGAGGTAGAGGCAGAGGGACGAGCACGAGGTGTTGGGGTTCGAGGAGGAGGAGTTGGAAGAGGAGGAAGGGGAGGAAGAGGAGGAAGAGGACGAGCTGGGCGAAAGTTGGACATGGAAGAGGGCGAGGGCAAAGAAGGGAAATAAGGAGAGCCGTCTCAGATGAGATTAGGGCTACATTGATTGATCATGTGATCAACCATGGGTTGACCATGAGGGAGGCTGGACTGAGGGTCCAGCCAAAATGTAAATCGATTTACGGTGGCAGGCATTATCGAACATATCGAAATGAGAACAGGTGTTACGACTGTATCTACAGTAATATACTGTACACATAATAGTTATTTCAGCACAACTGAAAATGCATACAATAGTAGTTCTTACTGTACTGTATCATGTTACTGTACTGCATTTCATGAATCATGAATGGCCAGTGTGGTGTGTTACAGTATCATATACTATGGTACAGCTTACTGCAGGAAGACATTTTTGACTATATGACATAGCACACATTCACTATGTTTATGAACCTTCTACAGAGTGGAAAGGCAAAGGAATCGCGGGAGGGCGAGGGCTAAATTCACCGACGGCAAGCAAGAGACCCGAATCATAAATATGGTTCTGGCAAATAATGTGATTAGAATCCATCAGATCCAACACCATATTATAAATGATGCAACTGTTTTCAATAACATTGTTACAGTAAGCTTGTCCACAATTCATCGTGTCCTCCAGAAGAATCAGTTGCGCATGAAACAGCTATACAGGGTCCCATTTGAAAGGAACTGCGACCGAGTGAAGAACCTACGTCATGACTTTGTGGATGTATGTATGCAAAACCACTTCCAGTACATTTAGAATTGCACCTACCGAGCCAGATTACATGTAGTGTCTTGGTTTTGCACATGTGTGTCTATATATCTGTATATATACTTTTTGTCTCTTACAGAGAATTTTGGAGATGGATGCAGATGGAGATGTCCTCCATGAATATATATATAGGTGGGCTTCAACTTGACAAAAACTAGAAGAAGGGGGAGAAATATCATTGGACAAAGGGCCATTTTGAATGTCCCTGGGCAACGTGGGGGAAACATTACAATGTGTGCTGCCATCACAAATAATGGTGTCCTGCATCACCATGCAACACTTGGCCCCTACAACACTGCTCACATCATAACTTTTCTGGATGCAATTCATCGCATACTTGTTCCAGGTCAGCAGAATCAAGATCAGCAAAGATTTGTGGTCATATGGGACAATGTCAGCTTTCATCGGCCCATCTGGTCCAGAACTGGTTTGTCACCCATCCTCATTTCTCTGTTCTGTACCTGCCTCCCTTATTCTCCATTTCTCAATCCAATTGAGGAATTTTTTCTCCACATGGCTGGCGGTATATGATCGTCGTCCCTATGCCCGCGATTCCACTTCTCCAGGCAATGGAGGAAGCATGTTGCGACATTGACGCTGTCTCTATTCAAGGATGGATGCGCCATGCAAGAAGGTTCTTTCCTCGGTGTTTAGCGAGAGAGAACATAGCATCTGGCGGATGGACAGTAAGTATTGTGGCCAGACCCAGCCCGAGGAGAGATGAAGCCTAGACACACACCCAACCCCCCAACTCCTACCCTGTGCCCAAGCAACACACACACACACACACACACACAAATACAGTAATAATTTTGTTTACAGTATTAGTATTTGTTTGAAATCAGCTTTTTCCTGGATGTGTTTGGTTTCTGTCCAACTACATGTGGTAGTTGGATTTGTTTTATGTGCTGTACAAATATTGTATTCAATGCAGCAAATGATTTGGAAAAAAAAAATATTTTTGGTTTCAATTCTGCTTATGTGTGTTGTGAGTATATTTCACCTTTTCTCTGCAGTTTTATATAGAAATAAACATAGAATTCCATGAAAGACAGAAGTGCTTTAGGTTTTGAACAACAGTGTGTACATGATGTATCCAAAATGTCATATTATGACAAAAGTGTTTGTAATGTGAGGCTTAATGTTTGCTTTAAACATGTGTTTTTGACATTTTGAATGTTGTGTGTCATTTTGCTGGAGATTTGAGGCATTTGGCATTTTGTGTGAGCAATTGTTGATTTTGTGTGTGGAGTTTTGAGAAATAGACACAGAGTTTTGAAAACGTGTGTAAACAATTGTAAAAAACTGTAATACTAAATGTAAAAAGTGAACCTAAACACAATTTGCGGTATGAAATTCACTTCCTCAAGGTGGTAATAAGTTCATCTACATATAATTACAGTGGATGCATCCAAAATAGCGATACATAGACACACACTGTAAACTACAGAAAAATTAAAAAAGGCCCCATGTTGTTACAGGTGGTGGTTTTTTCTCTCTCATGTAATGTGGAACTAAAAAGTAATTCTCACATCCCAGGAATGACTTCAGTCAGCACTCCAAAAAAATGTGTCCCCCGGAATGCTTCCTTTTACACTTTTGCAGATATCGGGGGAGCAACAAAGCTCTCTAAGACAAAAAACGAAAGATCCTATCTCCTGCCATCATGAGCGCAGAACAGTCAACAATTTAGCTACTTCTTGATGAGAACAACAGTGAGTAGGTGTTGGCGACCAGAGGCTGTGATTCAGGAGGAGGGAAGCTATGATAAATTACCCACAAAAGGATCCAGTGAGCAGGTTCTCTGGGAGTTCAGGATGAAATTGAGTTAAACTGAACTCTGTTTGAATTGAGGCATCAAAACGGAGAGAGGGAGTGGCATCGAGACCATTTTAATCAGAGGAGCATTGGGAGTGCCACTGTAACTAATTTCTTGCAACACTGCAGTCCCAGATGCCAGCCCAGCCCATGTTGGTGGCATGACGTGGGGGAATAGTACTGGCACAGATACTCACCAGATCAGGAGCACAGTCATTTCAGAGTGTGTGTGACTGTGTGTGTGTGTGTGTGTGTGTGTGTGTGTGTGTGTGTGTGTGTGTGTTCTGTCTGTGCACAGATACTCACCAGATCAGGAGCACAGTCATTTCAGAGTGTGTGTGACTGTGTGTGTGTGTGTGTGTGTGTGTGTTTTTTTCTGTGCACAGATACTCACCAGATCAGGAGCACAGTCATTTCAGAGTCGTCTGTTTGTCTTCCAGGACTGGGCTGTGTGTGTGTGTGTGTGTGTGTGTGTGTGTGTGTGTGTGTGTGTGTGTGTGTGTGTGTGTGTGTGTGTGTGTGTGTGTGTGTGTCAGGGTTGTGCAAAATTCCAGAATTGAATTGAAACTGGCTCTTAAATTCCAGTTCAATTCTTGAATTGCACTTGCATTTCAATTGAGGTATCAAACAGAAAGCAGAATTGCAATTAGAATTTTGCACAACCCTGGTGTGTGTCTGTGTGTGTGTGTTAACCTCTTTAGGGGTGAAACTAAAGCCACTGTTCAGTGCATCAGAGTTATAATAGTTTCCCCCATCTAAGGGGAAAGAATGAGAGCTACAAAGCACTCACCTTCTCAGGGAGCAGCTCTTTCTTTTCACGTCTGGATTGAACTGAAGTGAAACACATGGCCTATCCCAGGACACCCCAGTGTTGCCTCAGCGCCAGTCCTGCTGCTGCCAGTGGATCCCAACTGCCCTCTCGGATCAGATCGGATCTGGCTCCGTCTCCAGTCCCCCGGCCTGCTCATCTCATTCATATTCCCTCATTAGGAGCCCACTGACATTGTGTTGATGCTAGGCCTCAGCTGGATAGGCTAGCTAATGACTGCTGCTAACATGATCTTGCACCACTAACACCGCTGACCGATGTACAGTTTCACTCTGACAAGGGTGAAAGACGTAGGTGAAGGGTGTGATATGACATGGGAGCATACAGACAGCTCTCTCCTCAAAGACACAACATTTTGTAGAATTCATCATTCAGTGATAAATAACTGTGCTGTCAAGTAGGTAATGTTGCCCAAAGATGGCTGTTTAAAGCGTCTCTCCTCCTTCCCATTGAGCACCTTGCTGTAAGGACATCAAGGACCTGCTTTGTGCGGCGTTTCAGCATGATATTCATGCAGCCCCAAAGTACCCTGTCAGCTGTTACACCTGGGTGCACTGTCTGGATCTCTTCAATATTCATGCGCTCCACTTCAGCCACAGACCCATAATCCATTCTCTGCCTGGTTCAAAGGCACTGGCATTGGGAGGCAGAGTGGTGGACGTGGGCCTCTGAAGCACACAGAGAGGAAAATGGGAGCAGTCATTTTCTGCCAGTACGATTTCTGTGTATTTTTACACGGAAAATAGCTTCGCTCTAATAGTACCTTGAAGTAAAAAGGTAATATTCTTTGAAACGTTCAAATATTTCTATGAATAACAATGTTTCCTGTTATTTTATTTGTCTGAATTTTGTGCAGAATGTTATTTTACAGTGCATGAAAGGCGGACTGAAGGGTGGGGCGTGGGGAGTGATGATCACACTTTATCTGGATTGTCCAAAGGCTACCAATGCTCAAATTATAATCAGAGCATTTGTTAACATTATGTGGTAACACTTTACTTGAAGGTATCTACATAAGAGTGGCATGACACTGTCATAACCCTAACACTCACCCTAACCCTAACTTGTCATGACAAAAAACGAATGACACTTGATAGAAGCGAGTAACAGAAGCATTGTGTCATAAACGTTTATGACTTGTTTATGATACGTTAATGACAGTGTCATGTCACTTTTATGTAGATACCTTCGTGTAACCCATTATGTGAACTACAATGTATGGTCAAGATTACAGTTCATTAAAAGTAATCTTCAGTGAACAATTAGAAAGACTGAACTTGAATTTCACCAAACCATTTGTAAAATATCTGTAGGCGGACTAATAAAGCATTACCAAAATGGTTGTTTATCTTTAGGTCAGTCACAGTTTCATTTCAAATGTGTTTATCTGCTTTATTGTTTGCTATAGTTCCCTTCTCTCTACTTTCAGTAATATTCTGAAGCCCCATTAGCATTTTGTGTTTGTGGCTGGTTTAAAGCACCAGCTGGTGTTGTTGAAGAGAGGCTCAGTTGCCACCTGCAACCCAGAGTTTCAGCACGTTTACTTTTAGCAGCGACAGAGGCCATGTGGAAAACAACGTTCTCTAGGTTATCTCCGGGTCTCCACAGAGAATGTCAAAGCATCAAACAGCCATTGTTGTTATAGCAGTATTGACACTGCTTCCTTGCTGGGAACACAACCATGCCACTTTATTCATTGACAGCGATTTTGAGTTTGGACATGGCTATAATTGGCGGGGAGTTATCGCCCGTTTCAGGATGTCCGTTCATCACAGCGTGTTCATGCGCGCTCGTAGCATGAAAGCATAAATGACAGAGACTTGTAGACGATCAAAGCATTTCCGGCTTGGGCGGCGTCAGTAATGGAGTTTGAAATCATTCCCCAAGAAAAAAAAGATCCGCCTGGAAACTGTATCTCAGTTTTATGCTCAAGTCTCATCTGGGCCTTTGAACAGTGTAATAAATTATATCTGTGGGCGTCATTTCAGAAGGGCCTCACTTGAAAGATTGTGCTGGATAAACATTTATTGGCATTTGTGCTACAGAGTGAAAGAGTGAGAGAGAGAGAGACAGAGAGAGGGAGGAAGAATTGCATGAGTTCAGGGAGATGGATAAAGAAAGGACCCAGATGCTTTCAATCACCAAATCACATTTCAGGTGTGCCTGGGCATTTTCAATTCCAATTTTCATTGCTCTTTTGTCAACAAAAATGAGACGATTCCTTTTCTATGTAGCCCTTAGCCTATCTATTTTCTGTGAGAGGCGGAATAGAAAGCATGATAACAGAAATTCAATTAAATCAACCTTATAAGATGCAATTGTCTATTCAGCGGTGCACAGAATAAATCTCATTGATGCATTCCATACAAGTTTTGATTAACACTTTTGTTAAGTGCATAGTTGATAGGCTAATCATGTAGAGGACATATTGTGGTCTATTAAGAAGTGTTGCATCCTATAAACACCTCAAATCCAGCTCCTTGCCATTTTATGCAACTTTTACATTGAATGAAGATTGTGTAATTCATGAATTCACACCTTCAAATGCATTTGGCCCACTGCAGTGCAAAATACCATAAGCAGATTGGTCTCCTTAAAGGACACTGCCCATTATTAAAACCAATATACCTGTCCAAATCCTGACACCTTGTCCTTTCAGTTACACTTTACTTGACAGTATTGACATAAGAGTGGCATGACACTGTCATGAACATGTCATAAACAAGTCATAAACATTTATGACATAACGCTTCTGTTATTAAGTGACATTTGTTTTTTGTCATAACAATTTAGGGTTAGGATTAGGGTTAGTTTTAAGGGTAGGATTAGGGATAGAGTTAGGGTTAGGTTTAAGGCAGTGGTCCTCAAACTTTTTCTTCCGAGGGCCAGCTCACTATGCCTGGCTCCAAGAGAGGGCCAGAGACTCGGAGTAGTTCTATATCAGTAACCATAAATAGCTTAGTGTTGTGAACAACAGCAGTCTACCTTAGTTGAATATTCTATTACATTTAATCATAGGCTATTGCAATTTAATACCATTGTTAGCTGTGTTTATATTGTCATCATGCCATATCAGTGTAAAATTAAATAATACTAATAAAAAAACGTTTGCATTCCCAAAAGTATTAGCAGGGAGTCTCAAAAGTATATTTTATTTAAAAATGTGTGAACTCTGAATTCTGTGTCTTTGCATACACAGCTCAAGTTGTGAATATCCTACAAATAATTTAAAGTTCTCAAACTATGAGAATTTTATGAAGTGCTGAAGTGGTCTGAAATGACCACCATTCTAACTTTCAGTCACCTGATGAGAACTTTGTGAACTCTCTGTATGAACATTTGAACGAGTGAATAAAAAATAGAAATAATTATCCCAGAAAGTCCCAGAAATATGACTTGAATAGAAGTTAGTTAGTTATTAACAATTAATTGATAAACTTTTAAAATACTTTGAGCACTGATGCGGTCATCATAGGCCTCTTACATTGTTTGCAGGTAGGCCTTCATTTAATTTCATTCCGTTTTCGATGGCAAACGCAAAACAGCACCAAAACAACCACCGGTGGACAAAAAGAGTATTACATGTGTACTGTTAAGACTCGCCATAGAGAATGAATGGGGGAAATTGCGGAGGTTTTAGTTTGACGATGTTGTACTCCCGTGCGGGCCGGATGCTATATACTACGGACATGTTTTGGGGGGCCACCCAAAATGAGGTGGCGGGCCGTATCCGGTCCGCGGGCCGTAGTTTGGGGACCACTGGTTTAAGGTTAGGATTAGGGATAGAGTTAGGGTTAGGGTTAGGATTAGGGTCAGGGTTAGGATTCATGTTTCATGAGAGTGTCATGTGTTCATGACAGTTTCATCTCATTCTTATGTCTTACTGTCAAGCATAGCACTTTACTTTAAGGTATACTGCAGCACAGTGCTAGCTCCACATCATGCATATGTACTTATTTATTTATTTCAGGTTTCCTGGAGTGCCTTTTATTTAATGCTTCAGAGGCACAGTATCCTACTGTGACCAAACTACTTACTGACTACTTACACCGGCGGGAATCCAAAATCAGCAGTAAGGGCCGACAGCAGATGAAAGTGCCCTTGCGGGATCCCGACAAGGGGGCGAAGGACCCAACAAAAGGACCCTCGGCAACTCATCACGGGGAGAACGCCGCGGCTTCCGCTGGCGCAGATATCAAGACATCATAGAGCAAAAGCGACGTCGTCGCTGCTCAATTATTTACTGCGTTTACCCGGCACGGAGTGGGGAAGAGAGGAGGGAAGGCATATTCACTTTGACAGGAGGATCTTGGTGGCTTCCAATTGCTGCAAGGGAAACTGGGGGATTTGTGTGTCGGCAGGAAGGGCATGGTGGCCAAAGTCGACAGCAGCAACATGCGTGTAATTTGTTGAAGTTAATTTGTCATTCTTCCACAAATAATAAGAACATGGCTAACCGAGGGAGAGAGAGAGAGAGAGAGAGAGAGTTCTGATTTAAATGTTGTTGTGTTGTGAATTTAAAAAAAACTATTTGTGTGTGGCCCATTTTCAAGAAGCCCCCTACAAGGACTATTTCAACCCATTGAGCGGTTTAAATCCATCAAGGTTTTTGTCGTGTGTACTAAATAATGGAGACCAGGATGTAATTACGGGTTGTCTCGCAGACTTGGGGGTGTGGATTAGCAGCTCTCTAAACTGAAAGGATTTCTCCCAGAGGATAATAGCTCAAGTGTTGCATGCATTGTTTTGCCGTTCAGACAGGTACAGCAACCTCCCTCCCTGCCCTTGAATGGAGAGGACGTCTTTGTTTGGCAGAAAACAAATTAAAGCCTCTGCCAAGTTGTTGTTTTTTTTCCAACCGTGATTCATTATGGCTCCTCCGTATCCCCTTGCACAGAAATGGAGAGGTTTCCATTGTGACCGGATATGTGTGTGGCCAATGCAGCACAGATCTAAAACAAACAACGCAGGCAGCAAGAGGGGTTGGTTGTTTTTTTGTTGTTTTTTCTGGAGATTTCGGGGGAGTGCAGGTGTTTCTCTGGAGACTTTCAGAGTGAGCAGAAAGCAATCATTGGATTGCTCCCCTCGTCGACACCCAGCTCATCGCCTCCCCTGGACGATCGATGGGACATTCTATCCATCACTCCATAAGCAGTGAATAACTGCCAAGGCTGCATAGATTTGATGTGGAGAAGGGGAAGTCGGCCTCTATTCTCCACAAGCCAGCCTCATTCCAAGTCCTTTTATTATTATTTTGAGCGCATTTTTCACCTTTTCACAGGGGCTACCTTTCTGCGATGTGTTAATTACTTCCTTTTCAGTAAATGCTAACAGGCCAGAACGACCACTCAGGAGAAACCCGATTATCAATCAAGATGAGGGAAGGCAAGGAGTGCAGGCTTAAAAGCGGAACAGGGTACACCGTGTGAATTCAATTTGGGGACCTGCACGCCCAAAGGCATGGACAGAAAACGCTGAGATGGACTTCATCACAGACTTTTGCTCACCCTCACCTCCACCCTTCCCTGGCATATCCTCTCACTAACCCTTCACACTGAGATGGCGACGGCAGTGGCGACGAATAATGGCAGAATTAAAATTCGGCCTGCCAATAATAAGAGCCGCAGAACTTTATTAGGCCTGCTATTATTGTATTACCATCTCCCAGCATTATGGACATCACAGAGAGTCACTGTGATTAGTGTGTGCTGTGAATTACCTGGTGAAAAAACAGGTTGTCAGATGCAAGAGACCAGGGTACCCCCACCCCCACCCCATTTTTTGAAAAGGTCTACCTTTTCAGCCACCCACCCACTTTCCATCACCAAAATTACTTTAATAGCCATATCGTCGCTCTAATGGTATAGCCCAAAGGGCTTTTTACTGTCATTTGAACTCTATTTCCATGGCTCCTCATGCCACGGAGAACTGTGTAAAATAGACTGTATGCTTTTTTTAAACGTTCTGTCTGATAGGCCTCACTCACCGTGGTAACCTTGCTTTTACTAGAAAAGACAGCCACTTCTATTTCTACCACCACTGAGAACATATAAGTGACATTTTGTGATATTTAAGAAGCCACGTCTGATCTATTCCTGTGCAGCAAGCGCTCTGAGGCACCTTGGCACTACATGAATGCTCTAATAACCAGAGCCAATAATAACTCATCTACATTCCGATTCATTCCAAAACTTCGGGTAATCTTGGAAGGCAACCTGAAAAAAAAAACGTTCTCCGAACCCTTCATCGAGTATCACTGATTTGCATCTCTCTTTAGTAATTCTGAATATCACCTGAGCACGAAGCCTGCAAGAGCAGTAATTTGGAGTGTATTTACAGTTCAGTGGAAGTGCATCAGTCTAACTTCAAAACAGCAAAGTTTACATATCCACCCAACTTAAATAATGAAAAGAAGCCTCTTTAAATGCATACCCTTATAAAAATGTATTGCAAACCTCCCATGACACACCCTGATGTCCCTTGAAAGACTTCACTAATTAAAAATCATCTTTTCACCTGAGTTGTCATCAAAAGAGTCAAACTCATACAAATTAAAAACGGTCGGCTTGGGGGCAGCGTAATCCCAGCGTGTTACAATTTTGCATCTGCAGGCAGTATTAAAACTTTTTCCAGACTTCAGCAAACAAAAGGGGACAGAAATCAAGTAAAATAGCAGCCCTCTCTTGCCTAATGAGTGAGAGCACTCCGGATAATGAGTTCCCCTCACAGCAATGTAAATGTTAATCCATCCATAAGGTTTGGTGGCAGGATTTCCAATAAGATGGGAGATGCCAGTGAGCATGTACGCTAATGTGCGTGCGCAAGGGAACATACATATGGATGTGACAGTGTTCGGAGGGGGGAAAAAGCTTGTTCTTTACAAGTGTCTCAGCTCGGCATTGTGTTCTACATGGTGCTTATTGTCCGTCCTTTTTTCAGGTTTTCTTTTGCATTTATTGCTGGCCTGTGTGTTTGTTTGCTCTTGTTTTTTTTTCTTTACAAAATACCAAGACCACTGAAGCAGTGATAGACCACCTAGCAGTGCTTCCCCCAGGCCCTGTCCTCCTGTGGTATTGTGGCCATCCTCCTGACTGGGCACAGCAAGTACCAGCACATGCCCTCGTCCCCTTCCCACCACAACAACACACTCCCCGGAGGGAGGTCCCATGCACACTGTGTGTGTGTGTGTGTGTGTGTGTGTGTGTGTGTCTGTGGACCAGCCTCCCAGAGCATATTGCTGATGACCTCACAGACTCTGCTGTGGTATTAGTCTCGTGCCAAGAAATCTCCTGACCACAGTGAACCATGGGACTAGCCAACATGATGTCTGCCTTTTACGCATCAGCTACTTCATTCACAGAATATTTATTAAAATAAAAAAGCAATGGTGGTGCCTCAACCCCTCACTAAATGAAAAAAAAGTGAATTTGGCAAGTATTGCTGGTCTGGGTATGCTTGGATATATTAAAACTAATATTATTTATTGTGGACTGAAAATATCTTGGTGAGCTTGGTAAACAAAGTCATCCGATGACTTATTGTTGATGCTCTTCAAACAGAAGGCTTCCTTCTTATTCTCGCCAGAAAACTCATTACTTTAACCTTCGGTGCACGTTGTGTAGAGCACTTCAAACTAAAGCCGATATATTTTCATCTAAAATTCAGTAAAGGTGAATAATCTTCATCTATTACAGGTCATATTAGAGAGGGGGTACGTGAGGTGTTTGCCTGAATAAAAATGTCCCCTTATGCACTGTAAAATACAGGTTTTAATCATAATAAATTCAAAACTCCTGGTTACACCACTAAACGCTCCAAGAAGCATGACTTTGGGCATAAGATTTAAATCTGAACTTCTTTGAAAATTAATTCAATTCCTCCGTCAACTGGGGCAATCAAAGGGAAGATTTGAGCAACAGAATAATACCTAAAGTATTTCCCCTCTCAGCACCACCCTGTAAATTTCTCTCTTTTTTCAATAACATGAAATATTGCCTGTGGTTGGGGTGGGCTGCCATTGTCAAGCTCAAAAAGATCATATCCGCCTTTGCATAGGAGCGCCTGGCAAGGATCAAAGGCACCACAGCCCTCATTTTCTCTGGAGAGCCTGCTTTAAATGTGTTCAAAGACTCAAAAAATATTGTGTAACATAAACAAACACTAACCACTGCTTTTGTTTTTATCTGCTGACAGACTGTCACCTACTTTAAATCACTGAAGGTGAACAATATAAAAGTAGTGTTTCCGGCAAAAGCTGTGGACAGTTTCATAAAGTGTGTCACAAAGTGAAACAAAATAAGTATATCCGTCATATGTACAATCACACTGTAGCATAAGCTTTCAAGCAGAGACTGCCATGTTCTTACATCAGCACAGTTGCCCATGTGGCCCAAGCAAAATTGTCTTTTGCCTAATGCTTGTCTTCTCCCTCCAATTTATAGCCGTCGATTAAACTCCTCTTGTAATATTTTATGAAACCGATATCTGACCTATTAAAATTCCTTCCCTCTTCAAATTGTGAAGAAGATTAGCGTCTTAATGTCACACTGCTTGACTTTATCTTATTTTAATCTTTTAATGCGTCTACTCATTTCGGACATATTGACCATAGTAATGAGTAGTTTTGCCAGGGCCTTGGCTGACTGTATCAGCGAGAACACCCAGAACCAGCATCCGTCCAGCCGCTGTCGTACACTCAGATGGTTGAATGATGCCTCTGAGGTGAGGTGGCGCTATAGTAAACTCCACGCAAACAAGATGGCTGACCATGCGGGTAACTCACTGCCAGCCAGGCTTGTGTTTGAGGTCTGGTCTCACAGAACGTTGCTGCGGCTTGTCACATCCAACTTCAGCGTCACAAGAACAGAGCCTCTTTGGTTATTAGGAAGGCTAACGGTCACGGTGAGCTCAGAGGGTATAGACCCTTTCAACAATAAAAACAAAAACAATGCTTGAACATTCTGTTTGGTTCCCAATCTACTCTATAACATATGGAATGTTAAAATGGAAGCCTTGTGGGGCCAACTATGATGCTGATAATGGAACTCTCTTGAAAGGGTCTATTCGCATCTCCCAACGACTCTCCATCTCTCTAGGCCCCCCACAGACAGGTGTAATTCTAATACCCACTGAAGTGTGCCCATGTGCCAACTACAGTGTGCTCCCATCCATTTGGGACTGCCACAGCGTTCGCTTAATCCCCTTAGCGCTGGGCAGAGCCACCATTTCATTACAGTGATATCCCAACTCCTCACCTCAATAGATGAGACATGACAGCAAATGGGTTCCACGTTAAAAGGCTCTGTCTTCGCAGCGACAGTTGCGGTGGCTCACATTTCAGCGGTATCTTCATCTTCATGAACAATGACAATTGAGAAAATCCATCTCAGGGACTTGGATGCATTGTGAGAGATTTTTGGATGCGCTGCATGGATGCTATTGAGGAGATTTGCAGCATTATTACTATTACCTCACTAGAAGAGGCCAAACAGCTACCCAAAACATATGCTTTCCCAGATGCTGAGATTCAGTTCACTGCACTCACTGATATGAGTGTTTTCACATGTCTGTCTGACAAGCTTTTTTCCAGACCACCTTTTTAGGTCTTCCTTCCCAGAGCTGCAGTGTGCTTTAATCTGTCCTTCAGGAAAGACTACTACACAAAGTATACAGTTATGGGGGGAAATGTTCTAACTGATCCACTCAATTACTTTCTTTACAAACTTCTTACAATTTCACCAGGGGAAAAGATATCCTGTTATGTCTTTGTTTAGAGTGGAAGCACAGCTACCTTTCAGCTCCTCTTTAGAAACTAGGTCCCCAGTCAGAGTGTGTTACAAAGACTCTGTTAACCTTTCTGTTCTGCCGGAGGGCTGAGCTCATGACAGCCCCAGTGAACAAATTGTTTAGGCAATGACACCTTCATTTTCAGACGCTAACATTGTCTGTCTTTCAATTGTTAGGTCGCTTTCAAACTTCTTGTGATCTCTCTCAAAAGCCCATGTGGGGATTAAGACCAATTTTGATTGGTAATTTTTTGGTGGTAAGTATTGTGTCACATACAGATGTACTGCTGCTATTACGATGAGACAGTGTATACCGGTATGTAAACTGTCTAGAATATGTTAAATGCGCTATATGTATAGTAATATAGTATGTTTGGACGTACAATCAGACATAGTATTGTAACAGTATTATAGAACATTATATCCTGCTTTGTTATTACAGAATACCAATGCAATACATGTAGTTAGAATATATTAGGCAGTTATAAGAACCTACAGCTTGCTACCTACTGTAAACCAAAATGGTTTTAGCTCTCTTTGAGGTCCTACTAACAATACCAGTCTTTTTACAAGCAGTGCTTGCCTTCCACTGTAGGGAAGCTGTGTTCAACTTTCCTGGGCCAGTTTGTGGAAAGCTCAATGATGTTGATACCCCAAACTGACCCGTCTGACTCTGAGATGTAGCCTATGTCGGGCCGGAGCAGTCGACGGCAGCCGAAGCCCCCCCAGTGCTGACTCCTTTTGATGAATAATTTACAGAGCTTATGGATGTGCTGCTGGTGCAACATGCCAGTGGACAGACAGTGTGTGGTCTCAGTGTTTGAAGAATGGAGCGCTGAACACTAGAGTCCCCGAGGCCAATTGTCTGTGTGTGTGTGTGTGTGTGTGTGTGTGTGTGTGTGTGTGTGTGTGTGTGTGTGTATGTGTGTGTATGTGTGCGTGTGCATGTACCTGTGTGGGTATGTATGTGTGAAAGAGAGAGAGAGGAAGACAGTGGGATTTAGTCCAATCTGTTTTCATTGAGAAGGATGTCAAGGTGAAAGTTTGCCACACTAGTGAACCATTTGTAAAAACAGGCAAATGTCATAATCTTTTTGGAACAAATGTGATGAAATTACCAAAATATCACTGCCTTATGAAGGCTTCGCATATTTTGAAGGTGCGCAGCATTAGTTACGTTAGTCAAACCTGTCTAGATCACGTGGGCTACAGATAAATCCTCATCAATTGATTGGCTGAGGCATCAGACCACAGAACATGTTTAAATGTCAAGCGTTTATCTCGTCTCATAAAAAATGGCAGGGCCATTTGGGCAAGTGACAGATAAATCCCATTGGAAAACATGAGGCTGAGCATACACATATGTGACACTGAGTTGGAAACAGCTATAAACAGAGTCAGTCAGTTTTTGGGGAGAAGGACACTGTTATTGACTCAGAGGACGCCAGCCAGCAATTAATACTTTACCCAGTGTCACCCATGCATGAAAAGCCAAGACTATCAAATTAATCCTGAACGTTGTGTTAATTATGTGTTTGGATTGTGCGGAGCTTCGGAGGACAAATGAGATATCACCATGTTTCTGTCAGGGAGGGAAAGGGGTGAAAAGCCATTGAAGCCTATTACATTTCAACGGTGGATTGAAACCACACAGTTGGTGTGTGAATTATGAATAATGAATAATGAATAGACAAACATGTTTATGCAAATAACCAGCACACTGAATCCAAAGTGTGCTGTATTCATACAGTGTCAAAGAGCAAGTGTGCAGATTCTTCTGGGATGAGTTTGCATCCCCTATAGCAGTCATGAAATACAGTTTTGTTGTTGTTTTTTAATAAATACAAACATTTAAAATACTCACAGTGTGTTTTGTTTTTTCTCTAAGATGGATGACTTCCTCAATGCCTTCACATAACTACTTGAAGACTTTCTAACAGCCTTGAAAGATTCGCCTCTCACCCATCCCTCCTGGTTTCCCCCAAAACTATTCTCAGAGGCTGGTTTGTGCTCCTCCACAGATGTTTCCTAATGGATCCACAAATTGGAAGTAGATTTAAATCTGAGTGTGCTTTCCAAGTGCACTGATGTCCTCTCTATGTGTGCACCATGCTCAGGATATCATTATCCCTGCGTCTTCCTCTAGTTTCCCCTCATGATCACGCAAACACTCAATGTGATTATTTCTAAAGTTTAGTGGCAGGGAACAGATAGTTATTCTTCCTGCTCTATTGATAATTACATGCACTAAAGCACATAATTATCTTTTCATCAATGTTCAACGTACTGGGTGCCCATTTAGCACTAACTTGTACCCAATTCCTCTCAAACCACCGAAAAGGGTCACATTCCTACCCGTGACAACAATGTTGCATAGTGCAATGCCAGGTGTTCTGGCATCAGCAACGTCAGAGACTCCACTATCCTCATAGTAAGTCAGCGTGACATCAAAATGAGTTTGAAGCCAGTATTTTAAGGAGAAAGAACTACATTGTATTGCTTTACTACTAATACCCACCCTGAGATCACATATTATACTCCACATACTGTATTGCACACACTTGCATTCACGCCACAATCACTATAGGTATTAGGTAAGTACAAATTCAAAATCAGCCATGCCTATTGAACAAAGACTATAAAACATCTGCTTTTTTATTGTACTTTTCTCAGATAGATGGCATAAATAACCATTTCATATTGGCAAAAGATTAGTGTCTTACTTCATGATTATGACATATTGTGTGTGTTTATGTTGTCTATCAATGCAAGTCAGTCTTTAAACAACAACCAAAAAAGAAAATATCATCATCCGGAAAGATGTATTCTATCATACTTGCTGATGTTAATGACCTCAACCAAAGACCATGAGCATTCTGTCCATGTAGTTCCTCCACAGTCTATGAGCATTTTCAACACTTTTTCCACATCTATTGCAACGATACCCATTGCAACGATACCCATTTGTTTGATTGATTCACTCAGAAACTGCGGTGCTTACTTGAGTGTGCCTTCTTTTGGCCCGTACACTTCCAGAGCTTCCAGTAGGTTAGTCAGAAGTTGAGAGCATCTACAGAGGCCTGGGGACACATTAAAATGCTAACGATGCTCTAATCACTCAGTCTCTCTTCTTCCTCTGCCATATGCGCACTTACCACACATGCATTAAATTATCACAGCTTTCCCACCCATTTAAGTGAACTTTTTTTGCGCTAATTGATAGATTAATCATTTCAGTCCATTTCTACAATGTTTCTGGTATTCTGACCATGCATACATTTGCAAAGCTATTTGCAATCACTTACATGCACCATTAAGCCAATCATTCCAAATGGGGCAGGAGCTGAAAGGAGACCAGGATATCAGATTAATATCTCCTTAAAATGTTGCTACAGTGCTCCATCCAGCCTCTCTCCATAGAGTCCAGCATCTCATCAGGTGCTTATTGGAGTGTGACACTCCTGGCCTCTTCTGGCGCCTTCTCTTCACCAAAAAAACATTTCTCTTATGAGCCGTCTAAACCGCCTTTAAGTTGTGGGTTCAGTTGCATATGGACTTTTCAGAGCATTCAGATGCCACGTTTAATGGTATGTGCTCAATTATTGTGTCGGGATTATCCTATAAATTGAAATAATGTTTATACTGTTAATTAAAACGGAATGCAATTAAAATATTAACTGGATTCCAAATGCATTTCATTATAATGCTCATGCACAACGATGACCCCTTTTTTTTGTCTTTTGCTCTGCTGGGAGTTTTCAGAGGTGAAGGTGACCTGAAATGCAACTCTGAAAGTAATCAGAAATAAATTGCTTTACATTGCATCACAGCTCTTGGAGCTGTAATCAGTGACAGAGACACAGCCTACTGCACATGTGCACTGGAAGGCAATGTAAATGCTACACAAATACAAATAAATGACAGCATGCAGGCACCATACTGGCTCCACTCTACTGATGCCTTGCTAACTCGGGCAATGCAATATTTGGTCTTGAAGTGTATAAGGGATTAGCTCTTAGCTAAAGGGCTATGCCTATGCAAATGGATTTTTAGAGATGCTGGTGTATTTTGTCTGCACAGTACAGATGGTGTTGTCAGTGGGACACGTTCACCTTTTCGTGAGGATACTCCTGACAGGGAACAGAGTGAATCAAAGACGATGCAGAGGGGAAAAAATAGATATTTATGCACATATCTGCAGGGCTTTTGATGAAGAACATGGAGGTTGGCATCTTTTGGTGTCTTTGATATGTTGGAGGGGGGTGGAGAGTCCCGAGCATATTCCATATTTTCACAATTTTAATTCGAGCATGGAAAAGAAGCGAGATGAAATTAATATTTCCTCTTTCCTTCATTTACAAGAAATACATTTTTAGCTGTAATTCCAAATATTTTTGGTAAGAGTTTGATTTGAGTTTAATGTCACTGCTGGTTACGCCCTCTTGGAAATCAGAAGTGAATAAAGGGTCCACAGACCCACTGTCAACCTCAACTTCTGAGATTTGAGAAATTGTCTGGTATCAGCCAGGCAATATTTTTTCATTTCAAAAGACATTTTGTCAAGTTTGGGAGTATATGACATTTGACTTTGAAAGGTTGCTTTTGTAATCAGTATTGTTGAACTCGACACATGACGATATGGATAAATCACATCATTCATCACAGTCAACTTGCATCTTTATATGCATGGGGGTGGCAAGGGTAGGCCTCTTTGATTAAGGTAGGAGTCAAGCAATGATGATGTTGCATCCATATTTTCAGTAATGAAATGTTATAATTGATCACATGACATCCAAACTACTAAATCCTTGAGAGTAATATTCCATTCATGGAGCCAAGTTTCTCCAGGCTGAAACTGTGTGTAATTATAACTTGTTCAGTTAAGGAAGAACACATGCTAATCTATTGGAACCCCATAAATGGAAGATCTCTCATTGTGAATGTATATTCATCTAATATCTATAAATAGATATTTCATAGTAATCCTTTCTCTGAATGTCTGTGGAGTTGTTGCTTTTTTCATTTTGGCAGCATAGCAGTGAAGTAAATATTTTGGTTCAGGTAGACTAATTGTGTGCAAAAACAAGCACGTCCAAAAAACAAACCTGGGTTCTCTCACTCACATGCTGTTATGCATGTGGCATGTACACACACTCTCAGCAAAGTAGCTTAATTCCTAACCTGGAGGGCAAATTAATTTATAAAGTTTGATACAGCCTTCGTAAAATACTTTGATATGAAATGTTAGGCTTATACGCCTCTCTAATTTCACAACCTGTGTTGTGTGTGCTTGTGTATGCATGTGTGCGTGTGTGTGTGTATGTGTGTGTGGTCAGGGCAGTGAATTGGTTTGTGTGTGAGCTGGCGAGGGAAACATCACAGTTAGAGATTGGAGGAACTTGCCGGTGCTGATTTGAATGCCAGGCTACATTCCAGACATGAAAAAATAAATGTGGGAACACTGAGTATTTAAACACTGGCACCATTGCAAATTGGCAATTTCTTCCATGGGTGATTGCCATTTCGGCCACATGGGCCAAGATCTCACCCAGGGATTTGCTATAGTTTAATTAAGAAGGAGAAGGGTGAAAGTTGCCCATGTTAATTTTTACTAAGGTCAACAAGGTAATCTGGTGTAGCAGCTTAAGCTAAACTCGTTTCATGTTCCATCCTTGTTTATATTTATTTATTTTGTGTGTGTGTGTGTGTGTGTGTGTGTGTGTGTGTGTGTGTGTTTTACTGTTGTTTCTTTGTTTATTCGCTGCCTTAATTGAACACATTCAGCACAACTAATTAAACTCCCACTGTGCAAAATTGGGAGGGCAACAGATTTTCTCTTGGCCGGTTTGCGGCCATTTTAATGTGGTTGCAGGCATGGATATAATGCTCTGTGGTCATAAAGGAACACAGGTGTTTTTGTGGGGTGAGGGTTTGCATAATAAGATGCTAAACATTTCAAATTATCCTTAAACTATTTGCAGTTATGAACTACACTTTTAAATAGAGATGGCTATGGTTATTGTATTTAGCAGACGTTATATGTATATGTTGCTAATTTGTTGCTAATAACACATGCTAATTTAGACTATATAGAGAGCTCCTATAATTTCAATCTGTTAGCTAACCAAGGAAAACAGGTGTTTGAACAGCTCGTTCCAGCTATTTAATGTATTCTTTTTGTCTATTTATTTAATTGTCTATGGGAGTGCGTATTAGTTGAGATACGCAACTGAAATCCCCTAGTCTCAGAACAATTTGCACAGCGGCTTCCATCTTGCACTCCTGTGGCCTGATCAACATTTGTGTTTTTATGAAAAGCCATATATGAGAAAAAGGTAATCTCAAACAAAACCTGAATAACCTTTTCATTAATTTGACATTTTTTGTGCCTTTCAGAATAATAAATATATCCTGAGAACACAAGCGATGACAAGTCCTCTTCTTCCCCCACTGACAATGGTAGTGAATACTCATTCGCTTATAAGATGTTATATTTAAAAAGTGCAGATGCTGAAAAGCATTCATTGAAACATGTATGGGGCACCGGCCAGCCAAAAATATAAAAAATATTGCTGTTAACGCATAAATGATTTATAACACATCGAAGCACAGATCATGCTATTGGAAAAACTATATGCACAAACAAGTTTGGCTTTATTCCCTTCAGTAAACCTGGCCTTTATTGCCATGCATAATATCAAACAAAGACAACCGCAGTGATACAGTGTATATGCAGACTGAATGGGATGCCTACACTTGCATGGCCTAATTGCTGTCTCTTGGGCTTTTGAGAGCTTATCTTGCACAAAAAAAGGGAAACTGTATCTGTGTACCTCATTAAAGGAGATCAATGGTGATCCCTGGACCTGACTGCTGATGCACCCTAAGATATGATACAGAGCTGCTCCGTGCACTTGGAATTGATAGAGGGCTCTGGCCACTACTGGGCCCGGGAGAGCAGCGACCAATACCCTGCCCAGGACATTGGCAGTGAAGCCAATGCTGCTAAACTGGCGGTGCTTTAAATCCCACACATTCACACACACACACACACACACAAAGAGACAGAGAGAGAGAGATACATATCCAGGCAGCCGGATATCATTTACATTCTCACTCAACATTCAGTCACCATGGCATTACAATACTCTGCACTTACACCTGACAATAAATGTGATAGACTGCGTACATTGTATTTCAATGCATAAAAACTCTCTATATAATCATTCTATGTGTTTAAAATACTGTATATATGTCATATATACATGTCTCCTACAGTATGTGAACCTTTTCCCATTTCAGGAAAATTATTTCATTCTTTTTAAAACATATAAATCAGAATCAGCTTTATTGGCCAGGTTTGTGTAAACAAACAAGGAATTTGACTCCAAAAAAATCCAAATTCCATTGTTAAATGGATTTCATCCACAGACATCCAGAAACTAAACTTGACCAAGTAAACTCTGACACTAAAAGGTCATGCAGACATAGTTAATAGCTCGTTACCATATTCATTTGACACTACCTCACCCTCACCCCGTGTGGTGCAGGCATGTGCACTAAGTCGACTCATTTTCCCAGATCCCCCTGTGGTTTTGAATGATATTGCCTTGTATGGAGGCTGAGGTCCCTGAAGTCCTGCATCTGTCGTCAGTGCCGTGCACTTGAACCGTAACCGTGTGTATATGGCACTGTTGATTTGCATGTTTGTGGGAGATCTCCAATGGAACTCTACCTACATACCCCAGGACCTGTGGACCCCAGGATAACTAGCTCGTCCCACTTTGGTGACAGCTAATGGGGATCTTTTTAACAATAAACAATAAACCTCCACTTCCCCTTCCAAAACAATCACACACACTCAAAACACCCCTCCACCACACACACACACACACACACACACACACACACACAGACACACACCCACACAAACACACACACAAACACACACATACACACACACACACACACACACACACACACACACACACATTAACACACACAATCATCCATGTCACAACAGGCAGCTTATTATAGCTGGGCCGCTGTGGTGGCGTGGGAGCTGGACTGGGCAGGCTTGATGCCAAATGTATGTGAGGGTTATAAATGTTTATTGGTTTGCGGCACGTTCGGAAAACACATCACCAGGAGAGAAATGGAGACGCGCTGAGATTGCTTTCACTGAGGACGAATATTGGATTTTTGTGAAATGTCAATGGAAGGCTCCTGATCATTAGACTGAATATATTCATTTCCCCTCCTGGCAATATGGAGGTCTTCTCACAGTGTTTCCCCACTTGCCATGTCAGGACCTCTATAATCTTCATTGTTTGTCATCATTCTTTGGTCAGAGAGTCTATCTGCGCAAGCCTTAGAGAGTGTTTTTTTTCCCCTGAATGGAATAAAATTGACTATCTAGCAAGCGTGGTTTCCATGAGTGTGGTTGATGAGTCTATGATCTTGCCTGACTTCGATCCATGCTACATGGCCAACCAACAGACAGTTGGATTTATTGTCCACATTAACGGGAGTCCATGGATCACTTTCATTCCAGCACTAATCTCATCATGTTGATTCATTTGAAACACATACATGATGAAGACTCAACAGTAATTTCATTTCAATGCCCTCCAGGAGAATTGAGAAAGAGTGCTATGTAAAATGCTCTATGAGAACATACTGCATACATTTTCCTAGACATGCCTGAACACTCCATGTTATTTTGAATGTGGGTTTTCGAAAAGTATTGCTGAAAATGAACAATATTTCAGTTGGTTTGATTAAAATGTGTGTGATATCACAAGTGACATGCAAGTCTGCAAGACTGTTTAGATAAGCAGAGTCAAGCTACTGGCTTTTGTCAAGATAAAAGGAACTTCGCTGTCTGATACTACACATTCTATTGCATTTTTCATTAAGTACAGCTTTTATCCAAAATAAATGATCATACTGTTACACTTTTATACAATTTGTTTTCATATCCTTTCCAATATACAACTACCCTAATGAACACATCAGTTCCATCAGCAGACATTTAAATCATTTAGTTTCTGCCCTTTCCGTGTATTTCCAAACTATTATTAAACTCAGGATTCAATTCATTGACCGTTGTTTGCATCAAGATTTCATCTGCAGAGGGGCTGCAAAGGGCTACTAGCCTGACGAGCCAGACCCACATTAAAATGTAGGATCTGGGCACTCACCGTTCGCAGTGCTCAGTACGAGGGGCGGGATAATCGGTTGTCTTTCAAATTCTCTCTGCACGCAATAAGACAGGCTATGAGTCCCATGCGTTTCCCACCAGCGGAGATAGTTGGCTAGTTCAAACTTTTGCCAACTTAATAAAAGCTTAACTCGTGTCACACTGTTCGCCAACAGCAACATCCATGTTATTTGTCTTCAAGTAGCAGGGAATTCAAGCCAAACCGTTGCAACTCTGCCATCAATCATTGTGTTAAGCCCACCTAACGACTCTATACACGATTTGATTGGCCTGATAGAAGTTTAATTTTTCGAGCTCACAAGCCAACGGAGAGTTGCTAGCAGCCCTGGCAGCAAATGTAATTTGCTGCCGCTAGGGTGCGTCTAGATTTCTAGGCTAAAGGGCTACAGCAACCGTACCAAATTCGGGGTCCAAGTGCCCGCAGGTTCAAGTCCAACCAGGGTCATTTCCCGATCCCACCTCTTCTCTCTCTCTCCCACTCACTTCCTGTCAGTCTCTCACTATCCTATCAAACATAAAAGCAAAAAAGACCCAAAAAATATACTTTTAAAAAAACAACAGGATTTCATCTGCACTTAGATTTACGATGATGCTACTGCAGGACCAGCCCTGAAATTTGACAAGCCCTTTGGGCTCTTTCAGTACTACCATTTCAGTCATTTCATGGAATATTTCCAGAAGCTCATTCCACTCCCTGGTCACAGCTATGATAAAATTCCACTGACAGCTATCCAACTCTTCACATATCGAAGTTAGTTTCAACTTGCAGGTATTCTCAAAACGAGCTACTGCAGCAACAACAAAAATCAGTGTGAACATATGTTTGTTCTAAAATATCACTCTGTGTATAGCTGTGAAATGATTTTCGGGCAAGCAAGCTTTGAGAACACCCCTAAACCAGTATAGAGGACAGTGCTCTTTTAGGGCAAAGGGCACAGTGGTAGACCTTGGCTGTCAGAGTGCTCTGAGCTATCGTACAGTTTCATCTGTCCAGCTTTGAGGCCTAGAGTGCCTTAGTTTGTCAGACATCTGCTTTTAAAGAGAGGTGTTTCCCTATCCAGAGAGCACTACTCTTAACTAAGCTGGGCAGACAAGGGGAATCCAGTTCACAAAGGTGCTGACAGATTAAATAGTCTTCTGTAACACCCTCTAGCCCACAATGTTTAATATTTGTTTCCAGTCTCTTTCAGGTCCAGAGGAGATGAAATGTTATTTCGTCAAATTTTTCATGGCCTAGAATAAATATCTTTGCGCACTTCGGAGGTGTTGATCAAAAGAGTGGGCTTTGACTGATTGCATATCTCCTACCAGGGTTTGCTTTGAAATTTATAGAAAAATATTCACTGTGTTGAGAGACTATAAATCTAAAATTCAATATCATGCTCAGTCTGCTGCAATAATACATGCCTATTGAGTAATGAGGCAACATTGCCTTATTTTAATTACTTTATGAATATTACACTGAAATTGTGCTGGTTGGTGTCACAGAAATATTGTTGTGCCGTAGGAAACAGATACTGCATGTGCAGAAATCATGTTAGTTTCATGTGTTTCCCACCATATTGCAAGCATAAATTCTTAAAGTTTCTATTAAAAGTGGATAGCTCAAGCATACATTAGACAAAAAGGGGCTGGCTACAGCTGCTTTATAATATGCAGTTAGGCACAGTCACAGGCGCCTGCCTGAACCCCCGAAAACTCTTGTGAACTTGGGAGGATACATACAAACCCGTCGCACATCTGTGGATGTTCCGCTGCTCTTTTCCAAATGAATTGCCGGGCGCAGAGGCACTCCATTCAGATGTGTAATCAGAGGACTAATGGACTTCGGAGTGGTTCTGGAGGCTCAGACAAGAATCTCGGGCACATCATAGTTTATTTCACACAACTCAGCCTGTCTCCCACAGCATTAGCACCTATTATCTTAGTTTATTATGACCAAATCAAAGGGGATATCATGGGGCCGTTTTACACAAAAGCTGGTCGTAGCATTGGCCACAGAGAAGGAGATTATTCCACTTTATTCTCCATATTGTGGAGTATTTCTTGACATGCCTAATCACATTGAGTGAGACCGACTTCATTTGGAAGCTGTGTTAATCAGACATCTGAATGCATGGAGGACATAAAGACTTGCTCACTCTAGACTCTGCCATACACGATTACCCATCTGTTTTGGTGAGTATCTTTTCTGGTGTATAAAGATTGCTTCCACTGCAGACACTCACGGTGAGATAGCCTACTTTAGGCTGCATGTATTACCCTCAACATGTCAAAACTTTGAAGTACACTTCAAGCCAGAATAACAAATCAGCGCATGTCATACATATATTCTTCACCGCGACTCACCTTGTTTTCTTCAAGGCCTGTACAATGTAGCTAATTTGTTAATGAATGCAATGTAGTGTACAGCTAATGAAGGTACCTATATAACAAGAAAAACAACAAAGATCTTATTATTTCCTTGGTTTTTTAAGACAATTATGAGATTCCATTGAATGAAAAGTGAGATTTATCCTTAAATCTTCTGCCTCTTAGATGTACAACAGGGAAGGTAGTAATTTAAGCATGGGAAGAAAAGGTAAACCCACCAAACACAAAGAACAAAACAAAGAACCAGGCATGAACCACACACACACACACACACACACACACACACACACACACACACACACACACACACACACACACCTTTCACTGAAGTCATACATATTAAGAGAATGTCAGGACATCTTTGACAATATAGACGTTTTTTCCTTCCCGATATATGGCTGGCCCTTACAGACCTTTTCTACCACCAAGTGGTTGACAGAAGAAGTGCAACTAAACTGCAGTCAAATTCACATGATGTTGGCTACATTTACCATTGTGCAACTCACGCATGCAACAGTGAACAAGAGAAGCAGTGGTGTAGTCTAGTTAGCTGTAGTGGGTATACTGTGATGTACTTCTTAATGCATGACCATGGTTAGGTTACAGAACTTTCATTAAAATGGCAAAGGACGAGGCATAGATCAGTGTAAGTTGCATTACAGGAGATATGTCAGATTTTGGCAAGTAAACTTACTCGATTAGGCAGACGAGTGTTCTCAGGATATGATGAAGTATACACAATCATGTGAAATGAGAAAATGACAGAAAAAAGGCCACTAGCCATGAGAACTAAGCGCTAACAGCTTTTACTAATTAGCTATCAGCATGGATAGATTATTATTATCATATGAGCACAATACCTTCTGGCCTGCATCTGGACACAGACAGCAACAAGCGACATCCAAACTCCCTGTTATCCCATTGAAGATAATCACCATAATCCGAATCACCAAAAACACAGGAACCAATCACAACCACTTGTCCAGCATGGAGCGGGCTTTACATAAAGACATAGACAGAGAAGTATGGGTAGCAGTGCTGTTCAATGCAACCAATAGCTGAGCTGATATCATGTGTTATACAATATGGCTCTTTGGAACTGAGAAAACAGCTCTATTCAAAACCTTTGTTTATAGGAAAGATGTGTTACTTCCAAAAAGACTGGGTAAGAGTTTAAAGGAGAATTCCGGTGTGATATTGACCTAAAGTGTATTGAAACATGATACCGAGTGTGAACGTATGTCTCATAGCCCATTCCAAAAATAATTCAGTGGAAATGCATGGATTCCAGTTTCTTCCAGTAGCAGCAACTGGAATCCATGCATTTCCACTGAATTATTTTTGGAATCTGATCCTTTATCATACCTGTTCATTCTTACTCGTTGCTCGACTTATCGTGACTAAATTCAAGATGGCTGCAAACGCTAAACTTCGTGAAGATACTGTCTGTATAAATCGTCTTGTAAGTAAACTACCAGTGCTTTTTCAAAGTTCTAAATGTCTCGTTTTAAATGTCAGGGCCCTCGGAAGTCTACCAATGAGGTGTGGAGATACATTGAGCCTCGTAAATGGGTGTAAAACAGTGATTTATTTGCATGGCTAGCCCGATGCCGAAGCACCACTATTGAAAAAGCTGTTGGTAGCATCGGCTAACTAGTGCAAGATTTTGGAGTGCAGGGGACAAGCCGAGATGGGCTATGAGACATACGTTCACACTCGGTATCATGTTTCAATACACTTTAGGTCAATATCACACCGGAATTCTCCTTTAATGTAGTTTAAGTTTAATTTAATTTCTGACTACACCCTTTACAAATTGGAAGTGAATGAAGGGTTCCCAAACCCACTCTCTATCTCAATAAAGATCTGAGAAGCTGTCTGGTGTTAGCCAGGTTAAGCCATTTTAAACGGTGATGAAAGACCACAATCTAGTCTCTCATGGCAAAGAACGATGATCTACATTCTATGCACCAGACATAAAAAAAGAAAGGGACAACAAGGCTCAGGATATCAATTTTGCACAACACTCCTACAGAGTAGAATTCTTTGTAGTGCCCTTGTTGATGAGAGCATGTATTACGGAACCCTCAAGGGGTCATTGCAAGATATTTGTTGGTGTATCCAGAAAACATGCTCTAATTTCACTAAATTGTGGGCTCATTTTACTAAATCCTGCGCACGTTTTACTAAATTGTGCACTCATGAGCCCCCCCCCACACACACACACACTACATGACTTTTAGCACTTTTACTTTACTTTTATTTATTTTCTTATTTCATCACATGTCAAAACACGCACACACACACACACACACACACACACATATCTGACTTTCTCCAACTTTTGCACATCTCCATAGAACTTTTTTATTTAATTATTTTTGATTTCTCCTCCATCTATCTACCCATGTCCTTGATTGCCTAGCCTTTCTGCACTTTTTCACACATCATAAATGCACAAATAGGCTGACACCAGACATAATTTCACTGCATTTCTTACATCCAGTAACTATATGCATGTGACAATAAACTTCCTTGTATTCTTGTATCCTTGTATGCACATCTAAATATTGTGTTCATTTTAGTAAGTTGTGTGTAATTTGTGTAAAATGAACGATTTAGTAAAACGTGCGCACAATTTAGTACATTTTGGTAAATTAGTTAAAAAAAAATATCTTGCAATGACACCTCCTGGCCTCCGTAATGCACACACTGTAGACATTCATAGGTCAAAACATACATTTTAATTAGTAGCCTATGTTGTTGGTCAGGCCTTCAAGTATCCCTTTGTGAATTGCTACGGGCTTTTTAGACAAATCAAATGTAAAGAGCATGAATTTCTCCTTTTTTTGTGGGCGGGGGAAATACATGCTAGCTTCCAACTAAAGACCAGCGCAAGGACTGCATCAATGCGACCGGATGCGACCCGATTATCTTCAAAACAGAGCGGGGCGAATGCGTCTTCACTGCGCATGCGTTGTCTTATCACAGGCGCGGAGTGGTCGTTCCCACCAAAGTAACAAGGGGCTAGTGTTGACATTGACAGCAATCTCAGTAATGTTTTGGAATTGTAAAAATGACACGGACTCTCATTTAAACTGGTGAGATAAAAATGCATCAACTAGCAAATCTGTGATGTTTCCCGTCGAGGATGTTAAGTTCAGACACAAGTTCGCCAACTAGCCAGCAAGCTCGCTAGCTAAAGGTACCATTAGCTAGCTAGCTTCTAGTCAGGTAAGTTATACTTTGCATAAAGTTTTGTTGTTTTTAAATGTAGTAATTGCTAGCATGATTTTGATTTTCTTGTGATATGAGTAAGATAATTGTCTATGGCGCTTAGCAGCTACCAAGCCAATGTATCTAGCTGATATCAAAACGTTGTTATGCATGGCCACACTTATCGAGCTAGTTGATGCTTGTTGTTGAATATGCCTATGGTTGAATAGCGAGTTAATGTTAGCTGACAACTTGACGTAGAAATTACATATTGGGATTGATTGGCAATCCTTAATATACTATATTATGAAGGGCTTTCCACGTGTGACAATACTAATGACTACGAAATACTCAAAGAGAGAGGAACTCTTTGGAATCTTTCGCAACCTTAATACATCATGGTTTGTGGTTTTTGTTTTTTTCTGAAATGGGATGCGCATTGGCAGTATTTACCCGAACACGGCATTGACGTAGCAGGTGCACGTTGACATAGCAGGTGGAACTTTTGGGAGACGTGACGCCAAACATTGGGCCCACGATGAAGCTTCAGTGCGATGTTGAAGTGATCAATCGGATGCTTCCTACATATGGGATGAAAGGTCGAGGCAAAGGAGCCAGAGCAGTGCTGTCTATTGGGAGACACGTGGACAAAACAACGCAGCGGAGTAGCATCTATTTGTTGATCTGTACTGCAAAAGACAGAGCTGGCTCAAAGTATAAGGTGGGTAGGTGTCTACTTGTGATCCAGACTTTGCTCCATTTAGCCTTCAGTTTTTGTGGGAAAGGTATTTTGGTCTGGGCCCTGTATGTGTGTTTGTGTGCTTTTTTAAACAAGAGGGGAATATTTTACAGTAGGTTAGTCTAATTTTGCTATCTCGAAATGTATTGTTTCAATTGTGACTTTGAATGCCCTTGTTTTTGAAATGTAAAAGCTATGCCTGCTAATGAAGTTGCATGACAATTCACAGATTCCCCCAAAACATGGTTCTGTAATTATGAGAGACCACAGTAGCTAGATCACTGTTTGGCAGCTGGTGAAAACATACAGATTTTATTTTGGAGTATTTAAGTCAGGCAAATCGTGCCTCATCGAATTCCTGACAATCTTCTTCCTGTTAAACTTGTCCATGCTCCTCTGGGTCCAATAGCTGAAGGAAAACATTGAGAAGTTCTTCACAATGTTCATGGACGAAGGTAAAGCTACTGTAAGACTTAAGGAGCCTGCTGTGGACATCTGTTTAAGCAAGGTAAGGTATTTACCATCCACACTTCTCTAACGATACATATAGCTTCCTTTGTTACCATCAAAGGAAGATCAAAGAAGAGATATGAATAGTTTGACAACATGCAACAAAGGCAGACACACACACACTGTGACTCACTATGCCACCATGCCATCATAATTTACGTCAAGGCATGATAGTTCCTCATAGTGAGTAGAGGATATGTTATGGCAAGCTTCATTCAGCTGTAGTTTCAGTAGACACCAGTTGCGCAATGACTTTCTTGTCATTACTTTTGTTACCTGTAGATTGTCCTGTAAACAAGGGCATAGCAAGCCAGGTGACAACCGCCCCCTTCTGTTATGATTACACTTTTGCTGCCACTTCTGCATGTTTTTAAGGGGCTTGTTTTCCCATACGAGGCATGTAACAACAGGTCCTGCAAAAAGAATAAGATGCAAGCAGTGGTGCATTTAGACAATGGAATCGGTGATGGCATAGTCATTGTTTCCCTGGGTGAGCGCTGGAGTGGCGGCTGAGCTCGGCTGACCTTTCCCCCAGTTCCTGCACATGTGGTTAGGCCCCGTCAGACGATAGCTCCTGACATTTTTTATGTTGTGCCCCAGCATCTGTAGTTCTAAAGAGAGAGACTGTAGTTTATAAAAGGGTGTGTCGACACAGAAGCGGTGAAGGTAATCCCTGTGTCATTTGCCATAATTGCTGTGTTGTTATTGCCAGACAAATGTGTTGGACTAATTAATTGTTTGAAGGGCACAGTTTTTTTTTTCTGTTGTTATTACCATCAGACACAAGGCCATTTGCAACCCTGGAGTTTTCTTATGCTATGCACTGAAAACAAAGGGAGTTAGATGAACTAAGTTAGGTTGATTATATTCCATTTTAAATAGGCCATACTTTTTCCAGTTTCTCATTAAACAGCAATCATGCTTGCAGATTGGAAAGCTTATTTTGATGTTGACATAGAAAGGAAAACTGTACTGTGAAAGTTTGATTACTGATAATGATAATGATAACAGATTACTGCATTGTAGAAGCTGGAAATAGCGCACCTTTAGTTCTCTGTTTTTCTACCTTTTGTTATGCAATAACAGTCCTTTACTTATGTGCAAAGCCCTTAAGCAAGCTCGTTGTGACATTGTCCAGGCTGATGCCAACAGTCTCAAGAACTTCCTCTCTGCTGCGCGCCTGGCTCACAGAGGAAATGATGCAGACAGCATGCCTCTCTCCACCCTGACGCCGGTCCGCGCTCGCGATGTGGAGAAGCCCAAGAAGAAGCTGGTCGTCGTCTCCAAGAAGGACTACCCACTGACCTCCAACTTCCCATACTCCCTGGAGCACCTGCAGGTCTCCTACTGCAAACTGTCCCGTGTGGACATGCGCATGCTCTCCCTCAAGCTGCTCCGCAAGCTGGACCTTAGCCACAACCACATCAAGAAGCTGCCCGCCACCATCGGCGACCTGAGCTTGCTTGCCGAGCTGGTGCTCCACAACAACCACCTGGAGGCCTTCAGCCCCGCCCTGTGCCTCTCCAGCCTCCAGTGCACCCTCCAGCATCTGGACCTCAGCCAAAACCGCCTGCAGGCCCTGCCGGCCCAGTTCTGCCAGCTGCGGGAGCTGGTCAACCTCAAGCTGGACGACAACAAACTGACGAGCCTGCCCGCCCGCATCGGGCAGCTGTCCAAGCTACGCTACCTCTCCGCCGCGCACAACCAACTGGCGCACCTGCCCAGCGACTTCCGGAAGCTCTCGTTGGACAACCTGGACCTGTTCGGCAACCCGTTCACACAGCCCAATCCCTTTGACCACACCATTCAGCTCAAGTTCCCTCTCACACTGCAGGAATTAGCTTCCAGGGCTGTTGTCAATCTCCGGTAAGGACACAGGCGCTTGGTTAACATAAAGTTGTCACTTTTGACCAATCTTGATGTCAAGGATGTTTAGTTAATCTTCCACCTCACAAAATCTACCCAAGCCCCATGACAACAGTGTGACCTCTGTCGTTAAAATATGAATGTAATGTTAGTTTCAAAATGTTGATGACTTAGAAAGAGACCACAGAGCATGACCCTGTGGAGATGGTGCTCAGTTGTACATTAATCAATAACATAACTTAGGGCAGACAGGTCGGGCCTTTCTGTTTTTTCGCCTCTGCACTGAATCTGTTGTGGCTTTTATTTGCAGCAAAACAGTGTGTCGTCTTTGTTTTAAACACCTTGTTTTCATTTCACAGAATCCCTTATGGACCTCAGAGCATCCCGTTTCACCTGTGCCCCGAGCTGGACGCCGCCAAGGTGTGTGACTGCGGCCGCGCCTGCCTGGACTCCTTCATCCAGACCTCAGTCAGTATGAACCTCCACCTGGTCTCCCACACAGTGGTCCTCGTGGACGACATGGGTGGCACAGAGGCGCCCGTGCAGCGCCACTTCTGCTCACTCATGTGTTACTGCGAGTTTCTCGACAACTGTGTGCAGCGAGGGGTCAGATGATGTTTTCGTGTGTGTGTGTGTTATCTATATATAACAAAATGGTTGAGTCAGCTGGACCTTTTTTGGCAGCTAGCCAGTGTGGGGATCTCAACCTGTTTGGATATACTCATAGAAGGGTGTCTCGATGCTGTGATTTTAACGCTGGTTCCGGACAGAATGCTGGTTTGTTCACAACTCATGTGCCAGTATTTAAGAGGTCAGACTTTGGAGGCAGAAGTGGCGATTGGTGGTTGAACGCTCTATGTATGTTGTATGTGTGCTGTCATTTCGTTTGTTTGTTTGTTTGTTTGTTTGTTTGTTTGTTTGTTTGTTTATCCTTGTTGGGTGCACTTGCACGTTGGAATAAAGCACTCCATTAGCATACTTGAGTGTAATGCGAACACTTTTTTTACGTATTGTAATGATTTACAAGCTTGAATGATTATTGAATTTCAAATAAATACAAAACATTATTCCCTTTGCCTGAGAATACACTGTGTTATCATGTAGCTCTTTGTATTGGATATGGATGGAATTGCACAGCCACAGAATCACAACATATGAAAATGAACTAACAGGATGATACAATTGTCAAACAAACTTTGAAGAAGTAATGCTAATTTAAAGTGTAACTTGAACTTCTGAAGAAGCTGAAAATTATAGCCTACACATCACAGGTTGTTTTTGCAAGTTGACAAAATCAGTTCTTGTAGGCTATCAGACAAAAAGGAAATCTTTCCATAATCATGTTATAGAATGACTTAATTTCCTCTCACTTTTATATGGTACATTTATGAATCTTGTGAGACAACTCAGAAGTAAAAGTTCAAACTCCCTGTAGGCTCACTATATTAATTCAAGTGTCGCTCAGTATTTCAGTCGAGCTCGTAAAGAAGGGAGTTCTGGAACACGAAAGCAGAGGACGTTGTGTGATCGCTGATGACGACCTCGGTCCCGTCCTCGGAGTTCATCTCGCGCAGAACTACTCTAGGCTGCTTGATGTGTTTAGTGCCAGTGAAGCTCTGCTCTTCAGGCAAGTCATCCTCGTCACGTTCCACAGCCACAGACACTCTTTCGCTGAACCGCACAGCTTTTTTGGCCTGTACATGACTTACCGTTTCATTCTTGTTACCGTCACTGCGTATGTCAGACACAAAACAAGGCGGCTCAGACATGTCTTCGCGTGTGCTCTGGACTTTGTCCTGCGATGGACTGTCATTCACATGGTGATGTGGGGCCACAGAGTTGTCGATGTCAGACAGCTGCTGAGGCATCACACTAGTGTTCACCTGTGAACCTGAGTCCTCTCGTTCCTCATCTTCCAGGATGGACTTGTCTGTATCCTGTGTTTCACCTTGAGCAAGGAGACTGTCAGAGATCTCTTCCAGTGTGTCATCTATTAATGAGCTTGCTGTAGCATCTATGGATGTGTCCACCTGCAAAGCATTGTTACAACATCAGTAAAAAAGACATTCACATGAAAGACAAATATGGCTACTTTCGGAAATGAAATGGTGAACTACTGACCTCCACCTCTCTGATTCTAGGTTCCTGTACAGACTCCTCTTCAGTGTAATCAGTGAAAGATTCAGCACTGGTAAGGTCAGTTGACTGTGGAGTATCCTCTTTGACATCTGAGGAAGATATATGCCGTTCCTTCTCAATCAATCTTGGCTTTGGCAGCCCACTGCAGTCTGACAAGAGTGCACTGTCCACAGTAGACTCCCCACACTGAACATTTAAACCAGACTTTTCAGTATCGGTTTTAATACACATGTGTTTGTCTGTCTGCAGGTTATCTCCAGTTGAAGTTATTTCCTCTGGCTCCTCAGTGATTGGCCCATTCAGTTCCCTTTCACCATCACCAACAGCAAGAAATTCCAGGCTCTCTGAACTCAAAGGAGATTCCTTAAGAGGAAGAACTGGCAAGGTGACAACCAGCTGTTTCTTTTTTTTGTTGAACCTGGCCAGTCCTTTCTTTTCATCCACAGGGTAGGACAAGTTAAGCTTTAGAAGGTATGCAGGCTTACTGGATTTTAAAAAAATCTCTTTTTCTGTCACCTCCAGGTCAGCATCCGCCGCAGACTTGAGCAAAGGCAGATCAATGGTAATCTCTATTTCTCTGGGGCGTGGGCTGGGTGCAGAGTCTCTGGAGCACCTGTAGTCTTGTAAATCAACAACTGACCTGTATTTTATAGTGTAATGCGGTTCTGTAGGATGCTTCTCTGGTTCTATGGGTTGCTCCTCTGAACCGCAAGTTTGTATGGTTTTAGCAGGTTTCGTGTGTGTTGACTGCCCACCAGACAAGCTCGTTGTATCGTTGTTCATTGTTGACAATGTCTCGCCCTTGTCATACGGGTAAGGGAATGCGAAGGGATCATTTTTGTCCGTAACTTTTTGTGTTGTTTGTTGTCCAGGTGTTGGCTGCCTTATCACAGCTGCATGGGGTGCACCTTTGTATTTTGTCTTCAGAATTTTCGTGTTCTTCCTATCCAGCTTGACCTTGAACGAGTTTTGTATCCCGTCCATTGCAGTACTGTCGACAAGTTCCATGAATCTATCATTTTTACTTGCCATGTGGAGAGTGTCAGGATGAAAAACGACGTCGTATATCATGTGCTTGTTTCCATTCGAATCCACATCTAACCTTCCTGGTGTCAGACTGTATGGAAGTGACCAGTTCAGACCTTTTCTGCCATCTTCGGCGACGGCTTTGCACTCTGCGGTTCTGATTAACTCATTTGAACAGATATTGATGAAGCACTTCTGCTTACCGTCACTGGTTTTCAGTACACGAAAAGGCTTCGGATGGAGGAACTGGACGTCCATGCCCCTTTCCTTTTCCAAAAGCTTTATTTCCTCCTCGTATTTGTTCTTGTTTTCTGGATTTGAAATTTCTTCTGCATATTCGTGTAACATTTTCCGAAAAGTTTCATCCTTCAAAGCTTTGCTCAGACGGCTTATTTCGTCTGATGTCAGATCCATCTCTTGAAGTTTCGAGCCAAATTCCATTATGGTAACGGTAACGTTAATCTAATTCTAGCTGTTACAGTGGAAACTAGCTAGTTCTAACTTTAACGTCAACTGTTAACGTAAATAAGCGGTGGTTTGCGCAGGCCTAGGATGCAACAAACGAGATTGAATTCATAAAACCCGAATAATATCCAACTCTACGCTCATTTGGTAACTGTTTGTTATATGTTTACGTTTGTGTCTGTATCTAGCAACTATTTCAGCACCAGCGTAAGTATCTAACTTAGGTTAAAGCGATGTTAGCAAGCTACTAGCATAAACAAAAGTTGTGGTAGCCATGGGAACATTACCAACACGCTTTCAGGTAACTATGGTAACATCAACACATTCCACAAACACATTCCACAAAAATAAAAGTTATTTATTCCAATGTATAATCATTTTGGACATGATATGAAATAAAGGGTCCTTCATGAAATACCCTTGATCACTTATTCAGCTAAAAGTAGAATGTATAAAATAAATAGTAAACATTTTAAAATGCTGAAACCATACACAACTCATATGATATGTGCATCTTTTGAGGATATAGGTTTCAGAGCAGTACTTGAGGAGACTAGTCTCCGAGTTGATTAGTGTGACGGACATGGTCTCGTCTGTACACACATTTAGCTGAAAAGGAGGTGCCTGAGGTAAAGCTCACATCTGATCTGGTAATTTACTTGCTGGTCTAAAAAAAGAAGTCCGTTTTTCTACAGCCCCCCTCAGTTTTCTTGGCAAACAGGGAAGTTCTTTCTGAAACACTGTAGACTTTCCAGCAATGAAGTCTTCACATAACCTAAAAACAGAATAGGGAGTGACAATTTCAAAAGATCACACAATAATTGTTTATAGCCTACAGGCCTACATAGGCCCTATCACATACAGTATGCTGAGAGTAACCTAGTGATTACTGAAGTGGAACTCCACAGCACTAAACTTAAGTCATCACTGCAGTTGTAAGGACTGGATACTATTAGTAGGCCTACTGAGTGTACTGAATAAGATTTCCCCCTAATTTTAGTTAGTGTTAAAAAGAGGCAGACAAATTCAGTGATCAGAAGTATCACTTCATCATTCAGTGTACCGCCATATGAATTATATTAAATACATTACCTTAGAAGGGGATAGGGCTGGGTTTGGAAAATTAATGCATCATTGCAATGGCCCTGAGTAAAGAAATACATATTATTCATTGATGACTGACACAAAAATATCAGTCTTCATAATAGCCTACTGTGCAATGTGTCATCATTGTAATATTGCAACTGTAGTATTCATTTCTATTTTTGATTTGTGATATGACACATTTCTAGCTGCTTTCAATGTGTCTAACATGCTATTTCAATAAAGTGCCATTAAAACGTTAATTGTTCCCTATAAAGTATGTTTACACAAGTCTGAACAGGAAATTATTGCGAAGATGGCTTGGATACCCACAGTGTCAACAAGAAGGATGTAGTCACGACTTCCTCCAAATACAACGACGTCAGAGTCCCTGCCCAAGCATGCAGTATGCCATAGCCTGACATAAATAAATTAAAAAGTTCAATGGAGAGACCATGAGGCAGAATTGACCATATCAAGTTTATACTTGTATGACAACAAAGCCATGTGTAGATAATAAAGGTTGTACACTTGTATGGAACTACCTTGGCTTGTCCTTGTAAGGGTGATCCAGTTCCTTCCATTTTTTCGTCTCAACGTCAAACACCCAGCCATCACCTATTCCCATGTAAATTCAATACATAGATTTACATCATATTTACAAATATTGCATTTGGTATGGTATGGTAACATAAACTAAAGATGTTTAATGGACAATGGCCTTTTACTTACTCATGGGTTTGCAGTCATCACTTAGTCCCCCAAAAAGGAACAGTGATGTGTCTGATATGGCTGTGAGGGTATGCCATGAGCGCCCCACAGGAAGAGCAGAGATAGGAGTGCTGGAAATGATTTGAATGGTGTATTAGTTACTCATTACTCTTGTATTGCAAGCACACAGTAGCTGTTATTTATACCAGTATCCATTCCCCTAATGTGTACCATTTCCCCTAATGTGAACACTTGGGTATTGCAATACTCGTAATTTAGTCAACTATGGGTCACTGACAGAGGTTATAAAAAACTTGGTCACCGCACACTCTATCTCTTTCTTCTAGTTTATTGACACCAATGTTTTGGCCTGTTGGCCTTTGTCAATACCCTGGAAATCCAGAGTTCTCGCGAAAGCACAATTTGCCAATGAATAATGATGCACATTACTTTTTCCCCTTGCATTGCGAGGAGCCAATCACATCAGTGTATCTGATATAGGCAGGCCATGAGGCGAGCTAAACAGATGACGACAGCGCTGCAACAAATCAGTTAATAACATTGGTCGTAGTGTTATCCAATTGTGTTGAAGTCCGGAATCAGTCAGTAAACATTGGTCATAGTGTTATCCAATTGTGTGCTGTGAGATTTTCAAATGCATGCTTGGTCCCGCCCCTCGCGTTGGGCCATTTTCATTATTCGTGGCCAGACCCTTAATCTTTTTAGATTACCAGGGTCTGAATTTAAAGAACCCAGTGTCAAACAGGGTTATTCTGGTGTGCAATTAGACTAGATCCAAAAAACTGTAATCAATTATGATGCAAACAATTACAACATACAAAGGGAGCTTATCATTACCAAGATATGAAGAGACAAGAGTGCATATAAATTACATAATGTACAATCAATAATATCCAAATCTTCAAATTGCATATTTACTGACAGGGGTTATCAACTGAGCCATTAAATGAAATGATGTCAACCTTACATTTCAGACCATGTCCAGGATTTCAGATCTAGGCAGAAGACATCACTTGTTCGAGTCTCCTGCAAAAGATAAAAGGGTGGTGGTGGGGGGGGGGGGGTCAACCTCCTTCAAAATGTACAGTACTAATCACGTTATTACATGGTTGTATGTATTTACTGAAAGGACACCTGTATATTGTTTACAGAAGTGACCACTGACCATGACTCTGCCTCCACAGATGTATCCCCTGTTTCCCAGAATAGCACTCGCATGGGCTGCTCTTGGAGCAGGAAGATGACCCTTTGTATGAGAAAAAAATATGATCACACTAACTTGCAGCAAAGTACAAAAATAAGGGTTGGTCAATAAAAAGGTAAGTTATACATCACATGATATAGATGTATTTAACATATCTACAACTAAGTATTTATATGCTCAATATTAGATAGATAGATAGATAGATAGATAGATATATGGTACAGTATTGGTTGTCAGCAGGTAAGATATAGTTGCACATTATGTACATTAGGAAAACCTCCTTTCCAACACCTCAAGAAACATGCTAGATTATTTTCTAATTTCTTTTGTATTTATTCATGTAATTTTTTAAATGTGTGTTTTTTTCTTTGTACATCAAATAATGTACAATATGAAAAATAAAATCTTACAAAGGTGCGTGGTTGACTCCAGCTGTTTGTTCGTGGATCAAACACATGAACTTCATTATTCCATCCCCAAAATACATCCTCCATCTGAAATAGATGTAAATGTCACTGATAGCATTGACACTTTTCTTTAAGTGTTAAATGTCATAGATTAAATGATTTGAGCTCACCCATGATGCCTCATCTACAATAAAGTTTCTGGAGTTGGTGAGCTCACTAAGGAGTTTGTGACCATAACCACCAAAGTAGATTGTCCTGAAAAACATGTCAATGTAAAGGAACTAGCATAAACAACAGCAAATACTGACAAAATGAAAACTAGTTCTAGAACATGGCACTAAAGGACATTTTAAAGTCCCTCGTTATTTAAGCAAGCAAAGTGCTCATAAGAAAAGCAAAGTTGTAAGTCACAGTTATTCAACCCTTGGTCTCTTGGAATTTTTGAATGCGTTGGAATGATTGCTATTCTTTGAACTAACACAACACCTGGACTGTTCAATTGCAGGTCAATGGGAAAGAACTGCTGTAGAAAGAATAGGCTTTTGCAACACATTCCGAGTTAATGGAAAAAACAAAAAGGTTGTAATTGTCTTACCTGTCTTGATGAACCCAACAGGACAGTTTATCTCGGGGCGATGGCACTGACCCCGTTTCATGTTTCCTCTTCCTCCATGTGTATTTTTTATCCAAGAGGTTTACAGAGTAAAGCTATAAAACACACATGATAACAAGGACCATTTTCAGTATGATCTCTTGGAACTTGAAGATGATATGAATCATTAAATGGTAGAAGAGTAAATATTTGTCAACTAACCTCATTTGTCTGGCCATGATCACCACAACCTCCAAATATGAACATTTCGCCACTGAGTGAGCATCCACACATGCCTGACATGGATGGTGGGATCTCTCCAGCCATGGAGGCAATTTCCCTATACATAAAAGTATGTGTGTTAAAAACACTGGGACGTGAAGGCATATGCTACGTTGCGAATCATTCTTTTAGACTAGAATTATAATTAATGCAATTTTATTATTGAACATGTCAAATAAGCAAACTCATCATAAAAATTTCAATGTAAGCAAATACTGTATTTTAGGTAAATATTTGTATATATGCTATGAGTTCGTATAAAATACTTTTCTGAGACAACCTCTTACCAAACACCACTGTCCAAGTCATATAACCAGATCTCATCGTTTGGGAGGAAGATTTCATGTTCAGCAATTGACTAAAGAATAAAGAAAATAAAAGATCACAGAGCAGAGACCTTCACTTAGATTTGTATTTAATTCAGCCTTCAATTCACAAAGGGTGTTGATACAGCTAGACTTAACCACAATCATAACAAACCACTACCCAGTACACTCACCACGTATCCCCCCCAAACGTAGAGGAAATTGCCCTCTACAACAGTTGTGTGTCCACTTCTTTCACGGGCCACGAGTTCCTCACGATATTCACTTTGCGGCTCCATAAGCTAAATTTCAAATTATAATTCTGTTATATCCCATGAATAAGAATTTGTTTTCAGTCATCAAATGCAGCGAACGATTTGACAGGTCGAAACAAATAAGAGGAGGAGAGGAGGGTGATTTACCAAAGATTGTAGATAGGCGGAGCCAAGCCTACCAAGGCAGGGAAGTGGGGGAAAAGTCTGAACGTGCGAAACTTTGTATTCGCTCTACGCTAATATCTCCCCTGTAGCACCTCTTTACAAGATGGATTTATATCATTTATATTTTAATGTGCTTAAGAAAAATAACTAGTGGCTTTAAAGACTTAAAAGGAATGCTTCCGGTTATATGAAAACTGTTATTTTGAAAAAGATCCAACCCTCATTTTGGTCAAAACAGAAAACACTGTCAACAAAGATATTTCACATCCACTGAGATACACTAGTCTTGTTATGTACAATGGCTGTTTGGTTGTTATTTTTACTTCGTTTCCTATCACTCTGGTTTATCCATTATTTCACCTGTTAAAGTAACATGACAAAAAGGTAGAGACGTGTTTGTTATCGTGTCCTGCTATAGGCCTACTTTAGATAGAGTGTTCTCAGTTAAAAATGCTACTGAAGAAGTAGCCAATCTTGCCATTTTAAGCATAGGCCTATTCAGCATAGTGTAATTTTTGCTGTCGCAACACCTTCCTTAATAGCAGATACTTTTACAAGGGACTTAAAATAGTTCAGCAGCTCAAACTAAAAGATCATGCCTCGCATGTCATTTATGCTAAATTATTTGCCTAGTGGTCGAGTGCATGGTCGCCACCCTGACAAAATATCTTTGTATTCTTGTCGGAAACCTGAACACAGAAGCGGAAGTTGAAATTTAGCGCCAACAGTTAAAGCTGAAAATGGATGTACGGAAAGTGAAGACCAAAGTTTCTTCGGGGTTCAAGATGCGGGGATTAATGCTGCGACCGTATGTAAAAAAATGTATCAAATAAATGCTGTTTTAATGATACCACAATCATGTTCTCTCTGAAGACAAATACTGTTCCAAGATATGCCGCACGCTGTAGTTGTTGTTAGCTCTGTGCTCACCAGGTCACTGTCAAAAATGGTTAGCACCGCTAATATAGCCAGATGGACAGTCAGTGTATTAAGAACAATGTTTTGGATTGACAACGTTACGCTCAAGGATACAAAATGCAGGCAGAAGACTTTTCCTGAGTTGTTTTTATTGGAAATGTGTTGTCAACATGATCACTCTTTCCTTAAAACAACCATGAGCACCCCAAGTTCATGGTCATTCTGTGTAGACAAGGAAAATGCCACACATACGTGTTGAAATGCTGTTTAATAGGCTTATTAAACCTGTGTTAATCCTGTGAATTAGGATTGAGTGTGTACAGCCCTGCTGGGATCAGGTATTGACAACTATGATGTGCGTTCACAGGGAAGCCAGCAAGTATTTATTGGAAGTATTGGAATCTGTGAGTGAGACTGATCTGAATGATGTCATTGAACGCATACTGGATGCTGTGGAAAAACAGCCATGTAAGGACACATACTGGTTTAGATTATGAAAAACTGCTGTTAGCACTACTGGTAACATTACAGTCTATTGTTGTGTCTAATGGCTCATTTTTAATGAATGGACAATTTAATCCTTTGCCAGTATCTTCTAGCATGATTGAACTGTCTGTCGTGGAGACAGCTGTGCAAGACTGCAGTCAGTCATGTGATGAAACTATGTAAGTTTACATACAGACAACACAGCCTGTCACTACATCGGCAGTGTTTATTTTTGTTTTGAAAGTGATTCATTTTGCTGTTGTGTTTGTAGAGATAATGTTTTCAACATCATTGGAGCCTTCGATGTTCCAAGATATATTTACAGTTCAGAGAGGAAGAAATTTGTACCGTAAGTTCACACAGATCATACGCATGACCATTTTCCTTATGATGTGCATGTGACCATGCATTCAGTTGGATGCTAATCTCTAATGCTACTGTATGATTCTGGTTCTGTTAACAGTCTCAGCATGACCACACATCCATCACCCAGCCTCTGTGGTGTGGCCAGGGACAAAGCTGAGCTTTTCAGGGAACGCTATACCATCCTACAGCAGGTCTGGCGCCTCAACCAACCTTCCCTTTTTAAAAGTCTATAAGTCAGAAATTATACCATGCATTGAATCAGAAAGCATTGGGGTTTTAATATCATGGTATGCAGTATACAGTGCAGTCTGATATATTCATTCTGTAAATTTTTGTTTTTACACTAAGTCATTTGGCAAAGCAAAGCATTAGTGGGGCCTTTCTCATGTAGGAAACATTCTGTTTTTGTTGTTGTTTTTGTTGTTGTTGTTCAGCATAATGTTACTTTTTTTCTGAAATAGTTGTGTTATTTCCATAGCGCACTCACAGGCATGAACTTTTCACTCCTCCTGTGATCGGCTCAGCTCCTGAGGAGGGCAGAAATAAGTTCCAGGTAATGTGACCATCATGGAACATTTGGCATAATTTAGCAGAAACAATGGCACCTCAACAAACATAACAAAGATGTTATGAAATAACACATTAAACTCTAAAGTTCTTTAAGTAATTAAGTCTTACTTGATCTATAGCTGAAAACGGTGGAAGCACTCTTGGGAAGCACGTCTAAGCTGGGAGAAGTCATTGTCTTGGGCATGGTAACACAACTGAAAGAGGTAAAGCAAAGTTAGTCTTTTTGTTGTTGTTTTTGACACTGATTCCATGACCTCCTCATGTTTATCTTTATTTTTCATCATCAGGGCAAATATTATCTTGAAGATCCAAGTGGCACAGTACAGCTGGACATATCGAAGGCAATATCCTTTGGCATTCAGCAGTAGTTTTGTAGGACATGTGTTTACGTTTTGCATAGCCAGGGGGGTATTCCAAGTATGTGGTTTAGTGACAAATCTGGGTAAGTTAACTCAGTAAGAGGTAAACCTCCTAATAGAAGAGCTGTATGGCTTCATTCTCCTGACAAAGCAATGCCATAGGGCTCTTGTTGTAGGGGGTTTACCTACCACTTACTCTGAGTTAACTTATCCAGGTTTGTCTCTAAACCACATACTTGGAATACCCCCCAGTTTCCTGCCATTGTCGTTGAGTACCTTAACCCTCTCCTTACCAGTTCCACAGTGGTCTTTACACAGAGTCCTGCTTCGTTCTTGCTGAAGGTAAAGTGTATATTATGCTATTCAACTTTCTTAAGATGAATTTCCACCCAGTATGTGTTAGAAATGAATTGTCACTACATCGCATCGCAATTCTTGCTCCCAAAACATATTTTTTCTTAAAGCAGTCACAGTTCAATGAGTAGTTACTGTTCTTAATTGCCCTTAAATGTACTTATTATATAGGATGGTATGAGGATTCAGTTTTCCATGTAAATGCTTTTGGATTTCCACCGACTGAACCCTCCTCCACAACAAGGTAATCAGACAAACACATTTCACATGCCATTTCTTGGTGCCTTTACCGTTTTTGGCTAGTACTGATGAATGTTTGATAAATGCATGTTAAATGTTTATACTGATTATTACTGTTTATTCTCAACTCGTTCTACAGAGCTTATTATGGAAACATGAACTTTTTTGGAGGCCCCTCCACCACCTCAGTCAAAACCTCTGCCAAGCTGAAACAGCTGGAGGAAGAGAATGAAGATGCCATGTTTGTCATTGTGTCTGACCTGTGGTTGGACAATGTAGAGGTCCTGGAGAAGATTCACACTATGTTTTCAGGTATTGTGATTTTTTCCTACTTTGATAAACCACACGCATGGTAAACAACATGCATGTCACTCTTCAGTGTCCTATCTGAGTAAAGGCAAAACAAAACTTTTGTTTAAAATTGCTATTAATTTCTGGCTGATTGTTTTCAACGTAATGAACAGTGTCTGTTTGGCCTTTGTAGGATATTCAGCTATGCCTCCCACCTGCTTCATCTTCTGTGGCAACTTCTCCTCTGCACCATATGGAAGAAACCAAATCAAATCACTGAAAGGTGTGTTTTCAAAATTATCTTGATATGAAATGCATAGCACTGGCACCTCTGTTTTGTTTTTTTTAAGATGTTTTAGTTTTCGATTTCTTTTGTCCTTATAGAATCATTGAAAGCTCTTGCTGATGTGATCTGTGAATATCCAAACATCCATAACAGGTATGTGTACAGCCCTTGAATGTTTTTGTTGTCCTGTTGAGAAGTCATGTAGATAGATAGATAGATAGATACTTTATTGATCCCCTGGGGGAAATTCATGTAGATGTTCACAAACTAAATGTGTATCTTGCTCTTGTTTGGCTGTATGTTAAGATACACAAGTCTCCAAGCCATCTTGTTTTCTAAGCATATTGGAATCAAGAACCTTCTAACAGACTTTTTATCCTATGAAACTGCAGTAGTCGCTTTGTGTTTGTCCCTGGGCCTGAAGACCCTGGTCCCAGTGCAATCCTGCCTAGGTAAGAGTGCTACATCCATTTTCTCCAGTTACATGTCTCGGATAGGGCCTTGAGTGTCATATAACATGTTTGAGAATATCTGGAATGAGATTTTAGTTCCATTGACTGTTCATATTAGAGTATTTTGATAAACAGTCCGAGTGGTGTGAATGGTTGGATTGTTTTGTAACATTTGGTGAATGTGTCTGAACAATAAATACTCATAGGCCTCCACTGGCGGAACACATCACAGAGGAGTTCAGACAGCGAGTGCCGTTCTCAGTGTTCACCACCAATCCATGCAGGTAGAACATCATCTTTCCATGGTCATTTTAGACATTAATGATATGTCAGATGTCTCAGTTTTGATATTACAGTTTCTCAGGCTGATGCCGAAATGGCATACTGTACACTGCTCGCATACTGATCTTGACTGAAAAGTAGTAAGTCGTACACACAAGTAGTACATCAGTATGGCATTATGGAGTCTACTAGTCTATGCTGTGGTGTGTGTAACGATAGCCAGCTGGTATGACCCGGTAGTTGTGCAGTGTGTAGCCAGCTGGATCAGTCCGGTAGCTGTGCAGTATGTAAATCTCCCTCCCAGCGCCTTAAGAGACAGGTTGGTGACAGACGCTACCACCCATTGGTTTTAGCCTCCTTGCTATTGATACCTTTCTTAATATAGTTACCTTTCTTAATATAGTTATTTATACATAGATATATAGACTTCTTGCACTGTTGCACTGTTTGACTTACTCGTTTGACTTACTCATTTGCACCATCACCATGACACTCATTCACAAAGAGCACCTTACCTTACCTTATGCACAGAGGACCACAGGCTCAGTCCCTGCTTCAGTCATTGCAAGCGCACCTGATTGATTAATGTGGATACTGTTTTTTAGAATTGATTTAGATTAAGTTTTATTTAGTATAATTTGTATTTTAGTATATAAGTATATTCTTTATCTTCTACAGTCCTGCTTAGTTGTGTTTTTTTTAATATTATATACTTTTAATTACTTTTTCTGCTGTTAGTAAATGTGTGTGTGTATGTTGTCTGTATGCTACTGTGACCTTGAATTTCCCCTAGGGATCAATAAAGTATTTATATCTATCTATCTATCTATCTATCTATCTATCTATTACACCAACCTCTCAGTCTGAGGTGCTGCAATTTGCAGGTTTAGGCCTGGGCAGATGCATGTTACATGTGCACGACACAGTCTTTTCTAGTGTTCTAGATTATAGGACACAACAACAACTCTAAACATGCTCTGTTTGGAGGTTCACTGCAGATTTCTTTGCATCGGACATATAATTCATATAATATCAAGTCTTGTTTTACTTTTTCTGCCAGAAGGCAGCTAGTCGATGCCACATTTCTCCCTATTATTGATTATGGTAATCTGTTGTACATGAATGCCACATCACAGTGTTTTCAGATGTTGGATGCTGTGTATCATGGAGCTTTAAGGTTCATTTTAAATTGCAAACCCCTCACTCATCACTGTACAATTTACTCAAAAGTGAATTTGCCCTCTCTGTCAAATCGCCGGCTTACTCACCTTTATATCTTCATATATACGGCCATTATAGGCAGGCTCTCATGTTACATATCCACATTTCTTTCTTTTAAACAGAGTACTTATGGCTTAAGGTCTCAGAACACTATTTTATTGAATGTACCTCAAGCCCGGAAACATTGTTCAAAAAGGCTTTCATGTTAGCTGCACCTTCTACTTGGAATGACCTACAGAAAACTCTGAAACTACAGTGTCTAATTTCCTTAAAAGACTTTAAAGGTTATGTTAAAGCCATAGAACATGAGTCCATCCATACTTGCAAATGTTTTAATTAATGGCACTTTTATTTCCACTGGAATGCACTTGAGTTTGCCTCTTTTGTGTTTGTTATATTAAACTATCATTAAACTATCTTGACCAGGTCTCTCTTGAAAATCTCAACAAGACTTACCTGGTTATATAAAGGTTATATTAATAATAATAATACCATATACCTGGTTTGTTAGACTTACCAAATCTGTTTTCCTTCTCCAGAATCCAGTACTGTAGCCAGGAGATCGTAGTGATCAGAGAAGACTTGGTAAACAAAATGTGCAGGAATTGCGTGCGCCTGCCAAGTGGCAATCTGGATATCCCAAACCATGTGAGTAATCCTGTCTGAACCTTTAGAGTGATTTCATGTGCACACAACATTGAATGCTTTCCTTAGCCCTGTTCATATTAGGGATGTTCATTTATTAACCATTTAATGTTTCTTTTTTTGTGATTGATAAATTGCAGTTTGTGAAGACCATCTTGTGCCAAGGTCATCTGAGTCCTTTGCCGTTGTATGTCAGCCCAGTATACTGGTCGTATGACTATGCGCTGCGGGTTTACCCTGTTCCAGATGTCGTTGTCTTTGCTGACAAATATGACCCCTTCAACATCACCAACACAGACTGTCTCTGTATTAATCCGGTATGTCATTTCTGTGAAGAAAATGGAGATCTCAATACTACGCTCTTATTATTAACTTTTACAAGGTTTCAGTAGAAAAATCTGGCATTGTTGTCTATTTCATATATTTAATCCATAACATCTACAAAAAGTGTCAGTGATTTATTCATTAATTTGCATGTTTTGCTATTTTAGGGATCATTTCCCAGAAGTGGCTTCACATTTAAGGTGTACTACCCCTCTAATCGAACAGCTGAGGACAGGTATAAAATAAATGTTTGCGTTAGTTCTGCCACTCAGATCTGTTTAATGCTGATTTCTGTTGACAATCATTTGTAAATGCTTGCATTTGTTGTCTTCACAGCAAACTTCAAGGACTGTAGCAGACCTGGCAATTCAATATCTTGTTGTGTGACTACACTCTTGTAAAATATTTTTTTCTAGAAATGTCTTTTTAAAAATATTCCATTTGTTTTCATGTCTGTTTTGTTGTTACTGTCAATAAAGGTGTATAATGACACTATAAAAAACAATCTTTTCATATTTATTTTTTAAAAGATTCTCTCATGTTTAGGTTACTAAAAATTGAAAGTAAAAATGCAAGTGTTCCTACTTTCGGGCAGTGAAGTTAAAAGCATGAATAAAGAATGTGACAGTCTAAAAGCCAGTCACTTGAATGAAATATGACAAACTTGTTGTGCCCACATGTCAATACTAGATCAGTCAATCTGATTTGACCATGAACAAATTGCAACAGTAAACATTCAAAGTTTTATGTAAATGTTAGGGACATCCAAATAAAATACTAATTGTGTACTGTTATATACGTAGTGGGTCAAGGTAAATTCATAGGTTTAAATCTGGGGCTTCTGAATATGCTATTTTCATGTTCAAGTTTAGTCTGTACATAACTACGGTATTCTTTTACATAGGCATCAGATATGACCAGTTCTAAATGTGTATATGCACTCTGGAGTAACCCTTACACAAAAAACATTTTTTTCTAATCAAAAGTCAATCAGATTAGTTGATTTTATTGGTCACATACATAGAGATACTTTGTAAAACATGTAGTGAAATGGCATTTAGCTGCTCAACTTTCCTGTGGAGGTATCCCTAACTATAAGTATAAAGAAGAAAGATTTAAAATAATTTAATAAATAGATTGAGAGAAGGGGGTAAAAAAATGCAGTGTGGCAAGTCCATGTAATGTATTTAGAGTGCTCTATGTATTCAGGGTGCGGATGGCTTGAGGAAAGAAAGTCCTCCTCAGTCAATCATTCATTATCACAGAATTGCCATTATTTATTATCACTGAAAATCAATCATCATCACCACACAACGTTTTATACAAGACCAAGCTTGTATACGTTTCCATGTAATCTATGCTCGTCTAGTCGAACTGACAAAAGTACTTAAATGTGTAGGGGAAATTGAAGTGACCTACAGTAATGATACCCGTTAGCCTGACGAGCTAGGGCGCGTCTAGATTTCTAGGCTCTTGCCAGTGGCACTGAGCACAAGCGCACCTATCAAGCCACATCAAGTCACTTATTAAGTCATACACCCAAGTCATCAAGTCATGGTGAGGGTTCAGGGTCAGTGATTTTCTCATTTTGAAAAACAGATTGTGTGAGTGCGACCATAACCATTAACAGTTGAATTTAGACTGATTGTAGAAATTATTTGACTATGCTAAAGATGAAGGATAGGCTATACCCCTCATTAAATTTCTGAAGCCAAATAATCAGATTATTCTTGGAAAAATTATAACATCTTAGATTTATAGTCTCATTTTGTGAGTTATTCTTGTTGGCACAACCAGACACAAGAAATGTCATTAAGAGTTTCAAATTAAAAGTATCTTCATAAAACCTATCAAAGCATTTCAATTATTTATGAATTAGGACATGTTTTGGCGATGCTAAATCTTTAATTTGGTGGTCCTGATCATGCAAATTACCTTTCAAGCCACCCAAGACTTTTCATCTCGTGTTCAGGTTCGGTTCTCACTGTCAGTGACATCACATGTATGGCCAATCTGGGGTGATACCACTCACTTCCGGTCCGGCCTCCTGCAGTTAAACAAATATAATTTGTTCGCCTTTGTTGCAATTAACTCAATCCGATCCACCACGGGCTTGTTTTAACAATATTTTTTGGCGCGTTTGGTCTCAAGATTGCAGGTGGTTCTCCTTTAGTGTTCGTAAACTCCAGTGCATGCAGCTGCACTAGGTATGTAGTTAACCTAGTTTAACCTGCTAGCATTAGCTAGAACGAACAGCAGCAGTACTGCTTACAGTAACGTTCACGTTATCAACATTAGCACGAACTGAAGAACGTTTGGTTGGTTTAAACGGTAAGAATACACCTTAAACAATTTGTTAACCATACATATTACACCGCATCCGTTGTTTATGTATGTGTTGGTTCGTATTGCCATTTTCTTGTTGACATGCCTGCTGCTGCTGACATGTGCATTTGTTTTGATCCCTCAAACACGCTGTGCTAACGAAGACCGCGACCTTATTCAACTAGTATACCATTACTTGACTGTGGTCGAAATTCTCAGCCTCAAGTTTATTTTGAATCAGTTGTTTGGGTGTTGGCATAAAAAAAGACCATGGGTAGCCTAAACCTAGCCTTAAAGCATTGCTAATCGGATGCTGCCATAGGAGTTCAGCTAGCCGTTGAGGAAATTACAAATTGCACATAACTGCAATATTTGTGTCATCACACCAGCAATTGATGGATGATTAGAGGAGCTTAAATTTCACCTTGTGAATTGCTTTGATTGCTTATCAGGAGCATGGCCGAGATGGAGGACGATTTGCCTGATGGTATGCCCAGAATAGGGCCTGATGATGACGAGGATTCTGAGAGGGATGAAGATGAGAGAGACTGGGTGGTGTGGGATGAGGAAGAAGAGGAGGAGGTGGTGGTAGACTCTGATACACACTTGTCAAAGGTGGACACTCCTCCAGAGCGCAGTGGTCACATCGCTGTCGTTGATGGAAACTTCATGTATGTGTGGGGAGGATACAAGGTATGCTTCCAAGTAAGGCTTAAACATCAAGGTTTGCCACTATTTCTTTATGGGAACATCTTGATTTTTTTTTTTTTTTTTACTCAGTTGAATAATTTAACTCGCCTAATTGATTTGCAGTAGTTGTATTTCAGTTAATGCTCGATATTGAAAAATTCTCTAAAAAATTGTTCCCCTCAATCAGAATGCAGAGGCTATGGGGCTGTTTGAACTGTATCTGCCCAGGAGTGAAATGTGGATTTACAGCATGGAAACTGAAAGATGGTAATTATTTTGTATTATGCTGTTCAGATTTTATGATGGGTTTCATTGGCCTGAAGTGTGTAATTTCTTTGAGTGTCATTTAATGCTGGTTTCTCTGCAGGAAAATGCAGGAAACCGAGGGTGAGTTGCCAGCCTCCATGTCTGGCAGCTGTGGTGTATGTGTTGATGGCATTCTCTATCTGTTTGGAGGACACCATACCAATGGAAACACCAACCTAGTAAGTCATACTTAAATACAGAAACCATTTGTATTGTAAGACTGATGTGCATCTTTCATTTGAGAATAAAAATATTCTCTGACTATTGCCCTTCTATGCTTTTATTCGCTATTTTGCTTTTGTTTATGTAAAGTACATTGAATGACCTCTGTGTATGAAATGCGCCATATAAATAAACTTGACTTGACTTGTAGTCATACAAAAGTGGGATATTTAATTAAACCAACCATTGAGTAACCAAAAGCATACGATTGTACTGGTAATATTATCTATGACCTTATCCCAGTTATTGGCTTATCTTACCTGTGTGACCTGTAGGATCATGTGGTTAGCTAGATGGTAAGCGGTGGTTGTTGTGACTGTGCCTCTGCTATGCTGCCCCCTGCCCCTCAGGTGTATCGTCTTCCTCTGAGGTCTCCTGTGCTGCGCTGGGAGAAGGTGGCTAATCTCAAAGGCCTGGCCCCCACCTGCAAAGACAAATTGGGCTGCTGGGTGTACAAGAACAGGTGAGGGACAGAGTAAAATACTCTACTGTTAAGTCAAGTTCATGGTAAGTATTTACCCACAAGTCCAATATGGCCGTTTCAAAATCACAGTGGTCAGGGTTTAGTAGAATTGTAGAATGTCACCATTATGAAGTTGAGAATCAGTCTTGTGAATTCTTTTCTGTTTACTTTTTTGGTGTATGTTTCAATCAACAGCTTGGTGTATTTTGGTGGCTATGGCTACTTCGCACAAGAGGGTCATAGAGGGACCTTTGAATTTGATGAGACTTCTATCATTATGGTGAGTTGTTAAATGTATTAGCAGTTGGGACAAAAGGGCATTGTACATATGAACTTTGGTGTGATATTTATTTATGTATGTCTTTTTGTCATAGGGCAATCATATAGCACGTGGCTGGAACAACCATATCCACATTCTGGATTTGGAAACATTGACATGGAGCCAGCCAGTCACAAAGGTGGGCCCAGTTGTATGTTATAAAGTCAAACCAGTCACACAATCATTACCTGGTCAGTCATGTCCTTGTTCACAACCATTTGCGGGTCCCTTTACTTACTCTTCTATTTACATGCATTGTGTAAATAATCTATAGGAGTGAATAATTTATGACCGACCTTCCTTATCTCTCCCATTGTTTAGGGTAATTCGCCATCTCCGAGGGCAGCTCATGCCTGTGCAACTGTTGGCAATAGAGGATACGTGTTTGGGGGTCGATATATGGTGAGTTGATGAAGTTGTTAAAACATGTTTCTTTATCCTTTAAAGCAAAACATATCCCAGAAGACCATTTATGTTATTGTGTGAACAGTTTTCTTTTGACCTAGTCTTTTGTCTGGGGTGGCTTTTTCTGTGTAATGAAGGTGCATATACTTTTGTGTGTTTAAAATCCTTCACAATCATGGAAGATTACCCATTTAAGTCCACTGAAGTATAAAGGAACATTAGTTAACAGTGAGTCATTTGTCTAGTAATAGACTTGTCCCATTTTGATGACTTTCCCAAAGTCATATTTGTTGTGCTTGAATTGTGTACTGACTATCTGTGGTCTTCACCCAGAATTACCGCTTGAATGACCTGTATTACATCAATTTGGACACTTGGGAATGGAGCGAGATGTAAGTTTATTTAAGCAGAAAATGAAAATGAGAAAATGTTCTGCTTACACACTCACACAGAAACAAGGAAAATGAGAAATATACTCCCTATATAATGCTTAGTGTTCAATCAGTATTTAAGATGACCTTAAACAGCAACAGCTCTTGTTATTGTCAGTACTCACGATTTCCATAGGTTAGCACCATCTCCACCTGCATTGGTGTGTACTGAGCTAGTATTCCTGTTTTCCTAGGTCTGTGCCCCAGAATGGTCCGGTAGGCCGTTCCTGGCATTCCTTCACACCGGTGTCCCAAGACCACATATTCCTGTTTGGTGGGTTCACCACTAACAGACAGACACTGAGTAAGTATGGATGCAGTAACAGTATAGTTATGCTTTTACAGAATCCTGTGAGTAAATGTAATTAATTGACATGTCAATGTAAATGTCTTTCTCACAGAATAACAGCTCTTCAGATTTTTTAACGTAGCTCTGAAATTTTGTCCACAGGTGATGCCTGGTTGTACTGCATCAGCAAGAATGAATGGAAGTCCTTCAAGCACAAGCATTCAGAGAACCCAAGGTACTAAGGCCCTGTAAATTTCAACAGCTGATGGCTTGCAAACCTGGAAAATGAAAACAGACTCTCAGCTGCAGGCTAATGTGTTACATTTTGTAATGTCTGTCTGTTCTCAATTACTATTTCAGTTACAATGGAAAAGTCTAACAGCTGTTAGGTTGAAGCATTAATGCTTGACCTGCAAGTGTAGTTTGGTAGTGCACCTTAAGGGCCTGTGGGCTCTCTGGTTGCAATGGAGGAGGATGATGTGGTGTGTCTCTCCCTGGTGCAGGCTCTGGCATACGACGTGTTATGGCCCAGAGGGAGAAGTGTTTGTGTTTGGAGGCTGTGCCAATAATCTCCTGTCCCGTGAGCGAGCCGTAAGTATCCATACCCTCCAAAATGGAATGAGCTCTTCAGTGTCCAGTCCTATTGTGCACTTAACTAGTAAACTGTATAATGAAAAATTGTTTTGCATGTTACATCCTTAGCCAACAAAAAGTGTTTGCGCAAAATCATTAAGTGGTACGTGTATAAGCAAATATTTGAAGAATTAACTTTTTTGGGGGACGAGGGTTTAAAGGCTCTAAGCGAGTGATGTCCCTCCCCTCCCTCTTGTGCAATTGAAACTCTTCTAAACGATTGTCTCGTCGGTGACTAGCTGGAACAGTTTGTTGTTTTTATGGTCCAGGCAAGGCCGTTTTTGGAGCCTGGACTGTCCAAAGAGACCATGTGTTTTTGGTTTTTTTTGTGTATTCAGAGCATAGGCAGCTAGCGGATGATGAGGTGATGTTTGCTGTATGTGACAAATTTTCTTTAGCTTAGAAACGGCGTAACATCACTTAGGGCCCTATTATGACAAAGCGCATCGTCACTCGTCAAAAGCTCATTCAAATTTAGTAGGATGTCCAGTCCACATTGGGAGGGGTTCGTTATCAAACGTCGAGTGCATGGCGCAACAAGGTGTTCCTAGGTTTTTTAATCAGTCAAATGGGTGTGTTTGGGGCATAACATCATTTAAACCAATGAGAATGACATCCGTCATTCCCTTTAACGGCGCAAAGCGCGATGTCAAATAAATGCATCGGTATTTTGACATTCTACGGCGCATTTGAAGGAGGCTGCTTGTGAGACCATATGGAATATCATTTCACTGAACCATGCTTTACTAAAACCTAGCATAGCCTTCATGCATTTGCACTCGTCTATTATTTGAACTCATTGGCAAAGTGAAACTAACTTCACCAAGGTGTCAGTCAACGACAAGACAGTTATATGTAGTTACTTTCACTATTGACTGACAATGGGTTACCATCGAAAACATAGGCTGAAAAAAGCAACACTTTTTTTTCTCAACACAAATACAAATATTGCTCAAATGACTAAACAAAACAACATTCATCCTTCAGAGGAGAGGAATTGCTTATATCTCGTGACAGTGCGTCTTCAGCTGTGCTCCATACGTGTCTCTCGCCTCTCCCCTAATCACTTTCAACCGTCATTACCAATTTGCAAATGATGGTGAATAACTACTAATGATGGTGTACAGTATTTCGTAATATCTTTATTCTAATTATGTTTCCCATTGTAATCGTGCAATTTGTAATGTTTTGCATGGACGTGCGCTGGTGTGCGTTCATGAATGATCGAAGGATGGTGCGTGCACCTGCCAATATGACTGTTGACAATGCACTCTTAAAATAACATATAAACAACTCGCCATAGACTTCTGACCAGGTGTACAATAGCGATTTTTAGACAATGCGCCAGGCCACTCCCTAAGTTGTTGCCACACCCCTGGGCGCATTGTTTAAAAAATAAACATTGTTTAAACTTTGCGCGGAGGGGGGGGACGAGTTTTACGCCATGCGCCAGGGTGTAAAATACAGCCCTTAAAGCTTAAAGCGCCTTTTAAGTAGAACTTGTTTCCTGGACCGAAGCCTTGGCATTGCTAAATGTTGTAAATGCCACCTTTTCCCCCTGAGAGTATTCCACCCTGTCTAGAGTTGCTCTTGCTCCTATGTGAACTTAATGGTGGTGTTGAGTGCTAAGGTAAATTACATGACTGAGTTTACCTATGAATTACCCAGGAAATAAATAATTGAATGTACAACAAGCAGTCGGACTGTCAAACAGAATCATGTTACTGTTTTGAATGTGCCTTTGCCCTCGGTCTGAATTGACCTGGCAGCAGTACCCCTTGATGATATCATTATCTTAACAGGCCCACAGCAATGAACTACTGGTGTTCAATGTCCAGCCCAAGACATTGTCGAGGTGAGTGAAGTCTCTGAACTCTGTTGTTGTAGACTGACCCACATTCTTGACCTGTTGTTCCATCAAATCAAATTACTGATAAAACAGGCCATTTAATCAATACGGCAACTGGTTGCCTCAGCCTTAGTCCATTATTTTTTCATGTCAGGACAGGTAGATCTGATTGTCACAAATAACAAAGTTTGTGAAAACAAATGTGGTCTTTGGTCCTCTCACATCATGTAACATTTTGTCCTTCAGGGCACCTCGGGTCAATCAAACAAAGAACCCCTGCATTCATTTCCACATCATTTTTTACAAAATCATCTTAGCATGTCTGAGTAACAACAGTAATGAGCTGATCATACTTCATATCACTTGCAGTCACTTATAATATCACTTGTAACTCTGTATCCTAAGACTGTGAATGATTTGCTGCTCCACAGGTTGTGCATGGAGGCAGCTGTACAGCACAGAGATCAGCTGGAGACCATCTGGGACTACCTGCCCAAGCATCTACTGAACAGCCTCAAACAGAGGATGAGCAGCGTCAACACCATGGGCTCCTAAACAGAGCAGGCCACTGACACTCTTGGATGTATGGTATTTGTGTGTGTGTGTGTGTGTGTGTGTGTGTGTGTCTACTGCCGCAGTCTTGCCCCTAGAGGCTGGAGAAATTACTTGGTTGCCTGCGAGTAAGCATTGTTTGTTATCAGAGGGCAGGACACGATGACAATTCAAGTCACAGCGGTAGAACACGTCAAAACAAAAGGTTGTGATAGGAGGGATTTGTACCCATGTCCACTTGCCTCGAGTCCCTTTTATTTTGAAGCAGAAAGATGCCAGTTTTGTGAGGATGGCTGAGTTGCTTTTCTTTTTGAATGCATAGTTTTATTGTGTACATATGTCAAAATATATTTATATATATTTTTGTTCTTGTGGACTTGCTCTGTGCTGCGTGTGTATTCTGAAGGTGTGCAGACCTATGTTTGCAAAGAAAATGCTGTCTGTGTGTGTGTGTGTGTGTGTGTGTGTTTGTATGTGTGTTTTTCTGCTTCTTTTCTTTCTGCTGTGATTTCATGTATGTCTGCTTCACTTGGTTTTATGAACACTCAAAAAATGTAATGGTCAGGACTTCGTGCAAACAGTGTACTGTAGCAGTTTGATCAAATTTGAACACAAAACAACTATTCTGTCGTTTGATTTGCACAAAATATTTCCAGAAACATTTTTTTTAAAATTAAGATGTCTAGACATTTAGTTTTAAATCCTTTAAATTGGAATGGAGAGAAAATAAACGTAACCAAAGGATAGTGATCAAACTTTGTCTGAAGTTTTTGCAATTAAAATTCTATCTTTACTTCACACAAATATGCAAATAAAGGCAAAAGAAATATATTCATATCCTCACACTGCAGTAAGATGACAATGATATTACACAATTGTGTTGGTGAAGCAGCCGCCCCTAATACAGTCCTGAGGTCCTCAATCTCAACAAAATGTCCACTCTTTCCACGAGCAGTCATGAGCATGGATTAGGTTTTATATCCATACCAGGCAGTAAGGGTAAAATTCATAGCTTCTGTCTGTCTTTCCCGAGCATGTTACTGTATGTACAGATCAGCCATCAAATTCCTCGGTCCAGGCCAGACACCCAGCAGGCTCATTTCTTCTTGGCTGCCAGTATGTTTGGAGCTGAGACCTTCACTTTGCCCGGCATGTTGCGGGACAGGTCTGTGTCCTGCAGAGCAGACAGAAAACAAAATGGGATACACACATCACATATCACAGAGAGCATGTGCAGGCCTATTAAAGGAACCATTTGTAAGAAATGTATTTCAATTAATCATAAAATGGCCCTGATATGTTACTAGACATTAAGAAATCATGTTCATTTCAAATACTTATATCACTGACAACAGTAGTCCGGCCAGGATATTGTCATTTAAAATGTGAAGTTGCAGCCCTCAACTGATGTTGATGTTGTCATGTTGTGTTTTGGCCGGATGCGCCACCCTCCACCTATCTACTAATCACGAAGTCAGTAGTGTTTCGGCATCCAGATCCGGTTGCCAGCTCTGCCAGTCAGGGGGGAGGGGATACACCGCTCTACAGTAATTTGAAAGTGATTGCAGTACCAGTTTTGGCCACAATCTTACATACGGTTCCTTTAACCATGTCCTTTCACAGCCTTTTTTTGCTATGACGTATTTGTGCTGAAAACTGTTTTCATTGATTCCATTCCACTGTCTACTTTCTCTTGGCTATAAATATGCATCTTGGATCTGTAAGTATTTCTCATCTTCACTGGGCAGTGAAAGGAGTCAAACATATGAGGGATGGTAGTACCAGAAACAGTCAGTTACAAATATTTTCACTAAATCTGAGATCAAATACCACTGAACAAAGACAACAAAACTGCGCTAGTAACCTTAGTTGTGTGGTCAGTGTAGCTCTAAACATTTGCTGTGACTGAACAAAGGTGTGCAGACAGTTGTTACCTTCACACTACGGAAGAGGTCTTTCTCTCGAGTCGTGGCCTCCTTGGCACGCATGAAGCTTAATACTGCTGTCCGGGCCGCTGTCACAGAAATGCAAAGGTCAGTACTATTCTGGAAGTAAGTCTAGTTAAACTTTTAAGGACACAAACATGATTTTAAAATACCTTTCCCTTTCTTCTGTGCACCAGGGGTCAGCTTCACCTTATGCCTATGAGACAAAACCCCAAACAATACACAGGATTAGTTTAGCGATCAACCAGATTTCCTCATCTTTACGGAGCAGTTGAATCCTGTATCTTTAAGACAAAGCTGGCAGATAAGAGGGGAAAAAACATGGTGTCTGAAGGTGACTGACTGAGAAGAGTTCATTAGCATAGCGAAGAATAGCACTGTGAATTAGGCTAGCTACAAGTCAACAGTAGTTAGACACTGTAAGCAGAGAGGTACCAAGGTCAGGGTTCCCACTCTAGCCAAATGTAAAATTTCATGACTTTTCCTTGACAAAAATCTTAAATTTCAGGAGCAAGCAATAATTAAAGTGAAGGAAAAGCTATAAACACCAATGCTGCGTGGAAAAATATTTGTATTAATGTTTTTTTTTTCAGCAAGTAAATTTTAAACTGCTACAACAAAATTCCCTGATTGCGCCAAAAATTATATGTCTGGAATAATGGAAGTAAAGTAATAATGGAAAGTAATAATGGAAGTAAACTGGAGTAAAATTCAATGATATTTCCGATAATCCATGACCTGCCCTGCTAGGTGTTAAACATTGAAAGAACTGCTCAAGAAATAATTCCATCTTTCCCCTGGTTCTCTTAAATGATGTTCAGCACGTACTTGTAGCTGGAGAGGGACGTATAAGGTGCACACACAGGCACTGCAAAGAGGAGCACGTCTTCAGGGTGGGGTTGGCCACTGAGAGAGGTCAACAAGTTCTCCGCCTCCTGAGGTATTGAAAGGAGAGCCCTTGTTCATTTAGCTTACAACTTAGCATCAGTCTCTGTATTATCATGAAAACAGCATTTTCACTGATGATCAAACAATAACCACACCTCAGCCCCTGGGTTATCTTGGTCCAAATCATCTGCTTCCTATTTGAAGAAAGAAGAAACAAGGGAGTTAACTGCCAATTTATTTCAAAGGTCATTCACAGAAATGATCCAACATAACTAAACCAAGCAAACACAAACATTAGCGGCCAGCACCTTGTCATCTTGTTCTGGGGCAGCCCCTTCTCCTCCTGCCTGGGCGTCCTCTGTGGCTGGCCGCTCCGGCCTCTTCACAGCGCCCTCTTGTGGCCTGGGGTTCTGGGGCCCTTTCTGGGGCCCCTTCTTCATGGGCTCCTCTTTTCCTTTCCCCTTCTTGCCCTTCTTCACTTTCTCCTCTTTATTCGAGCCTGCAGACTACAAGGCATGAAGGACAAACATTTATTTTATTTAGCATTTATTTATTCATTGATTCATCTGCATTCAGTACGTTCTGTTGTTGTATCTTGTACGTTCTGTTGTATCAAAAAATGTCATCATAGATTTGAGCACTTTCTCTCATCTTTTATGTAAGACAGCCTTGTTTATTACAAGGTCCACTCCATTCCTTTTTAGACCAAATGAGGGCAAAAATCTTACGTAGTCAGAACTGTTTTGTTTCCTTCAGCCTCACTCAATACAAACATCTGGACATGTTAATCAAGAGGTTACCTGTCCATCTGGGCATGTTAATCAAGAGGTTACCTGTCCATCTGGGTATGTTAATCAAGTGGTTACCTGTCCATCTCTCTTACCCAGAGCAGAACTACAGCCAACAGGTTCAAGGCACTGAACCATTACACATCTCACTACAAAATTTCTCGCATTTTCTCTTGCCAATATATTTAATTGTTTACTTTCTTCGATATGTGAGTATACATTTTACCATCCTGATATCGCATTCTTACCCCTAGCAGTTTCATCATCAGTTCTCGGTCCTCTTCATCCTGGTCTTTGTATTTATCCTTGATCTTCTTCATCTTGTTCTGGGAACACAAAAAGCACAGATATCGACTTTAATATATCTTTATCCCAACGCAGATATTAATCAGTCCACATTTAAATGCAATACCGTTCCACAAGCCCAGATATGAGACCTTCAGATGAAGCAACATGTCGGGTGTATTTGACGGTCACCTTCTGGCCTCTCTTCAGCAGTGGCTGTGTGGGCGCTCCACCCTTGCTGCCGCTGTTGTTCTGGTCGCTCTCCGGCTCCTTCTTGGTCTCTGGCTCGTCTTGGTCATCGGCGTCATCATGCTTCTGCTTCTTCTTCATCTCCCTTCAAAAAGCAGACATGCATCCATACATCCAGATATGCATTAGCTTGGGGATCCAGTGGATGTGTTAGAAAGATCAACTTTTGAACTGCAGTGGGTGTGATTCCCATCCTTACCTCCTCTGCTTGGCAGTCAAGTGTTTCCTAGCCTGTCCATCGGCATCCACCTGCACAATAGTGTTTGAGTTCTGAGCAGTCTGAGCAAAAAAGACGATTTATTTCAGTGCTGACCATAAACTGACATTTTTACCTGGTTAGAGACCTCCTGTTTAAAGCCAGCAGCTTGAGCCACTCTGGAGGGGGGAAAAGATAAAGATAAATAATTACTGCCTGGCCCTTGATAATACCTTTGGTTAAAAGTTAATATAGTGTAAGACCACATTGGATCAATAAAATACTGAATAATTCTACAAGTGAATTTTGCATCAGACGATGCTGTCCGCACCTCCTGTTGGAATGTAAGTGGGAGAGGGAGATGGTCGTGTCAGGGAAAGCAACATCTGCAACTTCTGTCTCCATCTTCTGCTCTGCCATCGCCTTTGGTTGGCCCTCATCCAGAACGTCCTCAGGTTCCTCGACCAGTGGTTCTAGATCTTTGCTTTCTTCTTCCTCCTCTTCTTCCTCCTCCTCCTCTTCACCTGCTGTTGTTTTTGAGTCGGTCTGGTCTGGTGTCTCTCCTTCTGGCCTGCTCTCCCTACTGCACTGTTCCTCTCCATTTGCCTCCCCTTCATTCCCACTGTCTTCTCCTGACATGGCAAATTAAATAAAATAAAATAAACATAGAATAAAACACCTTGCAACACTGATCCTAAAGACACACACACACACACACAACCACCCCATCCCCCTCTAACAATCATAGAAAAGACTAGGTTTATAGGTTTATATAGGTAGGTATATAAGGTTTATATATTGATTTTGCAACACTTCTTCAGCTATGAGGTTAATACACAGGGGCGGGCTATATATGGAAATGGATTTCTTTTTCTTTATTCTTCTTTATGATTAAAGCACGATCTGATTGTGATTCATTGGGCGATTGGGCACTGCGGTTAATACATGGTTTTGTTTTTAGTTTGCATAAAACACTGCCCTGCAGTCTATACACAGTGCAGCTAATACATAGGAAATGACTGTGTGTGCCTATACATGAATACATGAGTGGTCATGAGAAAACTTCTGAGCTTGTAAACATGTGTACACGAATGGTGTCATACCCAGTAACTCCTCGCCCTCCTCCAGCAGCTCTGCAGTGCTGGTGGCCACATCTTCCATTTCCTCTTCGTGAGTCTTTACCTTCCTCTCACCCTTGTGCCTAAGCACACTCTCATCATCTACCTGCGCGCACACACACACACACACCAAAAGGCATCACTTGCAAATTATGTGTAAATGCTGAACAATAGTATTTACATTGATTTCTACCAATATATTTCACAATGTGACATTCATAGAAAAAGCTGAATTAAGGAATAAGAAGGTGTACCTTGAAGAGGAAGCCAAAGCCCATTATAAGGTAAGATGGAGGCAGGAAGTTTTTCTTTCCTGCATATCAATTCGTGTAATTCAATTTTTAGTTATGCAAAAGAGGTGAGTAATGTTTATTCATCCATTATACAATCACTGCCATTCTCTCAGGTGTATTGACATGTAATGCATGTACTATCATTTAGAGCCTATATTAAAGCGATGGTGCAGAGTAATTTCACCCTAGGGTTCTTTGCACCATGACCCCGTAAACAGGTCTTACAGGCTTTTCCCAAATCACGGAAGAAATGTTGACGCAGCGGTATAGTAGCAGATAATCAGGCAAGTCTTATTTAAATAAACTCCTGGTGCACTTACAAACTTTCTAATGCCTCGTTATTGGACTAAAGGTCGTAGTTGTACTACTGCAGAAGTTTCGTACCATTCAGGGCATTATTAGTGGGGTAATTTACGAGATAAAAGTTGGTTCCATCACGACTGCAGAACGTCATTAGTTTCTGACAGCGCTACTCGACCAGGGTTCGACCAAGGGAAAAAGGTTCTGGGAGGGTGTTTGGCTCGGGGTCATGGTGCAAAGGACCCTAGGGTGAAATTACTCTGAACCATCGCTTTAAGGCATGTAATGAAGTTAATTGAAGGTGTAATATGATGCCTTGTACCTCTGATCATGAAACTTCCTGTGGTGAGATACTCTCCAGTCGGTGCAGTCTTTGATACCTGGTGCGAGAGAAAGGGACCCATAGCTGACATGAACAGCAGATAACCATCTGTGCCCCTAACTAAAGCACCCTCAGCAAGTACACTTCAAATTATATGCAACCTTGTTTTCAAAGCTGCACAAAGGCACCTGTACACTCAGTACACCAACAATCCCAATGTCCATATAGATGCTAGCTCCTCTGGGAACAACCAATAATAGCACTCCTGACAGATTGCTGCAGATATTGGTGAGCTAAGCAGGACACCAGCCCCCTCCCTGTCGGATGATCAAGCCATTCTGCTACATTTATGGATCTGTTCATTTCGAAAGGTCAATGCACAGTAGAATTACCATGCCAGATTATCGCCCAAAGGTACATTTATATTTATATTCCCTTGGCAGACATTTCAGTTTCATCAGTCTTTTTCAGTTCACTTCATGTACATGAGAACAATGTCACTTAATACCCAAATGTTCTCTGGCTAGAAGACTAACACAATATTGACAATTTTTACATTACATTACATTTGGCTGACGCATTTTTAGCCAAAGCGACTAACAGCATGGTAAACAGTTTAAGCTTTTTAAAGCAATTCTCTCAACAATTCTACAACAATTTAAAAAAGGTAGAGTACAATAGGAATAAGTGCATCAGTGAGTGCTGTTTTTAAACAGTCAAGTGTCAGTTCTAGTCAGGTGGTAAGTGCTAGGATCAGCAATTTAAATATTGACGGCTTGACTTGTAAACTATTGTGAGCTGCGAATGTGTTCAGATGGGGTGTGGGAAGGGACTCACCTGATGGTGGTGGACCCACCAAGCACTGGTGACTACCTTGGCATCCCAGGCGGCACTGTAGCACACCGCCATGGTGCCCGCCTCTGTGAGCGTGCGTGGGGGAACGGGCACACCTGTCAGAAAGAGTAGTTAGTGCTGCTCAAAGTTCTCATCATGGATTAAAAAGTCAGTCATCTGTGACAATAATGACTGAGAGAGTACCAACACACAGACTGACTGTGATTCTGACTCATGACATTTCCGAAAACAATGACACACATAAACATTCATGGGACACTGACACCAAGAAACATATGTACTGCCTGCAGCATTCTGTCTGCTTAGTATCTTTGGTTCCAGATCACAAATAAAGAATTATCATGATCAACATAGTATTAAAAGTCTATTTTAAAAGAGCGCTATCTGGACTTTGTAAGTTATGTTACCTGAGGGATTCTTGATGACACAGCTGGTGGCTCCGTGTAGGTCAGCGTGGACGTAGATGTCCCCTGAGGAGAAGAGTATTTCTATTTACGCTCTCTATCTCTGCCATCATGCCAGGGGGGATACAATTGCAAGCCACAAGGGAGACAGGCAGGTTATGCCTCCTTCAACTATCTCTCTCTCTCTCTCTCTCACACACACACACACACACACACACACACACAGTGTCCCTGTATGTACCTGCTCTCAGATATCGTTTGACGATCATCTCGTTCTGTTGTTGATCTCTACCAGCAATGATGAGGTAGTTCTCTGAGCTGATGAACCACAGGAACTTCTCAAACCTAAAATACCATGACAGAGCACAGCATCAATGTATCCACCATCACTACCTAAAGCATAACAACAGTGGCATTCTGACAGGAATATTGACCCTGGATGGTGCACAATGTAACATCTCACCAATACACCTTCCTAGCCTTCTGAATGTTGGTAACAGTTTGAACTTCCTTGAGGGTCTGTTTTGTCTTTTTTTCAGCAGACTTGAAAGCCTACATAGAGACAGAAATGATGAATACAACAGCTCAGTATATAGACTTTTGGACTCCATTGTCTGGTAAAACAGCCAGGATCTGTGTATAGAAAGAACAACTGTGTCACCTTCTGCGCAGCCTCCACTGTCTTCTGTTCCTTTTTTGCAGCACTGCGCTTGTGGTCATAATACCTGGGGAGATATTTAAAAAAACACATTAAAAACATTACAATAAATTAAAAACAGCAAGGACAAAAACAAATGTGGAGCATATGGTCACAAAAATAATACATAGAGAACTGCCGATCACAGTGAATCTATTATAACGATGCAATGACAAAGCCAGTAGTATTCATTAGTATCAACTAATGCAAATTAGCTCGTCCAGTTAGATGACAGCAAATACTCGGGTGGATTTGTAATGTCTTGTTTTGCAAACTCAATTAAAAAAAACAATACACCAAACTCACTTATTTGTGTTGGTATACTGTATGTAAAGAGGCTGAGGCTTTCTTACTCACTTTTTAGCATTGGCATATGCAGAGAGGCTGAGGTCCACGTCCACCAGCATGGGCTTGTTCTTCTGCAGTTTCCCCTTCTGTTCTTTGTCCTTCTTCTTGTTCTTCTTCCCCTTCTGCGTCTCAGTTTTCTCCACTACCTCCTCTTCCTCCACTTCCTCGTCCTCTGGGCCGACGTATGGGTTCCTAATCAACATACATAGACTTTTCAGTCTCTAAACTCCCCCAAAATAATTACCTACCGATTACATGATGATCCAACTGATCTATTGTTAAAACAAAGTCATTACTGTATGTGAATCCCTTGAACAGTTTGGAGTTTTCTGTTGTTTTATCATCACCAGTTTTTAAATATGAACTGTCAGGTGTGTATATTTATCAAATACATGGACTTGTTTAGAGGAAATTGCGTGAGAAGGCAAAAAAAAATCATGAAACTTGGAACTAATGTATGTACATAAGCACGTGAACCCCCAGCTGCATTGGTAAAGTCATGTAGGTAATTGATTAATGTAAAACATATTTTGGGTGCTGAAATAATCAAAAAAGCATACTAATCAAACAGACTTCCTTTGTAAATACATTTTACAACAGGACAATGACCCTATAAGCATTCAAGCAAAATGACCAAGGAATGGCTTAAGATAAAGAGAACTCATACTCTGGATTGGCCTATTCAAAGTCCAAACCTCAATTCAATAGAAATGTTTTGGCTAGATCTGAAGCGGGCAGTACATGCCAGTTGACTCTCCAACCTCTCTCAACTGGCTGAGTTCTGCAAAGAGGAGTAGGCAAAAATCCACAGAACCAGATGTGAGACACTGGTTAATGGATCCAGAAGATGTTTACTTGAAGTAGTGGTTGCAAAAGGAGGTGCTGCAAGAAACTACATGGGTTTATACTTCTGCAAAAGTCATATTTTCAGTTTTTGTGAACTAAACCACTTGTGCTAAATATATAATGTAACTATATAAAAAATGTTGTTTCTGTCTATTATTTGGAAGGTCAGCTTTACAAATTGGGGTTTGGATGTGCATTACATCAGGTTATTCAGATTTTTTTGAAAAAACAACTGACCGTGTCTGAGGGTTCACAAGCTTTCAAGCAGCACTGTATGTAATTACTGTGTAATATGAAATGGTGTGTCTGTAGCTTAACTAGTACAAGGTCCTAACATAAGGAACATCAGTTCAGTCCCCAGGAAGGATACATAATAGTACTCAAAACACATTATATTTTTCTAAGGATGAAAGCATCTTGCAGGTGAGTAAGCATACATGTAATATCCAATTTACTGTAATGTTTACTTGAACTGTAGGATTTATTTCCACCAAATTCCAGACAGGCATCTTGAAAGTGCTGTACTGTGTATGCGGGTTGCTTACTTGAGCAGCATGGTGATGTGATTGGTCTGCAGCTTCAGCTCCTTGATGGCGCAGGCCACGGGATCGCCGGCCGCTTGCGCCTCCTTCACAATGAGGCCGATCTCGGCCCAGTCCACCTGATTGGCCAGAGCGCTCCGAACCACCTGCAGCGCTCGCTCCACCATGGGCAGGTTCATCTCCACCAGCTCACCCTTCAGCCGGTCCACCTCCTACCATACAAGACACCACACACGGTGGGGGTTAATGGGGTAATCATAAACTGACAAGCAATTCAGACAATCAAGTGATTTCACTAACTGATTTCTTATACAGACATGCAACATCAATTTAGGTTTAGACAAAAAAAACAGACACCTCATACTTGTCTACCACCTCACACTTTGTTTTACCAACAAAATGGTAAAAGCAAATTTGAATAAAATAAATAAACAAATAACCAATATGCTGTTTGTGCCCATTTCATGAAAATGACTTATGTCTCTGTTTTAAATGAGTGTCATATGATCACCATTGTTACATAAAAACTGACACATGCAAGAAGTGTTTACTTGAGCTTGATGCAAGGCTTCCAGACGATTTTCATGGTCTCTTTTAACGTTTTCCAATTTCTTCATAGCCTGTTTCTCCTGATGCAAGGCTTTCAGATCAATCTTTTGGCTCTCCATCTTTGAAAAGAACTCATCAACCGCCTGGTGAAAAAGGAACAGTAAGGCTGTTTAGAAACGGCAAAGAATCAATGCCCAAAATGATTGAAGAGAAACTAAATGAAGTTCATCACCTTATCAAAAGAATCAAACTCAACATGGGGATTTTTTGCATTTTGGGCGAACAAAAAAGGGTGGAATTCTTCATACCTGAAGAATAAAACAACAAAAGATGTCCATAAAATGACACCAATGATAATTTATATCATCCTGATATAAGAAACATCTCAATTTTACTACATTTCAGGAATACTGTAATTAACTGGGCACAACCACAAATTCAGATCAGTTATAAACACAACACTATGACTGACAAAATTCAAAAGATTTTTAAAAAGTTCATACGTCAGCAGTTCTTCAGCTGGCTTATCTGGACCTAAACTTGGTTTCTTCTCACATTTTTGAATAATGTAGCCCTGTTGTTAAACACAAAGGAGAGATATTATTTAATTAATTGGTCAATTAGAATGGCAATTAGAAAAGGAAATATGAGCGCTTATTAATTATTTCTCACCTTTCCGCTGAAGGTGGCAGTTTTCTCCATGTACTCCTCTGCCATTTTCAGTGCTTCCAGGATCTTAGGAACATCTGTAGAAAATCAATGCATTATACCACCAAAACAACATCTTCAAATGTATCTTACAAGTCTTTATAAAGTAGCAGAGTCATTTAAGGAGGGCCTAATAAAACTACACTATACCAAATGTATATTAAAAAATGCTTCACTCAGCTAAGCCCTAACCCCATCCCAAGCCCTTGATTGTTTACCAGCATCCCATAACAAGCACATGCCATATACCAAATGACATAATTTACCTCGTGTGACATCAAACTGGTTGTCTACTTTCATGAGGCCCGAGAGTCCAACCTCCATTAGACAGTGCTCAATTAGCGTGGCTCCACACGCTACAGTGACAAATAGGGATTATACATAATACCACATAACAGGCAACTTAGCCATATGCAGTCACAATACATCTTTAAACACAGTGACAAATAGGGATTATACATAATACCACATAACAGGCAACTTAGCCATATGCAGTCACAATACATCTTTAAACACAGTGACAAATAGGGATTATACATAATACCACATAACAGGCAACTTAGTCATATGCAGTCACAATACATCTTTAAACACAGTATTTCAAGGTATATTGTCCCCCTTTAGTTGCCCTGTATGCAAAACACTGTCAAATTAAAAGTTAATATTTTCCTATGCGTTATAATATTTGATCTATTACTAAAAATATATTGGAATAGGGGAGTAACGATACAGTCAACTCAGACTCAACGATACAGTCAACATATTTCAAGACAAGATTTAACACTCATGGTTCAATACTCACAATACAGCCAATTCAACAAAGTAAGAATTAAATCAAGCTAGGATGTCAAACTTATTTAATCGTTCTTTGAGGAAAATGCATGTAAACAATGTCTTCACATTCTGTCTTCTACAACTTCTGAACTCTTTAAGCTGCTACAACAATGCTCTGTTAAAAGTTTTCTTGTGTATTTTAGGCCTAGGAGAATAACATATTTTGTAACCGACATTTGCCGTGATATACCACGGTGCATTGTGTGTTTGTTTTGTCATTTCTTTAATCGCGGTCAACAGTGCATTGTTAGAGTAAGGGACTGGATGAAGTATGTGGGATAAATTAATATGCTTTACTTACGAAGGTGAGGATTAAGCACTCTTTTGACTTGATCTCCATGTGGAGCTTTGGAGAGAATGTCTGTTAGCCTGGAATTTAATAAACATTTAGAAAACATTTAGAGAATTGTGTATTAACTTCATAGAGACATTTCCCTTGAGTTAAAAGAAAGATTTTCAAGATGACCTCACAGAAACATTTCCTTTTGGTTGAAGGTGAAGGAGTTTTTAAAGTTAATAAGGGAAACAGGCCTCATCACCACCATACCTCTCCAGACTAATGAGTGGCTCAGAGGGCTTGGCGTTCTCCACTGGGTATCTCTCCCTTACTGCGATCTTCACATCCTCCTCCCCCTCTCCCTCAGCAGTGCGGAACCGCAACAGGTTCAGGATGGTATACTCGTGATCAGCCAGGATGATGTTACCCTGACACAAAACACAGAATTGAACCGGGTGTTTAGTGGGCTTCAATATCACAGTCCCATCACCAATTTGAAGTCCAGGGGACAAATTCGCCTTATTCACCCAGCGGCCAGAACGAAACTACAGGGTTCACTTGCCATTACACCTCAGTGCAGCAGATGGTGGTAATGCACTCCGTTTGCAAACTGCCAAAAAAAAGCTCACTGAAAAAGAAGAAGGGTTCACTGGCCTGTTCTTCTTCTTCAGGGAGTTTTCTTGGCAGTTTGCAAACGGAGTGCATTACCACCACCATCTGCTGGACTGAGGTGTAACGGCAAGTGTACCCTGTAGCCTCACTCTGGCCGCCGGGTGAATAAGGCGAATATGGGCAATTTATAGTCCAGGCAACAAGTGTCACTCGTCAAAATATGATGTAAAAGCGACACAATTTCTGTCTGCTGGGGAGTCCCCTAATGACTGTGATGGTGGGTGGAAAAATAATGTGTTTAAGACATATTCATCCACACTACAAGGAGATAAATTGGGCTATTAAATCAATTTCACCAATGAAAAGAATAAAACCAGGAAGAATGGAGAAATCCTCCAGTGTTGGAATGCACAATCAAAGGCTCTCACCCTATCATAAAGCTCCACTATCAGGTGGTAAGCAGCTTCGTCTGATCCGAACTGGAAATCCACAATCCTGTCAATCCCCAGCTGCTTGACTGACACCAACCTTCTGGATTTTAAATGTTTCCGGCACTAGGAAACAGGCATGAGAGTCAATGAGGTCTATGGATACAAAGCATGAGGAAATCTTCTTCTACTTCTTCAGAATTTCTGAAAAACATGTACAGATTCATTTATATTCACATTCTTACTTTCATGGCAAACCCCGATGGCATATTATTTTTAGGCCACTCGAACTCCGTGGAGTGGATTCGGATTCCAGACTCAATCAGCAGCACAGCTTTAGTGTCAGGTCTGAAACATGAAAGCAGACACATTAACGTTCATCCTCACACTGGTTTCTAAAGGCTATTAAGACCATATCATCTTCAGTTCGTGAGTTGTGAACTGTTGTGGTGTCGTATCTAGATGGAAGGGTCACACAGTGACATATCAGCACTTACTTTTGCAGTCGAATGAGATATGTCTTGTTGTCGATGTCATAGACATTGTACACTCTCATCCCAATGTAGCTAACACGGTACAGAGATAGGAGAAAGCTGTTAGGGCAGTGCTGTCTTTTGAGACATATAGTGATGACGTAAACATATGGATACAGTTGAATACCACGCAATTACCCATGTAATAAGATGCATTAGATCCATATCAGGAGAGGTTTATTTGCTTCAAATTCAATGTTTCATGAACTAGTAGGCCAAAGTTAGTGACTAGCATTAGTTTAACATACTACATCAAGCAAGCTGGGAAGCCTCCCACCTGACAATACGAACAGTATTAGAGCACTTACTTGGCATTGATTTCAGCAATGACTGCCCTAATATCCACTGTATTGAATCTGGTCTTCATTTTGTCAGGTGTTCTTTTAACTCCAATGTAAATCAAAACATTTGCACGCTGAACTACAGTCACATAGTTCTGCACATTAGCAACATGGCACAACTGCGCATGCGGACACTTGTCTACGGAAGCCCAGTTGCTAAACTGGCGTCTGTGAACGCGTGTGAAGTCAACACACACGCACGCCCATTGACCTCGTGCGCGCGCATACACACGCACTCGCGCGCTTGAGAGCCAAGGCTGAGGTCGACGGTCGGGCGTGTGTGCCTATCAAGATAGGAGCCTCTGCTCTGCATGCTGCTGAGTGTCAGAGGACGCGGGGAATACGCAAGATGTTTTACGCTGGCTGCCTAGAGGCCGAGGGAGTGTTTCTTGATAACCGCTCAGTGGTGGAAATAGGGTTACGTGCTCAATGCTTGTCATTGCGGATTGTGGAAAGGCTTTTGCAATTGTAATATGGGTTTCATTAAACCATTATGGATTATTTAACATGTTAAAATAATGACATTGCGGCCGCGATAATTTTAGGGGGAAAGTATGAAATAAAGCAGTTTCATGGAAGTCGACAAGAAAAGGGAACGGCATTGTCGTAGGTCTGAATCAACCCTCAGTAACTCCCTCAGTAAAAGAGGTAAGGCTTCAAAGGAGCACATATATGTAACGTTAGCCATGTAGAAGAGCTAGACGGGCCTATTACATGTGAAATGACACAATCGCTGTTCGCTTGTTGAATTTTAGAATCATTTAAGTACATGTTTTTTTTTTTTTCTTTTCGTTTTTGTATTATTTAAACAAATGTCAAGGTTATTTTCTTATGCCTCGATGATGTTTGACAATGTCTCTGAAAGATCAAAAGAGGACAAGTGACACTGACATCGGTCACCAGTTGGCTTGTTAGACAGTAGAAAAGTTTCTTGTTTCGCCTCCTCCACCTCTAGGGTCAGAGTTTAGGCGTGCCTGGTTACCAAGGAGACAATGAGATCAGCAGCTAACATGGCGAGTGCTGACTGTTGAGTAAAGGGCTTGCCAGCCTATTCCTTTTTTTTTTATTTCATTACTATCAGCGTCGTGGTGATAATGTAACTGCCACAATGCTTCATGTCAGTTCTTTTAACCGTATTGTGGGTAGTTTCTACGTTTGCATAGGCTACAGTGTATTGCAGAGGAATGCATAGTAAGTTACAACTTGTCAGACAAACTGTTTCAAATGGAGTGGAATTGTTTACAATGTAACATCAAAAAGTTGTGTTTGTTTTGTCTACCGAATAGGCTAACTAGCCTTATATGCATGGCAGTTATTGCTAATGCTAACTTCTAATCAACGCATAACAATTTCTTGTTCACTTAGCCCATGACGGTGCTGTAGTTTGACTCATGTTAATGTGGCAGTTGTTTACCCATATATGGTACATAGCCATAAACCTTTCTTTTCAGTTGTTTGTTTATGTATGTTCTTCTGTCATTTAGATTACAGAATAATCAAGAAAATCGGAGAGGGGACGTTCTCCGAAGTAGTAAAGACCCAGAGCCTGAAGGATGGAAAATACTATGCCTGCAAAACGATGAAACAGCTCGCTAACAGGTACTTCACAGTGCACCTGGTGACTTGCTGGTTAGGTGTGTGAGCAGCTTCAGACTGTAATTGTTTAGGGTAGCTTCGGACTGTAATTGGAGAAGCCTCACTCATCACTCGACATCATGCCCTCATACTGACCTTGTATACAGTCTAGGGTCAAGGTACATTCTCTCAATTGGTGTTTGATTTTCAGACTAGGCTACTATTTTTTCCCATTTACCCCAAAACAGGGCAACAAAATTATGTTACTGACGTCATTATATTTGCTGCATTGTTGCTATCTAATTTATGCATAGTAAATGGAGATTCATTGGCTCATTTTATATGTTTCTAGCCTGGAGAAGGCTCACAGCTTAAGGGAAGTTCAAGCAATGAAACGGCTGAACCCACACCCGAATATTATCCAGCTTCATGAATTGGTATTGTAAGTATTTTGGATTATTCAGAAAATTATTCAGATATATCACATGAATGAAATGATATGTCAAACAAAAATGATACTGAAGATAAGAAAATATGCAATGACATAATTTGTGTTATTAACTATTTATTTATAGTGATCAGGAATCAGGGTCCGTCTCCCTCATTTGCGAACTGATGGACATGAACATCTACGAGTTCATCAAAGGTAGGCCTACATGAAGTTAGGCAATATACTAAATTAAACACTGAATTCATAGGAGTGTACTGAAATCTGTAAAGGATATATGACATGTGACAGCCTGTCTCTTTGAGAGGCCAGGTTGGCTTAATTTGAAATATTATTACATAAGTGTATTTTGAAGCATGGTTGCCAGTCACTGTTCAGCCATCTTTGGTTGAATATAAGGTTTCTCTCTACAGGGAGGCAATATCCTTTACCCGAAAACAAAATCAAGCACTACATGTACCAGTTATGCAAATCCCTGGATCATATGCATAGGTGAGCTGCAAGACAGATGGAACCAATGCCCTGTGTGTTCCATTACTGTAAGTCCTGTATTAACTATAGAGGCTAGAGGATAGGAGTTTGTTACAGTGTTTTAGGGATAAAGATTAATCTAGCTGAGGCAAGTAAGGTGAGATGTAAACTGAAGGTTAATATCATTTGAAAATTATTTAACAGTTCAAATGATTGCGGATGGTGTGACCCAAACAAGATCTGAAGAAACTTTGTGAAATGTATGAGACATCAACCTCTGAGGATATAATTATATATCTGGTATTAATATATTCAAGGGGGGAGCAGTGTGCCAGATTTCATTTTTTTCCTCATCTGTTTTCTGAGGACCTGCCTGGATTCAGTGCATACTTTTAGAACTCTCAAACAAGATTTTAAATCTTTGACCCTAAATACTATCAGCATACCCTTGTCAGCCTTTATGTTTGATGTTTTTCTAGTCCACAGTTTTATTGTAGTGCCAAAGTCGCATTTGGTCATTGATGAGATAATGCTTTTCTCATTTACAGCAATGGCATCTTTCACAGAGACGTGAAGCCAGAGAATATTTTGATTAGAGTAAGTATAGTCTGTTATACCCCTTGGTGATCGTAGCCTTTACACAGGCATGTGCCCTTAATATTAGCAAAACCAGTAGGAAATGTACAAAAATAGCATTTGGCAAGTTCATGAGTGACCTTTCCCTGTAGCATGACGTCCTGAAGCTTGCAGACTTCGGCTCCTGCAGGAGTGTGTACGCTCAGCCCCCTCACACCGAGTACATCTCCACTCGCTGGTACCGTGCTCCAGAGTGTCTGCTGACCGACGGCTACTATTCACTCAAGATGGACATCTGGAGCGTTGGCTGCGTCTTCTATGAAATCATCAGGTGAATGTTTTTTTTTTGTTAACTGGGCCTCTTTTTGTGTCCACACTAACTTGAAATATTGATTTAGATGTTGTTATATACATGCCTTTGACAAGGTGTTTTGTGGTTACAGTCTCAGACCCCTATTTCCTGGAACGAATGAGATTGACCAGGTGAATAAGATCCATGATGTACTGGGAACACCTGACAGTGCTACGCTCCAGAAGTTCAAACCGTATGTGCTTAAATCTCATCGCTTTATACCTCATTTTCCATAGGAAGTTCATCTCTTTCATGCCATTAAGGTAAAAAAAACCTCTTAAGGGTGCCTTTAATGCAAGAAGCTCAGACATACTTAGTGCAACCAATGTGTTCTTTACCTCAGCCTGCAATAGAAATTTGGATGCCATTTAAATGCATTTCCAGTTCATGTTATGGATGCAATTTAAATGCATTTCCAGTTCATGTTATGTTGTAGTGCTTTTAACAAGACACTGCAAAAGAGGCTTAACAGCGTGTTTAAAGATACCATTTCCAAAATCATTTTGATGGCACATAACCTCATATCATGACGAACGGCACTTTGAGTGGCCCTCTAAAGGCTTAATCCTATAGAGTGGCCCTCTATAGGATTACCGACCTGCCTACCCGATTATTAGGCTTCTCAACTGTAGGGGGACCCCGAGAGTTAGGGCTGCATTCTACTTGAAGTCACTTCTAAGCCTGGAGTAAATGTTTAAGTCAATACTGAGAGTTAGGATATGCATATGGACAGATAGAGCGAAGGAGTAACCAGAACATATTCGAGTGGTCCCAAGGACATGGGAATACCGATGGATTGCCGTCCTCCTGAGTGAGGTGCATTGCTCAAATGAAAGTGTTTCCTGTCTCCGCTGTTGTGCAGGTCCAGGGCAATGCGCTTCGACTTTCCTCCGCGGAAGGGCTGTGGGCTCTCCCATCTCATCCCCCAGTGCCCCTCCCCCACCTTGTCTCTGCTCTACCAGATGCTGGCCTACGACCCAGACGAGCGCATCAGTGCACGGAGCGCCCTGCATCACACCTTCTTCAAGGACCAGCGGTAATACCACTCAATGACTTTACATTTTTTCTTAGTTGCATATGTTATACATCAAGTTATTTAGGCCTTTCAGTAAATTAATATTATGTATAAAGCATGTATGACTGGTCAAGCTGTGGGGGAAATTTAATGAACGCAGCAGGGGATGGATGAAGGCAAACAAATACCAAAGGTAATTAATGTGGAATTAAGAATCTGCACAAGAATCTGGCATGTAAATTAATTTGTGAAGAACTGCATAAAAAAATGTTAAATGACATCATGCCATAGATTTTTAATGGACTCTGAGATTAATTAAAGCAAGTAAAACTTCTGTGTCTGAGGTTATCTGAACATTTTCACAGCCATATTTTCAAATCTCAAAAATGGACCAATCTACACCTGAAAAGCTAAAGCCCTGTAGAGCTCTTCCAGAGTTCTCACGCACGCACTCACAGTTTTACTCCTTTCCCAGTATGGCAGAGAAGCGTGCGGTGAGCCTGCGGCGGGCCATCGGGACAGTCGATGGAGGCGAGACCAGCGGGACGCCCAACTCCGTGGACCAGCTGTGGCGCATCGCCAGACAAGGAAGGAGACAGGTGACGGAAAAATAAAACTAACCAAACCAACCGCTCACCTCCCCCCGATCATCCGAGCCTCGGAGTCAACACATACTCTAGCGCCTGTCGAGTGGGAAAGATGACAGTCTGCTCACCTTGCAAATCAAAGCACCTCCTCTTCCCTTGTCCTTTAAAAGAAAGCAGACCTTTTATACTCTCATCTTATATATTGTTTACTTTACCTTGGTTTTTTTTGTCCCGCAGCATCATCTGAAGCACATGGCTGATCCGCTTATGCGATGCAATCCCCATCGGTACCCCGTGGAGCTGCCCAAACTGAATGTGGTCGTCCCCTCTCCAAAAATCACCTACCCGGTGTCCAGCTTGCCTGCTCTCACCATCACGCACAGGGGTTCCCTGCCTGCCATCACTTCGAAAAAGTGCCACTCACGCCTGGTAAAGGTGAGATGTCACGACACCAGAAAATGTCATCACATTTCTAGCCACAGGCGCACAGGTGGGGGGTCAGTATTTATTATATCTAGTCATTGCAGCACAAGACATTTTTCCCCCACTGTATAACCATTCTGATACCTAGAGAACAGAACATAGCTAGGAAATTGTACTTGACCATGTCATATTATGCTAAATAAAAAAAAGCTTCTGGTGTAACTTAACTTAAATACCTAAGTCATGAGACAAAGCATATCATGAACATGTCATGGCAGTATGGTCATGTTCCAATTTTACACTGCACAGGATGTGTCTATGACCATATCATAAAGTGTTTATCCCATGGTAAGTTCTATCTTATTACATAAGGTTCAAGTGTAGCACTGTTGAGCTTTACAATTACATGTAGGTTGGTGGAATGTAACAGTTCACTCCTGCCTCACCCTGTGGTATCCTCTCTCTCTGCTTTAGCCCAAAGACCCTCACCGCACAGCTTTCAAAACATACTACATGCCACCTCTGGAGAGAAAGCGTGGGGAATACTGATCAACCACTGACTACCTATACTCTGTCCATACATGACCTGCCTGAGTGAAATCACTAGGGAACATCCCACATGTTCAGGATGTAACAGAGTTCATTCTAAAAGCATCGCCACCAAGGGGTGAGGACATGAACAGCAAGGGATGAAGAACCATCACAGCTCCAGTGAAACTAACCCAGTGGACTACTCTACAGTATTTGTGCATTCCTTTAAAACGGGGAATAAAAATGGTGAGACTGTATTCCCATCACTGGCATCACATCACTTATGTAGCAATGAGGATCGAACCATCACCATATCAGAACAAGGACGAAGGCACCCACATAAGACAAGTACAAATACAAGCACTTATTCTCTAATGTGAAGTTATGACATTTTACCATTGGTAATGTAAAAACTAACCCATTTATTGTCCAGGATAAATATAGGCACCCGCTGCATTAAGTGTTGGCCATTGTTTGTCATCCACCTTCTGCTTCCTCTTGTGCTCACCTTTTCCTGTGTATAATTTGTCACCTGCACCGCTTAAACAAATGCCATGGCAATAAAGAATGTAGTTAACATTTAAAGAAAGCAGCACGCTTGTTTTTTTACATTTATAATGTCAGAGCACATTACTTCCTTGAACTTAATGACTTTGAGACAGATAACGCAAAGCACGCATCTTGACATTTTAAGATTGGTCACTCTCTTTTCATGTCTAAGAAACCATTGTGCATCTAACAAGTTTTAACGTCAGAGACGAATAACCTCCTTACAATTTAACTGATTCCCTAATCAGCTTCCTGAATATTAAAAGTCTAATGGTCAGCAAATGTTGCAATATTTATTTGGGCAAGCCGCCCCACTGAGCCACCATTATGATGGGGTTTTGAGCCAATTAAATTGAAGGGGAAACAAATCCAAAGGGTGAACAATGTTAATCAAGACGCAGCAGGCAGGTTTTTAGAAAGGAAAGATATCAAAAAGGTTCTCAAGTTGTTTCACAATATCATAATCATAACTGACACCATGAGAGTACCAACTATGTGAATACCATTAGCTGCTACAAAAAACTGGTTCCATTAAGGGTCATGGTATACCTTCCACATAATCAGCTTTCTTTTCATTCAGAAATAAAGGCTGGTGTCAAACATGTCATTTGTTTCCAGTTAGAAAGCAACTATATGGATTCTTTATTCCCAGGACAGGACAGAGTGAAAAATATGGTCTCTCCACACCATGAAAACTGGTGACATAAAACAAGGGAGAGAAAATAAAATAATAATAATAATACAACAAAACACACACAAATCACAAAGTGAACTTTGAGATGGAAGTCGTTTGTCAGTAATCGAAACATGAGGCCACACATTCATATACGTTCTCGTTTTAATGCAGAACAAAAGGTGAAATGTAAAATGTCAACCACATTGAAAAACCAAGGGTATGACCATGTCGGTGTCTTCATCCCTTCCCCAGTTAGTGTAGTCAATGTAGGTTTCATCAACAATGATTGGTAGTCACAAAAGAGGATACAGTAAAAAACATTTAAGTGTGTCACACAGATAAGGGTCCTACTGTTCAACTTCAAACCTATTTGTTCCTAGTTGGATGTTACTTAGCGTTACATTGAGTAATAGCATTGCTGTTGGTAGGCAAAATATGAACTATCTTCATCTTTTTTTGTGTTTGTTTATTTTTTTTTTTTTTAGTCTTTTCTTGAGACTTCCTGAGCTTCATATAGTTGTAGAGTCTGAACAGCCCCTCTGCTGAATTACACTTCTATATTTCTTTCTTACGTTTTTTTTCTATCATTCTTTCGTGAATCTGTTAACAACAGGTAAGCGTTTCAGCTCGTCAATGAGAGCATTTAACACAAAAAATCTCCTATACCAAAATACCTCTGGATGAACATTTGTACAAGAAAAATAAAGAAAAAGAACAGAAACCTGCATATTTAAGATTATTTTAATATTATTAATATGTATAGTTTTCTGCTTAAGAAAGATCACTATTTCCTTTAATGATGACAAAAACGTCCACTAGAGCACTGATCAGTTTGCTGTTTGCCTCATCAAATCACTGAATTACAATATTGTACAATATCATACAGAGCAGATTTTGATCTGAAACAATATTAAAATAAATGCTCAATAGATACAAAGTTATCAGTTCATATTCTCTCCTCCTTATTTCTGTCTGCGAGTCCTTGCGCGCACACACACAAAAATGTAAAGCCATTCTCTTCTAATAAACTATTAAGTGCAAACAAATTTTTTTTCTCGTTTTAAAAAACTATGATTGCAGCATCCAGCTTTTTCAGATTTCAAATTTCAAGACAGAGGATAACAAAGCCAAGTGCATGGAGGTCATCCCCTGAACCTTCCCATTTTTTTTTAAATCCTTTATAGTAGTTATAAAACAAAAGACCAAAAAAAAAAAAATCAGTGCAAAAGTTCTCAATGAGGAAAGAGTCTAAAGAAAAGGTGGTTGGAGAAGAGGGGAAGAGAGTAAGAATCTGGGGGGCGGTGAAATCCTCAGACTCGTGCCTCCCTTTGTTTGAGAACATCGGCCGGTTGGGATCCTTACCACTGATTAGTTGGTATGGTTCATTTAGTCAACCATGATCCAAAATCCAGCAGGAGAGGAGAAGGGAGGGGGGGAGGCAGAATGAAAGTGGATGTGGGGTAGAAAGTGAAGCAGATGTGTTAGCCAAAAAAAAGAAAAAATTAAAATAAATACAACTCTTTAAAAATCCGGGGATACACCAGCCGCTTTTTGGAAGAAAAAAGAAAATTGCACCACACCCCTTTTTTTTCATCTGTATCTATGCACATCCACCAAACTCTGGGCCGTACAAGTGACAACCAAAACATAAAGATCTCAGCAGGGAGTGAAAACTAGGGAGGAAAAGAAATGGGGAAAAGGAAGAAAAAAGAAATCAAGGAAAGGGGTATAAGGACAAAACAAAACTTGCAATGCTTTTTGAGGGTGAAGAGCAGCATCCGCCTCTGTGTGCCTCAACATCTCTGTGATGCAGGATTCTTAGCAGCAGAAATATTGTGGCTATACTACAGTCCCACTTGGTGAGTTGGCTTGGTTTTGGGATGACAATAAGCCCTGCAAAAAGGAAAACAAAAACAAAAAGGAAGTTGGCATAATTTGGGACAGGTCACAGAAAGGTTTTCTTTTCTTTACATGCACAGACCGTTTGCCACAATTTTTTTATTATTCTCGTGCGAGGGTTGAAGAACTTCAAGGTCATAGTGGTGTCTCACTGTAAGTTGAAGGGGTCATAAATACATTGACCACCATTTAGCATCCTCTAACAGTAAAGCAGCATGTAAATGGGCTTTCAGCTGTGTGTCCGTATTCTGTAATCTATGATTTGGCTGTTATGGCGCAAGAGTCTGCACACACCTAAGAGGAAGCACTGGCCTCAGTGATGCAGAACATTTTGAAATGATGGCAACAAAACAAACACATACATACAGGAAGCAAACATAAATTACACCGTGCACACACATTTGTTAAGAGGTGTTTGCGGTAGCAGTCAATACATCCTGTGTTGCTCCAAGTCCCCATTGCGAGTCTGACCAGTTGCCATTAGAGTGGACGGCCTGGCCCAGGCAGACCTGATCTTTATTGGAAAGGCAGCTATTTTCTATTTGCCTTCGAATGACAAGAGATAACACTCCTAATGCACACTCGCACACGCAAGCACACGTACACACACACAGCGAGCAGAGATTTGCATCTTAGTGATTGCTCTAGCCTGGCGTATTCGGCTGGATGGAGAACTAATGAGACCGGCATTAGACAAAGGCAGCTGAAAAGGGGATAGAGACAAATAAAGCCAATTAAAAATGGAGATGAGAGACTCAGAGAGAGAAAGAAAGAAAGGAAAAGAGAGAGAAAGAAAGAGAGGGAGAGAGATAGAGAGAAAGAAAGAATAGGAAAAAGAGAGAGAGGTGGTCCTGTGTAGCCACAGAAGAGAAGGCAAAACCATGCGCAGCTAATGTTACACCAGGCAAAGTGCACACACACACACACACACACACACACACACACACACACACACTTTCTCTCTGGGTGTGGGGAAAGCCTTCTGAGCTGTTGCATGAAATGAGAGATACAAACAGTTGAGGGATAAACAAGAAAACTCTTAGCAGCAGATGGAGAGGTGGTCCTTTCAGTGCACCTTCACAGACAGACAGACAGGGTGGAATATGGCTTTCAAAGGGGACTTACCACTTTACCAGGCCTTGCCCATGTGCAAATAAATCCCTCCTGACAAGCGGTGACAAAACAGTCCTCGAGAAAGATCAAGACGGTGAGTCTCTCGTGCGCAATCTTCTTGCAGATAAGTGGCTCCAGCAGGGGCACGTCCTCCATGCGCGGACACAGCAGTGTCCCCAGCGTCTTGGCCGGGTCTGTTTTGCTCTGCTTGGCCAGCAGGTTGAGCTTGTCGCTGCTCTTGCTGCTGATGTGGCCCATGCTGTGGTTGCGCTTGTGGTCCTTCTCGTGGTGGTGGTGGTGGTGCTGGTGGCGCTCCTTGCGGTCGTGCAGCGAGAGCGTGGCGAACTTGGCCAGCCCGCCGTCCATCCGCCCGATTTGCCGCCGCCGCCGGTGGTGCCACCGCCTCCTCCGCTGCTGCTGTTGCCGCCGGCGACACTGGCCGCCCCATGCGGGAGGCTGTTGGAACGCGGCAGCGTGGCGGCCGCCGTGGTGAGCGAGTTGGGCGCCGAGGGCGTGTTGGCGCCGCTGTTGTTGCCGTTGGTGCTGGGGTTGCTGCTGTTGGCGCCGGCCGTCGTCGTGGATGTTGCCGTCGCCGTGGAGATGACGGTCCCGCTTCCCCCGACGCCTCCCGTGCCGGTTCCGGTGCCGCCCGTCCCACCAGGGGGGCTGGTGGCGTTCATGACGTTGGTGTGGGTCCGTGTTCGCGAGAGCGGCAGGTGGGGGAACAAGATGTCCTCGGTGAGGTCCCACAGGCACAGCTGAGTGTCCTGGCCCACCGAGCCGAACCGGTACGTCACGCTGACCGGCCGGCTGTCGGTGGAGTTGCGCTTGGAGAGTCGCGACTGAGTGCTGTTGGCACGGTCGCGGCCGAACTGCGAGGACGAGGAGGCGGTGGCAGACGACGACACGGGCGGCGGCGGAGGCGGCTGCTCCTGGAAGTCCTCGTCGGAGCCGCTGAACTCCAGCGGCTCGCTCTCCTCCACGCTGGTGGTGCAGTGGTCGAACGCCACCACGCTCACCCACGACTTGTGGCCGTGGCCGCGCGCGATCACCCGGCAGTCCAGGAACGACCACACCGTCACCAGGTCGTCTTCGCCGCCCGCCACGATGTACTTGCCGTCGGGACTCCAGCACACGCACAGCAGGCCGCCGAAGTAGCTCTTCATTGTGCCGTGCAGCTCCACCGCGTCGAAGTTGAACACGCGCAGGAAGCCGTCCTGGCTCACGCACGCCAGGTGCTTGCCGTCCGGCGAGAAGGCGAACTCGTTCAGCGCGCCCTCGCCCACTGTCCAGCGCAGCAGCGGGTTCCGCGCCTGCTTGCTTTTGCACGTGTGCACGGCGTAGTTCTCGCCCTGCTTCAGAAGCTGGTAGTGCGGCGCCGTCGTGCCACACGTGTGCTCCACGTTGTACAGGTACATGCTGCCGCTGGCGTGCGCCACCAGGAACAGGCTCTCCGAGCCCGGCACCCACTTGACGCACGTCACTCGCGACTTGTCTATTAGTCTCTGAGACGGGTGCAGGGGGGGGTATTCAGAGTAGAGCAGGGGGTGGAGGTCAAGTCAGGGTGTTTATTGTGGCAGAAGAGGAGAGAGAAAAGGGTGGGGAGAGTTGGCAGGAAAGAAGGAAGGAGTTGAGTTATTGCAAGAATCTCAACACTTGAACCACAAGTTTACTTTAAGTACATTACATATTTATACTGATTAACACAATGGCTGTTATACAACAGCAAAGCAAACAGTTAAGAAAAAACTACATCTTGTTATTACAGTCCAGAAGGGTTCCTACAGATAAATACTCTCGTAACCTTACAAGTGCCTGTGAAAATACCATGCAGCAGCAATGCCTGCACTCTACATGAAAGGCAGAACTCAGACTCATGACCCATTCAACCTGATACAAAAACATCAAGCAGTCAAGGGCCACAGTTCAGCTCATGTCTCCATGTTTTTCACACAAAAACCATGGCTATGTAAACACTCAACCACATCAATCAACTTCTGCAGTGGTCTCAATAGAGTGACTCATCAATAGCATCTTCAATGATATTGACACACACGCACGCACACGCACACACACTTACTTCTTCATTGAAGAGCTTGCTCGTCTCCTTCTTGATAGGGTCGATGAGCTGCACCTGGCCAGCTGAAAAGCCAACCAGCAGAGAAACACTCTCGGCCGTAGCCGTCAGGTGGTTGAAGTCATGGCACGTGGGCTGCGTCCCCTTGTAGATCCGCTTGTCGATTGGCTTGCTCAAGTCGGCAGCCTGCCACCGCCACCACACCATTAGACACATATGCATATAAACACACACAGAGAGAGAGAGAGAGAGAGAGAGAGAGAGAGAGAGAGAGAGAGAGAGAGAGAGAGAGAGAGAGAGAGAGAGAGAGAGAGAGAGAGAGAGAGAGAGAGAGAGAGAGAGAGAGAGAGAGAGAGATCAATGAAAGAACACACATATTTTCACAGCATCTGAATGAGTTTGCCAGCAAAGATTCCAAGTACAATGACACACAGGAGCAAACAGATACTGAAAAGTTTTCTATGGATCTTTTATATACAAGAGTTATGGTTCTGGGAAGGTCATAGGCCTGGTGTACTCTTTATTTTACAAAATATGACAGCAAGATGGAAGAGCATCCAACCAGGTTGTCAATAGCGTAAATCTTATCAACTGGCTTTTTGCAAGAGACAGAGTACCCTTTCACCTGAACGTTTCACAACAGCCAGGTTATTAAGCTGTCCAAGCCATGTTCAGGAATCCTGACAAGTGAGAATCTTGGAAATCCTCACAAATACCACCTTCAGCACTCTTCCTTGAGCCGACAAAAATGCAGACTTCGGGGATCGCATTTCCAACAAGTAGTCTGCTGTGTTTAATCTGCCATTTTCTACCTGCTGGCCTATGCAGGCTTGCTGCTTGTTTATCAAAACCGAGTTACTTGGCTCGGATGTGCGACAGCGTATGTCAGTCATAGCTATGTTCAATACGCAGCACAGACAAAAACATCTGTTCTCAACTAACCCACAAGACACAGGAGGCGTAGGGTTTCAGGATAAATACCAAAAACAATGGCATGTCCTGTTTTCGGTACACAACTACATGCCAATACAAATGGAATACGGGCCAAACTATATGAAGCACACAGCTAACTCAACACTCGTGATGCACTGTCTGCCATCAACGCCGGCCGAATCAGTGCGCAAAAT
>NC_063207.1:10750275-10780275 GCF_017589495.1 Alosa alosa | reverse complement strand
AAAAAGGATGTCCTGACACGTCTGAAACACCTGCGAATCGTAATAGGTGAGTTGGTAATGGGTCAATATTTGTACTTTGCTGTCTTGAAGCTGTTCAGTTCGCTAGCTCGCAAGCTAATCGTGATGTGTATTATCTCGTTGGTTATCCTGAATTATAGGTTTGTTGAATGTCGCCTGTTGGATGCAGTGAGAAATTGACATTTGTCATTTCGCTGTTGATAGCGATGCTGTTGTTGAATAGTGCGGTGTTGTAGCTGAATTGACAAATGGGGCAGCCGTCGTTTGATGCTAGCATGTACAATGTATGCAGACCCAGTTGGCGTCCTCATAGTATTTTGACGAGCATATTGAAAACTTTGAGTCACGTCTAGTTAATTTATTTGACAAATTGTTTTGTTTTGACACTTGAGCAGTACCATTCTGACTGAAGATGCCTCATATCGCAGCTAACGTTTTACAGTTTTAACACTATTCCTCTGTCCCTAAACTGAAATTACTAGGGTGATTGAGTTGGTTGGGTTGAATGATTTTTGTAGAGTTTTCACCAACCACCAAGAGTTTTCTCACAGACTTGGGCGAGGAGACAGAGCTCTCCTGCATGCAGTCTTATACCACATCAACTTCCATCCATGAAGTTAATCAGCTTACTTTTTCCATCTGTAGACGTTTAATCCATTTCAGGAAACTTGCCTTAATACATATTGTCATAGTTTGTTGGAAATTGTGTGTGTTTGTCTGTGTATGAGACCTGACTTATAGAAGGGGAGAAAATGGGGGAATGCTTTCATTTGAGGCGGAGAGGAATTTGAAGGATAGGCTTGGCTCTTTGAGTGCTGGGTGGACCGTCACAGAACAACAGAAATAAACCAGGGCTTCCTCTGGGACAGGACAGGAAAGTCAGAGGGGGTGAGATCTCAGACCGTATTCCCAGCGGGGGCCTCTGTGTTTGGATTAGAGGCAACAAGCGCTTCCTGACATATGATTGTTGCTTAGGCTTCTCCATCCAGTTCAATACAGTCCAAGTCCTGTTATCCAACATGCCTTTTGCACCGGACAAGCAAAAATGTTTTTTTCTCTCTTTCTTTTCTTTCTCCTATTGTTACTTTATGGATGTCTTTGCCCGAAGCCTGATTGATGAAAGTCACGGACAGTTGGATTGACAGAACCGCCCCCCAGAGCACATGAACTGGTTTGCTCTATTGTGCCCGGTGCTGTAGCAGTGTTCCTGTTTCCACTGTACAGTAGCCAGTTGTGGGAACAAGCGGTACCATGATGGTGCCCCGTGCCAGTGAGCGGGGAGTGGGGAGAGGCATATCCTTCTGGATTAAGTGCCAGTTTTTCAGAGGGAATTAGCCCGGGCACAGCCTTAGGCTAAAGTGCAATTTTAGTGAAGGAGGTCCGTTGAAAAACAGAATTTTACTTGCTGATTAGATTGTCGTCTCTTTCAGGGGAAGCAGTCTCAAGAGACTTGAAGTCTGAATCACTGACTAGACCTATGGTGTTTTGATTTGATTACTCATTAATTTGCTCAAAGAGGTAACTTAATGCACATCAAATATGTTCTATTATTGTCATTATAGACCCTTTCAACAATCAAAACAAAAACAATGTTTGAACGTTCTATTTGGGCCCCAATCTACTTCTTCTGCATTAAGATAACATATGGAATGTTCAAAAGGAAGTCTTGTGGGGCCAACTATGATGCTGATAATGGAACTCTCTTGAAAGGGTCCATAATTAGTCATTTAAATAGTTGATTATCTGTGTATTAAGAAAAAAAACAAGTCATAGTGGATCACGTGAGCTGGAGTCGTCTGGTCAGTCCTCCATTCTCTAGATCACATCTTTTTAATAATGTCGTTTCCTCTCCAAGTAGACCTGACACACCTACAGAGACATGTCTTTTGGCAAGGAAAAGGAAATGGACCTGAATGTCCCTGTGCCTCAGATAGGTGTGCCCACCATCTGAAACGCATTACGGCCATGCTGATAAAAATCAGCAAATAGTGTTGGCAGAAAGCAAACCAGAGCTCTGCAGTAGCTGATCTCTTACACTCACCAGTAAGGGAGGAGGAAACACACACACACACACACACACACACACAATCTGCATTAAGGAAGTGGACATCAATTTTAGCCTGGCTTCGTTTACACCAAGTGAGAAGTTTAGTTGCATTCTTGAGTCACATTGTGGATCCAGACAGTCACTGCTGCTTGGAGACGGCTCACCAATCGGTCAGAGAGCTGGCCCATTTGTAAAGGTCAGCCTACATGGCACCGGGATAAGCGACCGTGTGAAGTGGGCACCCCATCTTACAGCCATGGAAATAAAGCCACTACCACTCATCAACGATGGGACTGTGCTGACTTGTGGCATTTCATATATTAGAAAAATAGGCTACTGCTCAGTAGTAGATTTTTATTTCAGTGGGTGTCATCAAAGCATGTTCATATCTTAGGTGCCAGCTTCACAGAGGTACTGTTGTCATCTTGCATACTCATACTCCATGGAACAGGCAGTAGGAGTTATGTCTTGTCTATATAAATGTGTAGTGTGACACCTTTTAAGGGTGCAAGGTAGTATAGGGTCAAAGGCAAAGAGAATGGTCTAGAGCTGGGTGGACTGTCACAGAACAGCTACTGAGCTATTTCAAGGGATGCAAACATCATTATCTGAGTGCTACTGTTTCATAGGACTCATAGGATTCATGTTATGTTTTCATGCTTTGTATTGAAATATTGCAGATCAGTGCTGGCTGACATTGTTCACAGTGTGCACTTTGTGTGGTTACTTTGAAATGCGGGCATGCCAGAGAAATGTCTGGGTAAGCGTGTGGTTCATGGAAGCAAACAGATCTCCAATCAAAACCACTCCTCATGATGCTGTCCTGATTTCATTAAGTCTCAAGCAGCAGTCCATATCTTGTCCTTGCCTCTCTGCAAAGCTCTGTCAAACACCAACTGCACCAACACCGCACTGATTTTGCACACGGAGGCGAGGCCTAAAAGTCCTGTCTACCTCAAGGCCCTCGGCGACAAAGCAAAACAAAACCAATGTGAGCCAGGCTTGCTCTGGGTCATCAGGGTTCAGTGCCAAACGGCCGAGTCGCAAGACTTCAGGGTAAACAAGGAGACAGAGACATTATTGCCCAGAGTGGTTTTATAAATACTCCCTCTTATCAAGGAGCTCCTCTGTGTGCGCAGACCTTTGGGGCTATTTTGGAGAACACACACACACACACACACACACTTGTGTGTCCGATCTCCCCCTGCTGTGTGCTGTCTTTTGTCTGGGGCCAGTTCAGTCCACTGAAAGCCTACTGAAGTAGAGAAAGAGCTGTTGGAGTCCTTAGAATCAGGTCGTTCTCTCCCTCCCTCCATCTTTATCTCCCCTCTCTCTCTCTCTCTCTCTCTCTCATTGGCTTTCTAGATAGTAAACAGAGCAGCAGACTTATTGGTTGTTGCCCTGACAGCTGCTTGTCAGTTGCTCCATCTGAAACGCAGAGCATGCGTGCGTGTGTCACATGCATGTCTTCATTCCTGACTCTCACTACTGGGCACCAGTGTTGGATCGCAGATCGTATCATACCGCAGATTGTCAGGATGCCTCTACCTGCTGTGCAACAAGTTAGTTGGCCAGGTTGCATCGTTGTGTGCACAGGACTATCTGTGTGGCCACATGCTTGTTGTCTGTCTGCACATGACTGTCTGAATGTGCCACAAGGCTATTCGGAGGATTTGACCTCTCACCTAGTGCTGGTCTGATCCATATTCACATAAAACTTAATTAATCATCCCCCTGAGCTGTACCAGTTCGTAGTCTTCTGACATTTCCTATTTTCAGTTTGTTTACAGTGCTGTTTTTGATGTTCGCCGTTATAATGAGAGTCGGAAATTCCGTCATTGTAAAAGGATGAACTGGAATAGTGGAACAAGCCACTTCTCATCTGCATGAAGCTTAAGGTTGCCCTTTCAAATACTGTCTCTAGTCACACAGACATACTTCATGTATGCTAATCCGCCAGTGCTAAGCTCATTTTCACACACACACACACACACACACATTACCCATGGCGCTAAAAGCCCATTAGAGCGGAAGCAACCCATGCATAACTGTGGGTCGGGATTGTCTCTTGGGTTGGGTAGTCTACAGACGCCACGGAATGAAGCTCAACCACTGGGCAAAAGAGTGAGAGAATGACTTTAAAGCAATGGTTCGGAGTAATTTCACCCTAGGGTCCTTTGCACCATGACCCCGAGCCAAACACCCTCCCAGAACCTGTTTTCCCTTGGTCGAACCCTGGTCGAGTAGCGCTGTCAGAAACTAACGAGTTTCAGCAGGCGTAATGGAACCAACTTTTATCTCGTAAATTACCCCACTAATAATGCCCTGAATGGTACCAAACTTCTACAGTAGTACAACTATGCTCTTTACTCATAAACGAGGCATTGGAAAGTTTGTAAGTACACCAGAAGTTTATTTAAATAATACTTGCCTGATGGATGCTACTATCTGCTACGTTGACGTTACTTCCGTGATTTGGGAAAAGCCCGTAAAAGTCCTGGCAGGAAGCATGCATAAGGATGTAGATCCAGGAATGCACTAATATTTTGTTCGTAGTACCAGTTTGCAACAATTATTAGTTAACACTAAGTTGTAAATACTTAAATAAAAAAATATTAAAAACTGGAATATACCAAAAAACGTTGATGTAATCACTTCCTGCCAGGACTTTTACGGGCTTTTCCCAAATCACGGAAGTAACGTCGACACAGCGGTATAGTAGCAGGTAGTAGCATCCATCAGCCAAGTATTATTTAAATAAACTCCTGGTGTACTTACAAACTTTCCAATGCCTCGTATGGTGCCTAGGGTGAAATTACTCCGAATCATCGCTTTAAGCATCAGTGGAGCGCTGACAAGACCGCTAGGCTAATGGCTGGAACCGCAGCCTTGGCAGTGATGTCTCAGCTTTCCAGAGCTGCTGGTCGAGATATTGACCGGTGTCGCACGGCTGCAGGTGGCCTGGCTGAATGCTCCTCTTTACATTATCCGCCCAACCATCTGCATCTCTGCTCTCCTGAGGACTAGACAAAGAATGCTTTGCTTGTTTGAGAGGGATACTTGACAGAAGGCCTTGTGGGTCAGTTTACACTGCTCCCTCTTAACCATATGTGGTCATAAAAAAGGAATGCGCTCAGGGACATTGTTTTTTTTTAAAGTATATTTGTGGACCTATTTGGCTTTTCATTCAGACAGGACTGTTAAGAGTTACAGTGAGCTAGCTGCGGGCCGACTGCGGGCCAAACCCAAACCCGGATCCCCATGGGCACCCACAGCCACCTGCCCTCCCCTGCTCAGCCACAGCCTTATCCCCAGCTTCACCCCTCCCGGTCCTCTCCTCTCTCCTCTTCTGGCTCTCTCCTCCTCACCTGTCTTCCTCCATTCCCTCATGGAGTGGGCTTACTGTCCTCCTCACTCCCCTCTCCTCCTGCGGGCTACTCAGAGTGGGCTTACTGTCCTACTCACTCCACTCTCCTCCTGCGGGATGCTCAGAGTGGGTTTACTGTCCTACTCACTCCCTGTTGGGCTTCCATGTGGATTAAGGGGTGAAAACAGTATAGTGAAGACCTAGTGTCTGCTACTGGTCCACGGGTTTGCATATATATATTGTACTGCATTCTTAATATTTGTGTCCCTGTACCATTTTCTTTATGTGGACATAAATAAATGGTTAAAGTGTGTGTGTGTGTGTGTGTGTGCACGCCTGAGGTTCTCCAGGCCACAGGAAGACGAGGGCCCTTGACACTGACAAACGTAACTACTTACCTGAACACAAACATGCGTGCGTCCGTCTGACCCACTCGCAGAAGTGTAGCAGCCGCTCTGTGTTTTCTCCAACAGACACTCTCAGTGCCTTCCTGTCCTGTCAGTGAGCTTTCATCTTCATGTTTTTAGATCTGGACACTCTATCTTCTACTGAGAACAGAGAGCACCTGAAGGGTTAAAAACTGAGGTAGGAAGTGACGAGGCAGTTGTGGAGGAAACTTGGGAGGGACTCTGGTTCTCTTAATGTTAACTTAATTGTTTGTGTGATCACATCACTCCCACATGATCACGGTAGTAGTACATGGCCTGTGATGGTCCAGACTGCCCCTACACTATATACGGTGTCCGCAAACCGGTAGGCTGCTACAGTATTACCACCCTAATAGGAGTCAGACACTTCTTCTCCTGTGCCGGCCCAGTGCAAACACTTCACAGTCCAGATGCCCTTTTCTCTCATGACAAGGACACACTGATGTGGTCACAAGTAGTGTGTACTGTGTGTGTGTGTACGTGTGTGTGCATGTGTGTGTGTAATAAACATGATTGTGCGATTGTGTGATCTTGCAGCACAGAGGTTAAATCTGATGTGGCAACAGCCTTTTGGATTTGGTTTGCTTCACTTGCTCATTTGTTAAATCAGTGCTGAACAGCTTAGACACTCAGGGAGTGGCATAGCTGATCCAGACACAGGGGTTTATCTGCATGATGGTGATACTCATTATTAGTATGAAAACCTAAAGCTGGTTTTAGATTAGTATGTAGCCTATTAGCATGTATTTGAAGTGTAATCAATCTCCCTCTACCTCGCTCTCTCTCTCTCTCTCTCTCGGCTCTCTCAGAGAATGCGGAGTCTGTGGACCTGAAGCACTTCTTTGACCAGAACTACTCCCACATCTACTATGTCTTTTTTGAGAACTTTGTCACCATCGAGGTCAACCTGAAACAGAAAGGTAGGTCTGAAGGGCAGGGTGGACAGCAGGCGCCCTTAACCCAAAGTGCAAATTTGGCATGTTTTTTTTGTTGGTATAAACAGATGCAGCAAAACCAGAGCAAATGTCACGTCAGCCTTGCACCGCTCCTGGCCCTTTGCGTCTACAGCCATTTTAGTGCACAAAGATTTTGCTGAAGCTGATGCAACCCATTGAGTTTGCAAGAGATGGACCATGGAGCTCGCTGCAGATCATGCTGAGGCAATGCATGCAGCTCCCGCAGAAAGCTGCCTCCATTAACCGCAGCCGGACTTTGTGGCCAAAAAACATTCCCAAAATGAATGCATTTAAAAAATGCTATCTGGAGAGCTGTAGAGTGCGGAATTAGCTTTTGGTCCCCCTTCCTCCCCCCCCCTCCATTTAAGCCGAAGTTAAAGGCGGCCTTCTGAAGGGCCTAGTTGTGCAGTGACAAGAGATAATTGTCTGGCTACAAAGAGGAAGTTTGTTGAGGGCGCTACCACAACAACCCACAACCAAACCCCCGCCCCCAACCTCAAACCTCTCCAGCCTGGACGTCCTCTAAAGTAGACGCCCAGTGCCTCTTCTGCTCTCGGCTGCCATGGTCAGCGGTAGAGAGTGACCTGTGACACAGCCTGGCCGTGCCGTCTGGTCCAAGGCTAAGTGTTTCCTGTGGTTCGGCGAGTCTCCTGAATGGCCTTCTCTACCGTCTCCCCACTCCTCGTCCTCAGTGTTTACCTCAGAATGGAGACTGTGCCACTGTGCTCTCGGTCTCTCTCTCCCTTTCTATCTCTCTTTCTTTCTTTCTTTCTTTCTTTTCTCTGTTTCTCTGTCAACTAGCAGCTTGTCTTCTCTGGTTTTTGGGCACTGTGGATCCAGGCGTATCAAACCAAGGTGGCTTTGTTCCCAAAATAGCCCGCTCTTTCATCCCGGAATTATCTGCCATGCTCCTGTCCCCTGTGTGTGTGTGTGTGTGTGTGTGTGTGTGTGTGTGTGTGTGTGTGTGTGTGTGTGCACGCGTGTGTGCGCATGTGTGCTATTTCACTGTGTGTGAAAGATTACTCGCAGTTTAAGTTTTGCATTCCAATCCAGCGTTTGATGTGTGTTTGGAGAAAACCGATGCATGTTATGTGTGCACCCTAGTAGATGGCTTAGCGTGTGTGTGTGTGTGTGTGTGTCAGAGGGATGTGAGTGTGAGTCTATGTTTTAATGTAAATATTTATGTCTAAACTGGAAAAAAATATTTTTCATCAGGTCACAAATCGCAAAGGGAAGAGCTGGACTCCATTCTTTTCATATTTGAGGTGAGGACTCCTACTCAGTCCTTAAGACACACACACACACACACAAACACAGATGATACTCCACATTGGTGCAGAATTTTTAGTGTTTAGGCTAGACACAAATGATTGTAGAGCCTTGGGGTTAGTTTGCACAGGCCCTCCTGTTGGTTTCCTATCTGTGTTTGTGTATACGCCAAGGTAGTTTCCGTGTCCATGTATTGATGAGGTCAGTATCACCTCATTCTCTCTCAAACACACAGGCACACACAGGCACAGTAGTGTAGGTTGGGCACACTCCTTTCCAAGAGGAAGAATAGGTCCAGAAAAACAGGTGTTGCTCACCTCGCCCAGGTTTCTACTGTAATCCCACTGAGTCACGGATAGCAGGTAGCAGTTAGCGTTGGTTTCATCACAACACCTCCTGAAGCCAGACATGATCTCACCCAGAGTGTAGACAGTAATCTGCTGTAATGACCCTGATAGTAGAAATATTGGAGTTTATAGTTGTAATTATGTTGACATATTTTCTTGTATGTTCATGTCTTGCTGCTTTGCCTACACCGCCTCTCTCTCTCCTTTGTGCAGAAAATCCTGCAACTTCTACCGGAGCGCATCCACCAACGATGGCAGTTTCACAGCATCGGTAACAAAATGAGGATCCCCTTGATTGTACAGTATATAAGTATTTTAAAAGAAGTGAATGCTACTGGAAGAGTAGAAAGTTGGCTTATTCCATGGAATAAGTAAAGCATAGTGGCATATAGCTGGTTATACTGTAGTATATACTTAGCTGTTGGCTGCACATATCCACAGACCACCAGCCATTTAAGTTTAGGCTGATGACCACACACACACACACAAACGCACACACACGCACACACACACACACACACATACACACATACACACATGCACACATGCAAACACGCGCACACACACACACACACACACACACACACACACACACACACACATATACACATATACACATATACACACACACACACACACACACATGCACACACACACACACACACACACACACATAGGTTTTGCTTGGTGGTGGTCTCTCCTTTTCCCCTGTGCTAAAGGCTATGCTCAGATGGATACAAAGACCACCGAGAGAAAGCCAGAGAGTGCCAAGGCCCTGGGGCTAAGACTGACCCAGGGCTGACCGAGAACTCTGACACCACTGATATGGAGATGCAACAGTAGTGTGGGTGGTGTGTGTGACAAGTGAATATAGTGAGTTTTCAGGGAAGCTTTGTTGGTGTGATTTGGGAGCGTGTTGAACAGTGAATCATTTGTGTGTGTGTGTGTCTGTGTCTGTGTCTGTGTCTGTGTCTGTGTCTGTGTCTGTGTCTGTGTGTGTGTGTGTTTTTACCCTCCCAGGTCTTATTCTCAAGAAGCTGTTACACACAGGAAATTCCTTAAAGGTGAGCCCAATGCTACGTTTTCAAGCCTTTTCATCCTACTAGACAGGGGATATATCGATTGTTTAGTATTTTCTTAAAAATGCATTTTAGTTGTCATTAAACCTTTCACTCATTCTCCAGTGATGGGTTAGATTAGGGAAATGGCATGTTCTCATACTTTATTAGTGTGTGAGTGTGAGAGCAGTGTAGGTGAACTTCTCTATTTTCATGTGGTTAAAGTTGGCAGATAAATGTTGAGGATGTAAAAATACTTTGGGTGTAATATCGGGTGGTTTGAGCGCTGTGGTGAGTCCATGTAGTGTTTTGGTGTAACTGACCTCTTAACCTTTCACTCTCTCACACACACACACACACACACACACACACACACACACACACACACACACACACACAGATCCGTCGGGAGGGCGTGCGTCTCTTCCTGCTGTGGATGCAGGCGCTGCAGACCAACGCCCTGCCGGAGCAGCTGTGGATCTTTGCCTGTCTCATCCCCGGCTTCCCCGCACCCCAGTCGGAACACGGGCCCCGCACACTCGACAACCTCATCAGCCCGCCGCTCTGCCTGCAGGAGAGTATGTATCACACACACACACACACACACGCACACAAATACACAGCACGCCCTCACACACTCACTACATATATACATAGATATGCACACAAGCATTCAGTAACCTCATTAATCACCACTCTGCCTTCTGGAGAGTATGTATCAAACACACATATTCAATCACTCAACGAGCTCAGTGGCCCGCCACTCTGTCTGCATTAGAGTGTTTATCTCTGTCTCGCTCTCTCTCTCTCTCTCTCTCTCTCACACACACACACACACACAAGCACTTAGCATCCTCGTTATCCCATCCCTGTGTGTACAGTGTGGTCAATATCACACATCACACACATTCCAGCACTCAGCTATCACACAGTTACAGTCCCAATCAGCCCAATCAGTCAGTTGTGATTAGTTAATGTTAATGGTTAATGTTTTTATTCTCTTGATCTACTCTTTTACTTCTAGTTCCAAACATTGCAGACATTCCATACACACCTGGTGCACATCTGTCACAGAGCAAGAGGGCAACAATCTGCCTCACACACTCTTTTTTTTTTTTTTTTTTTTTTTGCCCTCTCAAAGTGGGTCCCGAGGAGATCACGCCACTGGTTCCCCCGCAGTCGGGCGATAAGGCCCAGGAGGACCTGACTGGGCTACTTCCTGGAGGCCCTGCTGAAATACATGGTAAACCAGGTACTCCTCCTCTCCCTCCCCGCCCTGCACTGCACTGCCCTGCCCTGCCCTGCCCTGCCCACACCTCTAACACTGCTGCTGGTCCTTCCGCTGGTTGCTGTTGTTGCTGCTGCTGCTCTACCGCTGGATGGTGCTGGTGCCCTCAGCTGGACCCCCCCACCCCACCCACCCACCCACCCACCCGCTCTCCGACCAGGCCGATCTTGTGGTGAACCCTTCCGTGGCTTTGGTGTCAGATGCATCTGGGGTGAGGGGGGAAGGGGGTGGTCTGATTTGGCTCCACTTCTGTAAGAAGCCTCAAGGCAATTTTCACATTGGTTTGCTTGGTTCATATATACGTGTGGCCAGTGCTACATTCAGTCAGGTGTGAGTTCTTTCTGAGGATTGGGTGCCGATTGAGTATCAAAAGCTTGAATCAGACGACCCCATAACGATCAGGACGATGGCTCTGGATGCATCCCTCATGGGTATTGGTGTCTGCAAAGTGCTGCTGTTGCTGCTTTTGATGCATTTGCGTGCAGACAAAGTCGCAAACACTCACACACACCCACACTATCACTCACACACACCCACACACTATCACACACTAACACAGCACATGGCACAGCTCCCCTGGGCTGCTTCAGACAAATGCACCATGCACTGCCTTGTCTGTTGTTGTTATTCAACCTCCTCAACAAGCAAGCGAGGGAGTAGAGGACAAGCAGAGAGGGCTAGAGATAAAAGAGGGAGAGAGAGAGAGAGAGAGAGAGAGGAAAAAAGGAACAAAACAAGCGCTGTGTCCAGTCTCATCTGTTAAATAAAGACCATTGTTCCTCTTCTCTTCTTTCCTCTCCTCCTCTCTATCCCTCACCTCTTGTATCGTCTGTTCTGGTCTGGGCCTCTCGTGTTGTTTGCAGGCTAAGAGCCTGGAGTGGCGCTACAAGGAGAACCATGAGAAGGGCTTCGCCTTCCTCTTCGCCAACTTCAAGAAGTACTACCTGCCCCACATCTTCCCCAACTTCTCCAAGGAGACCAGCCTGTACAACCCCATCCTGGGTAAGACGACAGCTCCCTTCAGAGGGTGTAGGCTGTGGGGCAGCCTACTGTACACCCTAGGGAGTTGCTTATTGGGCAAAACCTTGTGAGAAAGTGTTGCAAGTCAAAAATAGCGCAGGCTGCCTGAAGGCTATTCAGCATTTATTCTTGTATCAAGCATACCTCCTCATCTCCCAGAAAGTAACCCTGCAGAATGATTTATACAGCTCCAAGTGCAAGCAGTCCCTTGATGCCTATCAGCCTCTGATACTGATAATGGATGCACAATATTGGATTGTTGGCTTTTATTTCTGTGCTATGTACCTGATTTGTGTGTGTGTGTGTGTCTGTGTGTGTGTGTGTGTGTGTGTGTGCGTCTGTGTGTCTGGGTGTGTGCGCACCTCCCTTGGACAGAGGTACCCTCCCTGAGACCAAAGCCTTACTACACGGTGGTGAAGCGGGACCCGGACACCAACGAGGCGGTGTACTGCACCAAGGAGAGCTTCCTGAACGCCCGCGTCATCTTCATCCGCTGGCTGGTGTCCTTCTGGCTGGAGCCGCGCACCAATGCCGCCACCCTCATCCCCGGCGTGGAGGGGGAGAACGTGCCAAAGAACATCCAGGTAACACATGATGCACCACAGTGGAAGCAGAGGACAGATGGATAGATAGATAGATAGATAGATAGATACTTTGTCATTCTCACAACATGGGAGCAGGAGGAGAGCGAAATAACAACTCTCTCTTGGTGCCAAGCAACTACTATAGTCATTATTAAATAAATAAATAAAAATGTATCAATAAATAAGAGAGGTGAAAAGTAAAGTAATGGGAGTGGTATTTAGCAAGTGCTTTTATCTAAAGCGATAGAGTCTTGCAGCATTCACACACCAGACCTGGGATTATCGTTTCTCAGGCAGTGATGCAACAGCTGCTCCATCACACCCACTGTTGCTGTTCACAGCCTTGCTTAAGATTGAAGTAAGGTGTGTGTGTGTGTGTGTGTTTGAGAGAGATGTACAGTAAGTGTGTGGAGGTGAGGGGGTGGCAGTTTCATGTGAAGGTACAAACCGGCGGCGATACTGGCACAGAGAATGGTCCTGAATTTTAAAAAGGCCCAAGCTCAATTACAAACTCCCACAGACATGCACTCACCAATCCTCTCTAGTGTCCTTAGGCCCAGTGTGGGCTTTACAAAGTCAATATTTCTCTATTACTTTCTCTCTTGCTCATTTACACTCTGTCTCTCACCCTGACACACACACACACACACACACACACACACACACACAGACACAGACTCTCCTCTCTCTCTCTTTCTCTTTGTCTGTCTGTCTGTCTGTCTGTCTCTCTCTTTCTCTCACACACATGAATCTACACTACGCAGGTTTCCATTAACCCTGAAAATGCTCAAATCTAAATTATGAAAAATCAGTAATTAAAACACTTGAATAAAAAAAATTTTTTAAAAAAAGTATAAACTGCATAAGGTAGTTTTTCAGACGTTTTGCAAAAGTGAAATGGAAACATGTTATTCGCATTTATGCGAGTTACACATTTAAAAAGCTGGTACTTTAAAAGGCACTTCTAGTAACCCCCCTGCCTTCATGTGCCCCCACATAGAGAGCAGCAGCAGGTCTGGCTGCGCGGAGCGAGGACAGTGGCGGCCCCCGGGGTCCCGACTCGCTGGACGGTGGTATGGGCGGCGGAGGGCTGGGTGGCGGTGCGGAACCCGAGCAGTCGCACTCCAACACGAGCACGCTGACTGAACGCGAGCCCAGCTCGTCTAGCCTGTGCAGTGTGGACGAGGAGCACCTGACCGACATCGAGGTGGTGCGCCGCGTCCTCTGCTCCTCGCGCACCAACGTCAACTTCATCACTGAGATCTTCCGACAGGTGTGTGTCACGGCCGGACCGTACTATGCGGAACAGACACCAGCCATGGACAATTAGATAGCCCTCTGTAGGGACCTGTTCTGTGTTCTGTTCTGTTGGATGATTTTGAGCTCATATTCATAAGGTGGAACTCACCATAGATATAAGAAAGCTAGATACCTCATTGGGCTCCAGAACGTACGTAAATAGCGACGCCATCTTGGTGGGGGCAACAATCACTGGAGGCCAGTGGAGGAGCATGTGACTCTGACTGGAAATCAGACAGGTGTCTCTGATTGGCTGCAAGTGTTGCCCATAGACAGTAAAGGTGTTGCCCCCAGCAATATGGCAGCCGTGTTTACAATGCCACCTAATAGAACTTGACTGACAATGCGGTATCTAGCTTTCTAATATCTAACTCACTAGGTGCTCCTGAAGAACTTGTGGAAGTTCTAAGTTGTAGAAGCTAAGATGAGGGAGCCCTTTTAGAGCAAAGGAAGACCGATGACCAGTAGGCTATTAATTAGCTATTCTGACATGTGAACAGTGAGGCTTATTAACATGCACCGTCTGTCTCAGATACATGTGAAATAAAAAGAAACCATTACCACAGATGTAGCAGAGGAGTGATAGATTAGCACGTAGCTGCAGTATTTGGTGTGTTGGGATGAGCTGTCCGCTCATTGAGGCCATGATATCAGGCAGATTTACAGGGCCACAATAGAGGAGCACTCAACGTTGCGTCGGAACTGTGTAGCACAGAGGACAAGTACCCGGCAGATTTCACTTGAAACAGGAGAAAGGGAGGAAGTTCACCATTTCACTGAGGAAGTTGCACACAATAGATGTTGCCGTTTTACAGAAGCGCCTCAGTCTCGACACAAATCACACAGAGTTCTGACATTTACTCCCATAGACTGTTTAGGGAACTCTCCCACTCAATAGGAAGTATTTGTAGTGTACTTTAACACAGTAATTACTCAAAAGTCTATGATAAGTGTGTAATGATGTTAACTCTAAATGCACCAAATCGGTGCACTTGTTTTCCTGATGGCCACACATAATCAGAACATGATCTATCAGTATGCATGGTTCATTGGAACACTATATAAATCATATGTCTTTGTTTTTATGTCAATATTATATAAGTTACTGTAGCCCTACTACATACTACAAGTTTCATACTGATGTATACATCCATCCTCAGTATCTATTTGACATATACGTTTCTGTAAAGCTGCATCTCATCCCCTGTGCTGTTTTTATTGTTTTCTCGTGATGGAGCCGCATTGCTGATCTTGGCGTTGTGGCGTGCTGTGCTGTGCTCTGCAGGCGTTCCTGTTGCCCATGTGCGAGGCGGCGGCCATGCGTAAGGTGGTGCGCGTCTACCAAGAGTGGATCTCCCTGGAGGACAAGCCCGTGTTCATGAGGGAGCCTGAGGAGGACCACCGGACTCACGCCGACTCCGCCAGCGACGGCACAGACAAGGACGAAGAGGTGGGCACTGGGCACACTTTACGTGCCAGCGAAAGTACTTTTTAGACCTGCCAAAATCCATACGCTCAGACACTTTGTCTCTGTCACTTTGTCACTGAATGTCAAATTTATAATGTTTCTGGTTCCAATGGATTCCCCATTTTGTTGGAAGTGGTAGCAGATAAATAGATGAGAAATCTTTCTTTCACTCTTCTCCTTTTCTTTCTTTCCTTCTCTCTCTCACACTCTCACTCACTCACTCACTCACTCTTACTCACTCACTCACTCACTCTCTCTCTCCCCCCTCCCTATGTCGTAGGAGAGGTCAATGAAGGTGTCCAGTCACAGCAGGACTTCGAGCTGGTGCAGGAGTTCCCAGAGCAATATGCTGGAGTACAGCGTCCACGCTGGTGTGCAGTCGACACTGCAGGTACACACACACACACACACACACACACACACACACACAGTATCACACACACACACACACTGCCTGTGCCCTAAATACACTGTAAAAAAAACACGGTCTCTATGGACAGCCCAGGCTCCAAAAACGGCAACAAAAACAACTTGGTCCAACCTGGACCATAAAAACATAAAAACTGTTTCAGCCAATCACCGAGGAGATGCGTGTTTAGGAGAGTTTTAATTGCACGGGAGGGAGGAGGAGGGAGTAGTGAGCTATCTCTCTTTGGTTGAACGTCAACAGAAGTACCCAACATCGCTTAGAGCACATATTTTGCAGTCACACACTATCACACAAAATACGATCTATCACATTTCATGTTTAAATACCATACACTTTCGTAAATTAAAAACTACAAATTGTCTCACTCTGTCTCTCCTTCCCTCCCTTTCTCCTTTCTCTCAGGTCTTCATCACTAACTCGTCTAACGTGTTTCTTCTGGAGCCGGCTAACGAGCTGAAGGTATTGCTAGAGGAGCATGTGGACATGTGCAAGCGCGTGCTCAACATCTACCGCAGCCTCGTCATGCACGAGACCATGGACCAGAAGACATGGTAATGCAGCGCTCCGTTAGAATATTAGAATTGTGTACAATAGACTACAAAGACCATGTATGTGTCCATCTTCACCATGCTACTGGCTAAAAAGGGGTCACCCAGCTTCCCAATTCCTTAATGACAAGAAGTGCAAAGAAGGTCACAGAATCCATCTTTACTGGCTTGTGATTAAACTTTTAAAAGCTTTGTTGTTTGCTACAGTGTTTTGCAGTTAAGTGCTCTAATGCATCTTGAAACACAATTAACATTTTCCAGAGCCAAATTCCTGTCATGTTTTTAAGTTCAGGTTGCTGAATGACTAATACCCCACATCACGAATTATGCTTTTCTTAAAATTATGTGAAACAATGCTATGAACTTTCATGCCTTTCTCTGCTCTCTTTTTTTTTTCTCTCTCTCTGTTGCTGTTTTGCACATAGGGAGCAGATCTTATTGGTGTTGCTCCGGGTAACAGAGTGTGTGATGAAGAGAGCCCCCTCTGTCACGCCGTCCGGCAGGAAGAATCCCACTCTCTCTGGCCGGCTAGCAGGGGCCATCTTCCAGGTGCCGTCTCACAGTCTTCTCTTTACTTCCTACCAACTGTACATTTTCACTCCCAGATCAAGCTTATAACGCAATCGGATGACCAGTTCAAGAATGCTGCGGTTGAAAGTTGAAATCCTGCCAAGAGTGTACTTATTGTAAAATCATATATAGTGGTCACACTACTAGGGGAATTGCTAAAGCATAGACTAACAGAAACGGCAGTGCCATAGGCTCACTTAAAGTAGGATCTCTTTTCATCCTGAATTAATATATGATTTATAATAAGAAAAATCATATCTTGAATCCTCGGATACATTTTGCTCAAACAGCATTGCTCGAATCACCATAATGATGAAGATGCTTATATCCATAGTATCTTACTGTGCTGTGTATATTTTATGATGCTTTGCATTGCTATCATGCATTCAGATGTCTCTGTGTTGTTTTGTTTCTGGCGTGTTCAGACTCTGATCGTGGCGTGGATCAAAGGGAACCTGAATGTGTACATCTCGCGCGAGCTGTGGGATGACCTGCTGGCCGTTCTATCCTCGCTCACCTGCTGGGAGGAGCTGGTCACTGAGTGGTCGCTCACCATGGAGACGCTCACCAAGGTGCTGGCACGCCACCTCTACAGCCTGGACCTCAACGAGTTGCCCCTGGACAAACTCAGCGAGCAGAAGCAGAAGAAGCACAAGGGCAAAGGTCAGGGAGGGAGCAGGGCATGATGGGAAATGTAGGATTATTGTGAATGAGAAATCTCAAATGGCCTGATCCTGTCCATTCGGAGTTGTTTTGAAATACTCTGCACTATTTCACCTGTGTCAGAGGTGAAACATTCTTCATTCTTCTGTTGTTTCAGTATGTTCTACTCACAGATGGATCTAATTACCAAATTAGCATTATTTTTGAATCACAATCTAATTATGTAAACAAAATTAGGTTTCTGTGGAGCAAGCTGAACAAATTCATCTGCTAAGCTGGACACTTTTTTGTGTGATCATATTATTTGCCCTTTTCACAAACCCACCTGTCCCCAGGGCCATTGAACTGTTCAATGCTTCACTTAAGGGAAGAGGAGAGATAGACTTCTCCGCATAGTCTGTCTGCCTCTCCATGTTTGTGTACTGTCTGTCCACTAGCCACTTTTTTACCACTGTCTTACTGCTTCACTTTTTGCGTGCTATATTAGCACATATGCATAACCCTCCCTCCATCCCTCCATCCCACATATATATTATATATATATATATATATATATATATTACTATATATATATATATATATATATATATAGTTTTTTTTTATCTATAGTTTTCTTTATATTACTTGCCTACTCTCTTATATGTCCATATTTATTTTATGCTGGTCTCTAGACTTTATTCTTGCACTGCTGGTCTGACTCACAGAGCACCTTACCTTACTATGCACAGAGAATAACAGGCTCAGTCCCTGCCTCAGTCATTGCAAGCGTCTCATGCTAAATCACCCACTATGTGGTTACTGTTTTAGACTTTATTTAGATTTAGTGTTATTTTGTATTTTAGTATATTCTTTATCTTCTACTGTCCTTATTGCTTACTTGTGTTTTTAAAAAAAAAAATGTTTAGATTATACACTTTTAATTACTATTTCTGCTGTTAGTGAATGTTGTGTGTAATGTCTGTATGCTACTGAGACCTTGAATTTCCCCTTGGGATCAATAAAGTATCTATCCATCTATCCATCTATCCATCCATCCCTCCATCCATCCAGTGGATTGAGACCTTCCATTTGTGTGATTCTCACCCTCTAGGTGGCATTAACGAGGGCCACAAGATGGCGGTGGACCGCTCCTTCTCTAGGGGCTGGAGTCGTGACCCGCCGGGTCAGGCCGCCATGCGCCAGCGCAGTGCCACCACAGCTGGGTCGCCCGGCATCGAGAAGGCCCGCAGCATCGTGCGGCAGAAGACCGTGGGTGAGTGGTTGGACACCTGCAGTGGACACACACAGCATATAGATTCTAAGTCTAAGTTCTAGTTTTTCCTTGACCAGTTCTATGTAGTATACATCTGTATGCTATAATGCATAGTGGTTCTTGGTTCTTCTCTGCTGCTCTGCATTTGGAACAGAACATTTGGAGTTTTAGAACATTTTAATACCACTAACTTTAATCACATGGACTCAGAGTAGGGATGGGGAGAGAACTTCAAGAACAGCATTGATAACTGCTACTCATAGATATATATATTGTCAGTGTGTGTATATATATATATATATATATATATATATGAATCTATGACTGCTACTATATGTAATGAATACATTAAGTGAATAGTTTGTGCACAATTTTATAACTGAATTCATGTAAGTAATGAATTTGCTTTTTGTTAATAACACTTTGATAGGACAATTAATTAAGTTATTAAGTACATTTTTAATGACAATCATATTCATTTGTGTGGTGAGATGTTAGCTGAGAGCTTCAAGGTGTTTTAATAATCAAGCATCTTGATAAAAATGAAAAGTAATGTGTTTTTATTGCAAGAGTAATGTGCAAGAGTGTGCTATCCATTCTCCTGTGGAACGAGGCTTCTTATGGTGCTCTTTCCGAAGCACAGTGCTCACTGTGGAATGCTTTACTGTGGGAAATCAGTAGTGTAACATGCCTCAACATTTTGACTTAATACCTCTCCACTGTTGTAGATCATGACTTGGATAGTGCCACAAGCATAACACACTTTTCAGCTGTCATTGCAGAATAGCCTGATGGCTATGTTTCCATGCAAACGTTCCTATTACTTGTAGATTGGAATGTTTTAAACCGACAGATGCAGTTCATGTATAGACGGTTGTGTTTTACCATTTTGTTTTGCTAATGAGTACACTGTTTTTAAAAGATGCACATTTCCTTGCAGGAGACTAGTTCAGCCCAGATCAAGTTGGCATTGAATTTCTGGCTAGATTGTGTTCTAAGACTTGTATTATTTGTTATATACAATTTAACCAAGGAAAGCAGAAAGACATTGTTTTGTGTCGGACATGTATTGGATTAATGAAAGAATAGCCTGTTAGTAGAAAGTCATTGTTAACTTGATTTTGGCTAAACTGTTGCTTTAAGGCCATGGGACTGCAGTGGAGTCTTATGCACACCGTCCCTCTCACAATAAGCTCCCTATAATACCCCTGTTCTGCGCGCACCATGGACACCACACAGCTGGTAGCGGATTGGACAATCCCAGCACAGAGTCTCCACTCCTCTCCTGCTACCTTGAGTCTTCCTTTTCTAACTAGTCACTGCTGTCTGCTGGAAACCCAAACCTCTCCTCCTTTTCCCTTTTCCCTTCTTCTCTGACTCACTCACTTCACCACACCCCCCCTCCCTCCCTCTCCTCTCTCTCTCTCTCTCTCTCTCTCTCTCTCGCTCTCTCACTTCACCACACCCTTCCCTCCCTCCCTCCCTCTCTCTCTGGCTCTCTCACTCCCTGCCCTTGTTCTATCCAACCTGCTCTGTCTTCATTCCCTGTCTACCCTACCGCCTTTGTTGTTCTTTCTATCCCATCCTCCTCTCTTTTCTTCCTAACCTTCTGTCTTCTTTGCCTCTCCCTCTTTCCCTTCACTTTCTCTTTCCCTCTATTCCTTCCGTTTCTTGCCCGATCTCCTGCTTTACCCATCCCTTCTCTCTCTACCTTGTTCCTGCATTCTCTGTCTCTCTCTCTCTCTCTCTCTCTCTCTCTCTCTCTCTCTCTCTCTGCCTGTCCGTTCTGTTTCTCCCTCTTATTCTCTCTTCACCTCCATCTCTCCCCTTCCCTCCATCCTTCTCTCTCTCCATCCTTCTCTCTCTCTCTCTCTCTCTCTCTTCTCTGTGGCGTCTGGCTGTAGCCCTGCGGAGCTGCTCCACGGGTGACAGCTTGTCGTTTATCCGCAGCGCTAAAAGTGCTCCTGTCCTGATCCATCCTGTCCACCCTCTCCTGCCTGACTCTGTCCTCACCCCCCTAGCAGATGAGCTGTCAGGTAGAGCCGCCTCCTCTCCTCTGCTGCCTGCCTGCCTCCACCCCTCTGCACCCTGCACCACCCCCAACCAACCATAACCCAGCTTAACCTAACCCAGCCCAAACACCCCCAGCCTGCTGCCCCAACTGTGTGTGTGTGTGTGTGTGTGTGTGTGTGTGTGTGTGTGTGTGTGTGTGTGTGAATACTTGATTGCGTTCCTCCCCTAATGTAAACCCTCTGACTGTGTGTGTGTCTGTGTGCGTGTGTGTCTTGCACTTCCTTGTGTTGTGAATGTGTCTGCACTATATTATCGTAAACGTGCTAATTACCAACCATTTTGTTAGAAAATTCTAAAACAACAATGTTTTTTAATACTTCAAAATAACATTTGATAAATGAACCTTACATTTTTCAGTAGCCATAGGTGTGTAGATTTGTTCTTACCGGGGCATTTACTGCCTGAAATATCCGATTTTGTTTACCACGCTCGGAGTTTAGTGCTGGGCTGGTGGGTGACTATTCCCAACCTTTCTCACGGCACATCAACGGTTAGCTCGAGAATTCGAGAATTTCCACTCGAGCTCAAGCGGTTTGTCAAAATTCCAGCTGGAGCTCAAAAAATGTAATTTTTTGTACATAGCGCCAGCCTTGGTGTGACACAATTTCGTTAGAATCCGTTGGTTTGTATAGAAATTAATATTAAGTGACACAATACCGGTTGGTAATATGTGACGTTCCGATACCTATTCCCTTGCTTGATGCACACTAGCACTAAGTAATAATCTTAGGTTTTGATGAGAACTTGTCACTTCACCTCTATAGTGTGTGTTTGTGATATGCATGTTTCAAAACCTGTCCTTCTATTCAATTCCCCTTTGGCCTTTCTTTTGTTCCTTTTAAATAGTTCCCCTACCAGTCCTCAGTCGTGCATTTTGCCTTGCACGTCTTTGTGTGTGTGTAGCTCTGCGATGTGTGTTACTGTGTGACGTTACTGTTTCCCTCTCTGGCGTCCTTCTCTGCCTTCTATATCTCCTCACCAAAGGCATTTCTCTTAGCACAGAGACTTGATGTCCTACTCTATTGAGCCTCTGACACTTCACTCATGATCCGTGATTGCGATCACACACACGTGTGTGTAGTCCATTGCGTTGTGTCAGAGATAACTGATACCGCTCAGTCACGTTGCACATCGTTATGAAACGGCTACCTCCCAGGAACGTGCTTTTTTGTTTCTTGCTGTTTTCATTTAAACTGTTTGCCATCACCATATGGATGCATTTCTTCCTTTCAACTGAACTGGTTGAGAGTTCGGAATGTTATCAGACTGTCAAGAGTTGTTGCCATGATTTGATTATTCTCCTCAGGAATGTTCATTCATTTGTGTGGTGCTTTATTCCTGTAGCCGACTGATGTGTAAAGCATGTGTGTGTTGCATCTGCATGTGAGTGCATTGGGTGCAGCGGTATTCTAGCTCTTCTAAATCACACGTAGCTGAATGTCTGTGTGGCTGAGCTGCCTTACCTATAGGCTGCGTCTGGTAGATATTGGCACGGTCATACGGAGTGGGATATCGCTGCACCTTATATTGAATCCAGATATCTCAGCCCTGTTGGATTATACAACTGCTTTGTTGTATTTGTATAAAACCTGGCTAGTATTTGTATAAAACAGTTGATATGTGTGTTTTCCTCGCTCTCTCTCTCTCTCTTTCTCTCCTGTCTCTATGTCTGTGGGTGGATGGGGATTTTCCTATCATGTTTTTATCTGTATGTGTGGATGTGTCTGTTTGTCTCCCTGTCTGTGTCTGTCTGTTTGTCTCCCTGTCTGTGTCTGTCTCCCTGTCTCCCTGTTTGTGTCTGTCTTGCTGTCTGTCTGTCTGTCTGTCTTGCTGTCTGTCTGTCTGTCCCTCCCTGTCTGTGTCTGTCTCTGGTCTCTCAGATATGGAGGACCCCCCATTGGCCCCGCGAGGGCCCCGCTTGCGGCACAGCTCCCAGAGCCAGGACGCGGCGCCGGTGTCCCTCAGCTCCGAGGTGTTCGGCGCGTCGGTGGAGGCCGACTTGACCCCTCCGGGCAGCGGTGTCGGTGGCGCCGTCGGAGCTCTGCCACCTCTCCCCCGCAGCTCCAGCGCCTCTGACATCATGGAGCCCTTCATCGCAGAGCGCGCCAAAGGTGCCTGCCCCCACCCCGACCCCGACCCGACCCCTCCAACTGCCCCCCTCCACTGCACACCCCCTCTGCCACCAACACCACTGCCACTACCACCACTGCCACCACCTCCAGGGGTGCCGTTGTCCCAGAAACGCCCCCCGCCGCCCCCCAACCGCACAGCTTGGGGGGCGAGCCGACCCCCCTGCAGTCCCTTTCCTCTTCCCCCCACCACCAGCACCAGCACCTCCCCCCACTCTCCTGCACCCCTCCGCCCTCGTGCGTTGCCGCCGGCGACGGCAACCGCGGCAGCAGCAGAGTGCCCTCGCTGGACGCCGCCGAGCGGCACAGCATCTACGAGCAGCTATGCCACCCGGCCCCTTCCTCCGCACCCCCCTCCCTCTTCACTTGCGACCCCCTCGCTGCCCCTCAGCATCGGGCCCAGTGGATTGTGGGAGACGTAGGCAAAGGCGGCGAGGATGACCTCATGAGCTCGCTCAGGGAGTACTTCGGCCAGGGGGAAGACAGTTGGGCAGGGGCGGGCTTCCTGACCAGCGACAGCACAGAGGAGGCAGGGCCAGAGAGGGGGATAGAGGGAGGAGGAGGAGGAGGAGGGATGGAGAGCGGGATAGTGACAGGGGCAGAGAGAGAGAGATTGAGGCTGGAGGAGAGGAGAGCTAGGGGGAGCGCGAGCTCGGCCGGGGAGGATGAGGGCGTTAGTGGCCCCAGCTTCGCTTCTACGACAGCCTGAGCACTGGGCGCTGGAGGTCGCCCCAGGAGCTGCCTGGCACCCCTCGGCCCCGAGAGTAGTAGTCCCAAATTAGGCCCTAGAGAAGGAGATGGAGATGCAGAAGCAGCAGCCACAGCATCAGCAGCAGGAGGAGGAGGAGGAGGAGGAGGAGGAGGAGAGGTGCGAGGAGGGCGTCAGGAGGGAGGCCTGCCTGCAGAGACAGAACGCCACCGAGACGGCGGAGGGAGAGCCCATCACGCAGCAGCCGCCCTCGCACACGCTCACGCACACACACGCGCCTCACACACACACACCACCACCTGCTCCACTCCTCGCTCCGGCTGGGCCGGGTAGGGCCCAAGAAGCAGGCCCGCGCAGGCACGGGAGCGGAGGGGGATGGAGGAGGAGGTGGAGGAGGAGGAGGTGGGAGCGGGGTGCACGTCAGCTTCCGACCGTCCACCGAATCGGTGCAGTTCCACAACCCCCTCGACCCCAAGGAGGCCTACTGGAAGACGCGTCTGAGACGCCTCAGCCATTTCAGCCACAGCAGCAGCAGCAGCAGCAGCAACAACAACAGCAGCAGTAACTCCACCGGGACCACAGGGGGCGCCGCTCAGGTCTCGGGCGAGGGCCCGGCGGCCAGCAGCGGTCTCAGACGCGGTAGGTTGGGCCGCTCGGCCCTCCGACCCCGCGGCTTGCGCTCGCGCTCCCAGGAGCCCGGCTCGGCCTGCAGCCCCTCGCGCCACCACCCGCATCACCACCAGGGGGCGCTGCTGGGCGGCGTGTACAAGTCAATGGTGCACGCCCTCTCCCATAAGCCCAAGGGCCATGTTGCCCCCAGCCCACGCCAGGCCAAAGCGCAGCCACAGGCAGCGCCCCTCTTGGACCTGGTGGCTTCCGTTATGGGCTATTTTGGAAGGAAGCCCCCAGGTGAGGCACCCGGAGAGCCGAGGAGTCCCTCCGCATCCGCTGCACCACAGCAAACAAAGCAACCGCGGAGCCAACATGGCGCCCGTTTTTCCTCCTGTCATATTTTTCCTGCCTTGTGTTTTTTTCTTTTTTTTTTTTTTTTTTTTTTTTAATTCTTCTTTTTTTTTTTTTTTAATAACAGGTTTTGAGTTTTTTTTCATGGCTGAATGCGAATTGACTTGAAGCTTTTTTTTGTTTATTTTACTCATTTTTTTTGGTATTTCTTTTGGAAAACAACAAAAAACAACAGCAACATGGAGTTGCGACGGGCCCTCTGTCCTGGGACGGCTGCCATCTTCCTCCCCTCCTGCTCCTCTTCCTCCAGCTTCGGGGATTTTAATCTCTGCTCCCTCCCCCCTCCTTCCCTGGATGCTGCATGCGGCCTCATGCCTGCCCTCCCCCCAGCCTATCCTCTGTCTCTCTCTGATACACACACACACACACACACACACACACACACACACACGTGCGCACTCTCACTTACATAATTACACACCTGCATAGGTTCTTAAGACCTGCGCACATTGTGGTACATCTGCAACAGTAGGCAGACCAGCCTATCTACTCACATGCTCAAGAGTTTATTTCCTCTGACCCAAAATGTCAGGATAATACATCCTAATTGTATTTAATTCTGTGGTGTTTTATGTTTTCTTGAAGTGGCATACATGTAAATTGAAGTGCCAGTAGGGGGCAGCAGAGGTTTTGTTATGGATCTGTCCATTTACAATATTGGACTGAACTATCTAGTCTCTCGTCTTTCAGTGAAATCATGAAAGGTTCAGGGGTTTGTCTCTTAGTTCTGATTGTGCTAAAACATGCTCTTTAAGCATAACATGCATTTAAACTACCATCTGACCACCATGAAAACAGTGGTTTAGAGGTACCCTGAAAATGCTTGCAGTCATAACCCCTTAAAATGAGAATTTTTGCTAACTGATAACCTCCAGCAACAGAGTCTTTAGGTCATGGCTGCCTCTGTGGCCCTGGGCAGAGGGTCAGACTAACAGGGCTGGTGGTAGCAGAGACAGTGGCTAGACTGCAGGGGGCGGTGGGTTGGGAAGGATGCCTGGGCCTGCTGCTCATGCCTCTAACTGTGTGGTCTGTGTGCAAACTACAGTGACCTTCGAATGGAGAGTAACCTCTAACCTCCTCGCCGTCTCATGCTTTGGGATTTGGACTGGCCTGGCCTACGCTGCTACCCTCCCCTAACACCCCCTCTACATATACCATCACAACGGCTGGGCAGTGCCGTTATTGTGCGGACTTGGGATCTGGGGCCGCCGCCGGTCGGCTTTTCAGTCACACTCTGTCTTTCAATGTCTCTCTTTCTTTCTTTCTTTCTTTCTTTCTTTCTTTCTTTCTTTCTTTCTTTCTTTCTTCTCTCTCTCTCTCTCTCTCTCTCTCTCTCTCTCTCTCTCTCTCTCTTTCATCTCACTCTCTCTGTTTTGGGGAACTGCATGACGATAGTATCGTTTAGCTCCTGCATCGCTTGTGTGGTTGGAGTCTGCTGACTTCTATTAATTTGCAACATTATGTATTTTAATTAAAAATACAACTTTTGTTTTCTTTTCTATTCTGCATACACCTAGATTATTTGTTTACTCTCAGTTTTGTCACAGTTCTGGTAGTAGAAATTAGTAGAATGTAGAAATTATTTTGTGTCTTATTAGAGTATCAGTAGTTTGCTGTATATGGTAATTAGAATTACCATAATTTTCATTATCATAGCTTGGCTGCTTACAGTTTTACAACATTAAAGGTACAGTGTGCAATATTTTGTTGTCATGAATAAAATTCTACCATGATGATTTATTTTGATTCATAACATGAAAGTTTTTGACAATGTTATAAAGGATTTTTTTACAACAAAGTTTACATATTGTACCTTTAGAAAAATTAGATTGAAATAGGCTAAGGCTCAGACTAGTTGTGTCCATTGTCTGTGCACATTGATTTCTGCCATGAATGTGGGTTTTGAACTCAATTCGAGCTTTGTGTGTGTGTGTGTGTGACCACAGCCAACAAAGAAGATCTAGCTCCGAAGATGCGTCCGGTGTCGAGTGACGCGGGCAGCAACAGCAACAGCAACCCCAACTTCAGCGACCTCATGGACGAGTTCATCCAGGAGCGCCTGCGAGCGCCCCGGGGCAACTCTGTGAGTCCTCCTGACCAGGTGCACTCAGAACGCCGCCCGACGCACGCACACACACCAACACGCACGCACACACACACACACACACACACACACCCACACACACCCACACACACACCCACATAGACACACACATACACTCTCTCATTTTACAATTTTCTTAAGAAAGATTTGTCTTACATACACACAGTTCACTGATATAAATTCACCTGCATTACAGGTAGCTCTATATCAACCATCCACTTTGTCCCTTTACCCTTTTATTTATTTATTTTCTCTCTCTCTCTCTCTCTCTCTCTCTGTTCTTTCTGTCTCACTGCCTCATCAGTAAATTAAACCATCTCTCCCATCCATCTATGCCACACACACACACACACTCTCTCTCTCTCTCATCAGTAATCAACGGTCCCCTCTGTCAGCAGGGCATGACTCGGCGTGGCAGTAGTCCAGGCAGTCTGGAGATCCCCAAAGACCTGCCCGAGCTGCTGACGCGGCCAAGCGCCACGCGACCCGCTGACGACCCTGGCGTGCCTTCCGAGTGGACCTCACCGGCCAGTGCCAGTGGCAGTGACCTCATCAGCTCTGACAGCCAATCAGACTCCTTTAACGCCTTCCAGTATGACGGCAAGTTTGATAGTAAGTTGGCCTAACTACCGTTCAGGTGTAAGCCCAAATATGGTGCGCTCAAAAAAGCAGCACTAACGTTACTAATATTATCAAATTATTTTATTGATCTATCATTCTGTTGATTCATCTATTGATCTATCTTTCTCTCTCAATCTTTTTTTTTATCTATTTATCACTCTATCTATCTATCTCCCAGTTGATCGATCTAACAAACAAACTAATGGTGCACATTACTGGATTTTACTGTAACATTGAATATACCAGACTCATTTTTCACCCTGTTTTTATCAAAGGCTAGACCGTAGCACTCTGAAATAGAATTGTTTGTGTGTATATATATAAAATTGGTGTGTGTGTGTGTGCTAGATTTCAGTTTCGGGGCGGATGCAGCTGCCGGCTCCCTGGACAGGGACAGTCTGGGCGGCATCCCCCAGACGGCGGAGGAGCAGGAGCTGTCCAGCCTCACCACGCTGCACATCGACTCGGACACCAGCAGCCAGCAGGGTGTCTCTGCCGACACCGTCACCATCACAGGTCAGGCACACACACACATGCACACATTATGTTCCTTCGCAAAAGACAGTTGTTCTCTGTTCTCTAACAGGTTGAGATTTGGTAGGAATTGACCTTGTGGTCCCAGGCCTCTAAATGATCGAATGTTGTTTTGGAAGTTAGGTAGTTATTTAGTCTAAATAAGACCACGAGTATGAAATGAAAAAAAATGAATCACAAATAAGATAAATATTTCTGATCAGCTTTAATGGTTATATTGTTAAATTGTGTGTGTGTGGGTGTGTGTGTCCATCCAGGCTCGGAGGGCGCCTCTCCTATGCACTCCCTGGGCTGCTCCCGCTCGCAGACGCCCTCCCCAGCCACCCTCACCGCCGAGCACACCGAACACAAGGACCTGCAGCTAGACGAGAAGCTCCACCACTCTGTACTGCAGACTCCTGATGACCTTGGTAACACACGCACACACACATACACACACTCTGATTCCTTACTTATGTACTTATGTTTACATTTATTTGTATGGCCAATGGCTGAGATCTCTGTTTAATTTGCTTTTGAATGTTTCACATTAGTAAGATGTATGTAGCTGACACAAGGGTTCCCACGGGTCATGGAATTTCTGGAATATCATGGAATTTCGGAAAGTCTATTCCAGACATGGAAAGTCAGGGAATTTTATCATTTTTTGGGGAAAGTCACAGGAATATCAGGGAATTTTGTTGTTAGCAGTTTAACATTTACTTGCCAAAATACATTAATACAAATATTTCCACAGAGAACTGGTGTATATGTGGTTATAAGCTTTACTGATTGCTTGAGTAGCCCAGCTTTGGTTATTCAATGCCCCTTTATTCATCTCCCGCTCTACAAAAGTAAAAGATTCTTGAACACTCCGCGGCTGCTCTGAAATAATTGGTCGGTATATTGTATTATTCATTGTAGTAAGTCATGGAAATTCAGTCTTTTGTCAGGGAAAGTCATGGAATTTTACATTTGACTTAGAGTGGGAACCCACTTTTACCACAATTAAAAGCACAGGGAAGATGTGGTGTATGGCTGTGTTTTCACAAGAAATCAGTCTGTTGACACTGACGTTATGCCTTATCCCTTCCTCTTCATACTGTCTCGACCTTCCTCCCTTCCAATGTCTCTCTCTCTCTCTCTCTCTCTCTCCTTCTCTCAGAGACGAGTGAGTTTCCCAATGAGGACTGCAGTGTGATGGCCGGCGGCTCTCTGACCGGTTGGCACTCGGATGTCGCCACAGTGATGTGGCGGAGGATGCTGGGTATCCTGGGAGATGTGAACTCCATCAAAGACCCCGAGATCCACGCTCAGGTGTTTGACTACTTGTGTGAGCTGTGGCAGAACCTGGCCAAGGTGAGCTCTCCACTGCCTCAATATGAGAGACATGACATGGCCAAATGTATCACACTGAGTCACAAACACTCAATGTTGCCTAGACAAGATCATAAGATCCCAACCTCAAATCTTGTGGGTGGGGCTAAGTTCGGGCTGGCTCCAGGCTAGGGTTACATGGGTTGGGTGGCATATACTGTGTGTTTTGATGGTTTGCATCTTATGTGTATCGGTGGGTTGGGTTGTATCATATACTGTAGGTATTGGTGCATCTTGGATTGTTGCTTGCGTACTGACCCCCTGCTCGTGTGTGTGTTTGTGTCTCCAGATCAGAGACAACCTGGGCATCTCCATGGACAACCAGTCCTCCCCACCTCCCCCAGACCTCATCCCACCCCTCCGTATCCTGACCCATGGCTCTTCAAGGTGAGCGCATCCACAAATGTTTTTAATGTTTTTTAAAGTTATTTAAAATGTACAGATGTAAATTAATTAATATGCTTGTCAGTGCAGCAGATTTTCTCTTCATTTAAAAAAGTTTTTGTGTGTCTTTACGTCTTTAAGAACCTGTGTATGACTTCGTATACATATACAGCTGTTGAAAAAATTAGGAGACCACTGCACATTTTTCTGATGTCATCCTATGGTTGCCGAGTGACATTCTAATGAGTTGACGGTCATATTCAAAATTAAGAGACCACTGCAAATTTGAATATGTCTAATAACTAATTCGAGTGTCACATCAGAAAATGTCTCTTAATTTTTTCTAGAGCTGTATATGTCGGGAATAGGTGTGTGTGTGTGTACAGTCTTGTTTTTTTCCATATTTGACATCTTATGGAAATAAGTAGGCGTACAATGCACGTGTTTAAATGTGT
>NC_063207.1:10737775-10747775 GCF_017589495.1 Alosa alosa | reverse complement strand
GGTCAGACCTGGGTGGAGAGGGACTGGGGTTTTAGGGTAGCAGAGGGTAAGGGTGGGGTTTGTGGGGGGCCGAGAGGGAGAGCGTAGAGGGGACTGGGATTGAGTGACCTGTCTGTACACACACAGCCAGACAGACGCAGATTAGGGGCCCGATGTGGAGGAGAAGGGTAGTGTTAATCCACGTGCTCTCAGCAGGCTTAGTTTAGGGGTTAAGTGTGTGTGTGTGTGTGTGTGTGTTTGGGGAGGGACTCGGTGTCCGGACCAGTTGATTAGAAGACACAGACACCTTAAGCAGCATTCTGGCTTATCACCATACATAAAGACTGGGTGGATTGCGGCCCGTTAAAGGCACACACACACACACACACACACACACACACACACACACACACACACACACACACTACACTACACACTTGTTACCATACACACAGTTAGTTGTTGTGCTTGAGTAATGAATATCCTGCTGGTGGCTTTGGGGTCTTAGTCATTGTCGTGTTGTGGTTTAGTGGAAAGTTCACGACCCCTGCAGGATGCTGAGGTTGAAAGGTCATGAATGCGTGTGCAGTGACGCGTACACACACACACACGTGGCTGAAGTAGAACTGGCCGTCCCCATTCCTGCTGATCTCCTACCTGCTGTCAATGACTCAGACTTTGGTATGTGTGTCTGGCCAAGTGCAGTCATTATTAGCAAAAGGAGCACTACCATCACATGTTTACATCTACAGGTGAAATAAACAGAACAAAAAGTATCCTAATTTTATGGTATTTTAACAAAATGTCTGATTTACTGTATGTGTACTGTGTAAGTAATATGCATGTCAAGGGGATTTAGGGAAAACATTGAGGAAGCAAATCAGCTCAATAGTAACCCAAGGTGTGCACGTTTGAGATTGAGAAAGCACATTACCTAAGATTCTATTGTCATTGTAAATGGTGACTATCTTTGGTGCTTCACTGCAGTGCAAGTCATTGGATAGATTAAAAAAATCCATCTACTGTAATGTTGTGTTTGTCTGTCTGCCTGTGTGTGTGTGTGTGTGTCTGTGTCTGTCTGTGTCTGTGTCTGTGTCTGTGTCTGTGTCTCAGGTGTGTGGCGCTCTGCAGCCTGGGCATCTGGTTGTGTGAGGAGTTGGTCCATGGCACAAGACACCCGCAGATCAAAGAGGCCCTCAACGTCATTTGTGTCACACTCAAGGTAACGCCACTGCACACGGCGACGAGGAAGACCGTTCGATTTTCTCCTTAATGTTGGATTGTTTGCATGTTATACCATAATAACATTTCACCAGATGCATAGCAAAGCCCCCCGCATTAACATGCTTACATGTTGCAAACACTCTCTGCTTATGTATTTGGCACCACTTTAGGCCTCGGGACGGCAATTTAGCTTGACTTGTTTTTCTTGTCCTTCAGCGTGCAGCGTGCAGCTTTACATTTCAGCATGTTTAGCGTACCAATTTTGCTATCTTCAGCATGCAGACGCTTCAAGCTGTCCAGTTGTACGTTTTCCGTTTGGCCGTTAACGAGCATGAACGTTCTGTAAGGGGTAAGCGCGCGGACCTCATGTCTCACATCTTCTGTAAGCGTGCCACCCAACAAACCCACAAAGACTGTTATCGCGTGCCAGAACATTGTGCTGCTTGTACAAGTGTAAAAAGCAAGCGCCATGCCTCTGATGTTATTGGACGTAATAAGTGGAGCAGCTAGCCCATGGCCGCTAGAGCTAGCGGCTGCGGATGTAGCGGTAGTGGTGGAGGCCGGACAGGGGTCTGCTGGCCAGGCCCCCTAGTGCTTCTGTAGCCCCCCACCGCCACCCCAACCCCCCTTCTCCAAGGCTCCAAGCCTGTGTGCGGTTTACTGGCACTTCTCGAGAGCTGTTTATCCAGAAGAAGCTTACTACCACCCCTCCACACCAATACAACCTCCAACACCCCTCCAAACATACATATATATACACACACACACACACACACACACACACACATTCATACGCACACAGATTCTCGGTCACATACACACACACACACACACACACACACACACACACACACACACACACACACACACACACACACACACCTCCCCTTCAGTGAACCAAAAACCTCAGCTAAATCTGGACTGTCAACATGTTTGGCTTGCACACTGCGCTCAGACAGAAGGCTAATCCACTGAAGAATGCACGCTCCAGCGACTTCAAGGAATTATTATATTTCTGTCTGAAAATGGCCGGGGAGGGGGGACCTGGAGCCTATCTGTAGCCATCACACACACACACACACACACACACACACACACACACACACACTCACTCTCATGCCCTGGTTGAGTGAATGGTGGCTGGGTCCAGTGGACTGGGCTGCAGAGCCTGCCTGCTGCTCCAGCCTCCATTGTTGTGCAGCTCGTCTCCTCTGCGTGGCAACGCTGCGGCAGCCGCAGGGAGCCAGGGCCACAGACCAGAGCCCAGAGACCATGGGAGGGGCTATCTCCTTTCTCTCTCTCCTCTCTCTCTCTCTCTCTCTCTCTCTCTGTCTCTCTCTCTCTCTCTCTCTCTCTCTCTCTCTCTCTCTCTCTCTCTCTCTCTCTGGCTCTCTCTGCTCTCTCTCAATCTCCCCCCTCTCCCTTGTTTAGTCTCCAACCCCCTCTCCCCATCTCCTTTCCCCCCCCGTCCCAATTCTATCTGCACTGCCAGTTTATTTTCTGTTTCACCTTCTAGCCTTTTATATTCATTTCTTTTTCCTTCTTTCCACGGTATTCCTCTTTTCTTTGTGTGTGGGGGGGGGGTGTGATATCGGGGTCTGTTCCAGTCAGCAGAATTAGGCCTGGAAAAAGGCTCATCCGCATCTTAATCCTTATCACAGATCAAGACACACTGACACAATGTGCTGTTTGTCTCTCCCCTGTGGTGCTGGCGCCCACACCACCGCACAGCACACACCGTTCACATGCTAGACACACACACACACACACACACACACACACGTGCATGGATTCACTCACCCCTGCCAGTTAGCAAAAACAGATGTCTGAAAGCCTTGACATTGTTTGTGTGTGTTTGTGTCTTTTCTAGTTCCCAAATAAAACCGTGGCCCTGGTTGCCTCAGATATTCTGCACCTGCTCATCAACTATGTGGATCACCTGCAGAAATTCCCTCCTGACACCCCAAAGAAAATAGTTGAGGTACAGTAAACAAATAAAATATAATAATCCGTCAGGAACAATTTTGCAAATGTGTTTTAACTCCCAATGAGCTCCCATTTTATTTAAAAATGTGCATGTGAGTAATGAGTGAAAAAAGTGAAGGTGATGAGATGAGAGTGTGTTTGTTGCAGATCCTCATAGCCACCATCACCTACCTGCTCCCCACCACAGAGTCCTCCCCACATGAGCTGGACAAAAGGGTATGGAATAGACACACACACACACATACACACACACACACACACACACACACACACACACACACACACACACACACACACACACACACACACACACACATATATACAATGTTTTGGTTTTAGGCAGTTTTATTTTTTTGTTTTTGTCTTATGTTATACTGTAGATACTCACGTTCAACGTCCATTCTCTGTGGTCATCGATCTCTCCATCTGTCTCTCTCCCTCTGCCTTTCTCTCCATCTCTCTCTCTCTCCCTCTGCCTCTCTCTCCCTCTGGCTCTCTCTCCCTCTGGCTCTCTCTCCCTCTGGCTCTCTCTCCCTCTGTCTCTCTCTTCCTCTGTCTCTATCTCGCACTATCTGTGTGCAGCTGGTGGTGTCGCTGCTGCTGTGCCTGCTGGACTGGGTGATGGCACTGCCCCCCAAGACCCTCCTGCAGCCCATCCAGACCCTCACGCCGGACAAGGACCGCGGAGAGAAGTCCGTCCTCAGCTGCATCTATAAGGTACAGCACGACTCGCTCTCAATCTCAGGTCTCAGGTCGGCCCCTGCTGGAGCAAACAGGCTTCATGTGGCGTGGAGTTACAGCCAGCAAAGCATTCAAATTGTGTCTAAATCACATATTCAAATTTAGAGGTCTGTTCAGTTGTAGTTTGGTTTGGTGTGGTTTGTTTTTGTTTTTCTGACACACACACACACACACACACACACACACACACACACACTCTTCACAAGTCCACTGCACACTTGCAGACTAATTTGTTTAGTCCACACATGCTTTACAGTTAGATTGTGTTCCTTGCAGCATTAGTACACATTACACACATTAGTGAAGCCTGATTTTTGTTTTTGTTTGAATTTGAATGTATTTGTGTTCTCCACCTGCTTTGAGATCTAGATTTGAATGTTCTCCACTAACCTCCACAAGGCCTCTGATGAGTCTGTCCATTAACTCGGCCCTGTCTTTCTTTTCAAGGACCGTCCGTGTCTCGTCCACTTTGCACCGCCACCCCACCTCACCCCACCCCACCCCAACCCTGCTCTCCACAAAGCAGCCATCTCCAATTACTCCCCTCTTAGCTATTCACAGTCGCCATAGTGACACTGTCTTTAATGGCCAGATAATTGGATCATGAGTATATGTATTTTTGAATCATTAATATTTTTACGTAGTTTTCTCCACAAACAAGAGAGGTGCGCTGGATCTCTTTCTCTCTCTCTCTTTTTCTCTCTCTCTCTCTCCAGCTCAGCCTTTTATCAGCTCTTGCTTTCCTCTCTCCATTTTTCCCCTTTACTAACTCTCTTCTCCATCTTATTATCTCTCTCTCTTCCTCTCGCTGTTTCACTGTTTCATTTCTTCCTGGTTTTTCATTAGCTTTTTTCTCTCTGTGTTTTTGCTTTCCCTCCACCTCTCACGTTTCTCTTCTCCCTTCACCCCCCCTTCCCTCTCTGTATATCTGTGAGACTCGTTTTCACCTGGTGACAGGAAACTGGTTATTTTCAGTGTTCTGCAATTGTTTATTTGTTTTAAATCTTTTTAAAAACTGAAGGCCTCTCTGTTCAGGTTCTGCACGGCTGTGTGTACGGGGCGCAGAGCTTCAGTAACCCCCGCTACTTTCCCATCAACCTGTCTGACCTCAGTAGCGCCGACTACGACCCCTTCCTGCTGCTGGAGAGCCTGAAGGAGCCCGAGCCACTGCATTCACCCGACTCCGAGCGCTCGTCCAAGCTTCAGCCCGTCACCGAGGGTACGCCTCACCTCCACAGTCACAGTCAGGACACTTAGAATGAAAAGATGTGTAAAGCATTAAGACAATAACATTGCATGTGTAAAGCATATCACATGTGTACATGCATGAGAACGCCTCAAGGCATGGGCTTCAAATTTGGTGTGACTGTTCAGTTCAACTCAAAGACCAACTGATTAGATTTTGGAGGTCAAAGGTTCAAGGTCAAAAGTTTATTGTGACTATGAAAGGTTATTGTGACTATGAAAGTCCAATTCTTGTGAATGCTATATCTCAAGAATGCCTCCATTTGCTTCAGATTCAGTATGAATGTTGTCTTGGACTCTGTGATGAACTGATTTGATTTTGAAGGTCAGAGGTCAAGGTCACTGTGGCCACATGGTTACCCCCATTCTTGTGAACACGATATCTCAAGAATGCCTTGAGGCACGTTCTTCAAATTTGGTATGAACAATTACGTGCCTCGTCACACACAAATATTTCAACCAGAAATTGACGGGTGCATTGAGGCGTACAAGCGCAATGCGATCATTCTAGTTTTCAATGCCTTTGGCTATACGGCATGGCAGTTATTAAAGGACAACTTTCTGCTACTTTTGAATGCAGCTATGTTATGCAGTCGTGCTTGAGGTTGTTCCCTAAACAATAAAAAACGGCATCTAGATGCACAAATGTGTAAAACGTTATGTAGGTAGTCCGTTTAGTTTAGTTCTAACTTCATAAAATGTGGTTTGAATGGTCTGCAGTCTCGGCCAATTGGTAACTGTTATCAGCGACAATAAAAGCTGAGTATGGATTTTCCCTGCGGCACACCTGTGTAGCCTTCACACACAGTCGCACAGTTTGGGAAACACTGTTTTAATCGTTTCTGTTTAAGCTCTGCCAAGGAAAGAAAAAATATTTTCAAGACATGAGGTATTGTAAATGTTATAGTCTGAAAAAAATGTCAACAAGGAAAAATGTATGTGCCTCTAACTCAGAATTTAGGTGTGCTTTTTACCCTTTTATAAGATCATTTGAGAAATGACCTCCTAGATGAGTAGATTGTGAATGCCCCATTTGTTTTGTGCGTATCAGTGAATGTAGCCAGTGGTGTGTTTGCATGCTCCCCATGTTGTACGCCAGGATCAGATGCGTGTTGTGTTGTGAGTGTGTTGAGTTAAGCTACTGCATCAGTTGAGTGTGGTTCTTATCAGGGTCTGGTCTATGCCTCAGCCTCACTTCCTCTCGTCCTAATCTCTCTCCTCCACATCGCTCATCTGGCATGGCCACGCAGGAGGGGGGCGGTTGGGTGGGGGGTGGACAGAGCGCCGCCGCAGTGTGAGCGGAACACTGCTCTTAGCTGGCACCCTTCTTTTTCTCTCTCTCTCTCGCTCTCTCTCTCTCTCTTTCCCACCCTCTCTTTCCGTTGCACACTCTCCCTTATCCTCTTTTCTTCTCTCACTCTCTCTTCTGCCCTCTCTCTTTCTCTCTCACTATCTCTCACTTATTTTCTTTCTCTTTTGCTATTCCCTCTCTCTGTTTGTCTCTCAGTTGGTGGCTGTGCTTAGTCCATCCCTGTGGCTGTTTAAGGGTATTAATGTAGTCTTTTATAACCCCCAACCTCCCTTTGTGTGTATGTGTGTGTGTGAGTGTGAGTGTGTGAACGGGGGATAGTCATGTTCATAAGCATATACGCGTGCTCCATGCGCACACATATACACTGTCACACCCTTTTTTCTGGATTGAGACAAACACACACACTCCTTCGATCACAAATGTACCACTTTCCCCTCTTTCAGATGCGCACACATCCCTCCCATACCCCATGCACATAAGCTGTCTCACAAACATACATCCGTATGGTCACACATCCCACACACACTCTCACACAGACTCTGAACACACACACACTCCTCCCTCCACCAGTGTGGAAAGTGGCTAATCACAGCTGGTGTGTGTGAGGCATGCTCCTTGCCTGACGAGATGCCCGGCGGCTCCATTCCGTCTTCATTTAGCTGCATATCTAATTGCAGATTGCAGGGCTTTGCTCTGCTCTGTCAGGCCCTCCTATCCATCAGGCCCCCGAATTCCTCAATTTTACTGTGTGTGTTTGTGTTTGTGTTTGTGTTTGTGTGTGTGTGTGTGTGTGTGTGTGTGTGTGTGTGCTGGTGGAGAAGTCTTAAATAGGGTAAAGTTGGAGGAATGCTCGAGCACATTATCGGCTCTGTAAGGGGTATTGAGTGGATGTTGAGTGGCCAGACTTGGCTCAGGGCACGTTGTGTGTGGAGGAGTAGGGTTTGTCTCAGGTCTGTGTTTCTTAAGTGTGTGTGTGTGACCGTCTGTCAATTCCATCCAAACCTCAATATAGGGTTGGTATCTTCAGCCAAGTTAGTTTCACCAACCTTTCAGACAGCTTCAGATGATTGCAATTCAAATATTCTCTCTTTGTCTCCGTTTTTCTGTTCTGTTTTGGAAGAAATGGTCTGTTAAGGAGGCAATAGTCACCATTAGCAGCTGTTAAGAGCCTTGTTTTTAATTTGAAGCTTGTTTTGACTTGTTTCATTTTAAATGTTTAAACGTCAAATTCATCCATCCGTCCCTCTGTGTTTTGTCCATCCAGTTCGCAGCCGCATGCAGACGGGCCTGATCTCCGTGGCGGCCCGCACGGTCATCTCGCACCTGGTCAACCACATGGGCCACTACCCCACGCGGCGGGCCAGCCACACTGACCAGCCACGTGTGCGAAAACCACGACAACCCCTACAGCGAGAGCCCGGACCTGGCCACGGAGCTCTTCGACGCGCCCAACCTGCAGTTCTTCGCGCTCAACAGCTCCACGCTGCTCTCGTGCCTCCAGATCCGTGCCGAGGACGGGCTGCCCGGCGGCGGCATGTCGGCCGGACTGACCACCACGAGCGCCTGCGTGCGCGTCATCGTGCGCGACATCTCCGGCAAGCACTCGTGGGACTCTGCCGTCCTCTACGGGCCGCCCCACTGCTGCGCAACGACCGGTCAGCATCCGCCGACGGCGTCGCAGGCGACGGCGACAACGACGACACAAGGAGACGGGCACAGGGAGAGGCGAGGAGTGGAGGAGGATGAGCGAGGCGAGAGGAGGCTACAGGAGGAGGAAGAGGAGGAGGAAGATGGCGAAGAAGAGGAGGAAGATGGCGAGGACTCGTTAGTGATTGATGACGCAGAGCTGGAAGAGTCGCTCCGACTAGCCGAGAATGCCGGCGAGCGGTCAGACGAGGCGCCCGAGGGCGACGCGGAACCGGCAGCGAAGGAGGAGGAGGAGGAGGAGGAGGAGGAGCAAGCGGCAGCAGGAGCAGAGCAACCACCACCACAACAAACACAACAACGCCATCGAGGAGGGGCGGGGAGAGAACAACGTCGGCCACAAAGAGGAGGACGAAGATGACAACGAAGACGACGACGACGACGAGGGTCGCCTGGGCCTGACTGGTCCGCGGGCCAAGCGCCGCTGCCGCGACGAGGCCTTTCCGCAGTGGGACGCCCTGCGCGAGGACGAAGGCTCGGACGCGCTGGACGAGATGCTCTGCTACCTGGGCGTGTCCAGCCCCGAGTGCCTGCAGCGGGCCGGCGCCCCGCTCAACATCCCGGCGCCACCGCCGGCCTGCGTGTCCGAGAAGCAGGAGAACGACGTCATCAACGCCATCCTCAAGCAGTGCGCCCACGAGCGGGAGTTCGGCGCGCACCGTGGCAACGAGCTGAACATGCGGGCGTCGCAGCAGGGCCAGCCGGGGCCCCAGCGGCCACAGAGCGCCTTCTACTACTGCCGCATGCTGCTCAACATCCTGGGCATGAACTCCTGGGAGAAGAGGTGAAGAGACCACTCACACACTCACACTCACACGGACCCACACACACACACACACACACACACACACACACACACACACACACACACACACACATAGCCAGATGCACATTCATATACACACACTTATAGCCAGATGCACAGACATACACAGGCAATAGACAGATGCACATTCATACACACACACACACACACATGCACAGACAGACAACCAGACACAGACAAAGACACTCACACATGTGCACAGACGGACACTCATGCAAAAACACACACACATACTCACACACATATATAATGATTTGAGTGATGCAAAGACTAACCAACGCTAATTTAATACACCTTAACCTAAAACATTGATGAGTTGTAGAAATAATGTCTGGTCTCAGTGGGGTCATGCAGGGATTCCACGGTTTCTAGCCATTTAAAAACACGAGTAGACTGTGACTGGCTGTAATGAAATAATGAAATCATAAATCTACATTATAGTGTGAGGATCAGACCCGTTATCATTCTGTACTCAAATCAGACTGTGTAAACATCCTGTTTCTGTGTGTGTGTGTGTGTGTGTGTGTGTGTGTTTGCACATTTTGAGGTAATCAGCTTACAACTGTCAGCATCTCTTTCTCTCTCTGTCTCTCCCTCGTTTAGACACACAAACACAGAGAGAGTCTCTCACTCACTCACACACACACACACACACACACACTCTCACACACACACACACACATGCACACATGCACACAAAAAGCATCTCTATTGACTCTCCATGTCTTTTGTTCAATGGACATTATATAGATCTCATTTCTATTTCTTAATCATTAGAGACCATTATGTGAATAGATGGAAAGTGGCCCATGAAGAATGCCCACTCCGAGGAGATGGCGCGGTCATTATTTATTTAGCATGCACTTGTGGTGTGCCACGGGCAAAATGGGCACGCCAAGGCTGCAGCTTTTCTGTCCTTATTGCCGCCCTGTGGTTTGTAACACAAGGATGTCTTTAACAGCTCTGTGTGTGTGTGTGTGTGT
>NC_063207.1:10720275-10727775 GCF_017589495.1 Alosa alosa | reverse complement strand
CTGGCAGCCGCGCTGTTACTTGTGAACCGCAGCTCACCGTCACGGTTCAAACGGTCAGCCGTGCAAGAGGGGTACTGTGTGTGTGTGTGTGACAGTTAGTGTGTTTATAGGACATAAAACAAGATAGGGGTAGGGGGCTATATCTCAGTATTGCTGTGTAGATGTTTGTATGACAAGCAGGAGCATTTCCATCCCCCTTGGGTGTTGCTCAATCACTACCCTGAAGCGATACACTTCAAATCCCCAACACATTCAAAAACATTGACGGCACCCCTAAACCAAAACCCCCCCCACACACACACACACACACACACACACACACACACACACACACACAATCACACACAATCACACACACACACACACACTCACTCTCTCACACGTCCCCTCACCTGCGCTGCGCTGTGCTGTGCGTGGCGTGGTCATCTTGTACCCAAATTGGATTGGAGCTGTCCCCGTGTTTGCAGCGCGCTCTGGACTCGGGGGGCCTGAATTGGATTAGCGCCGGCACGGGCGGCAGCAGGCGGCAGCAGGCCGGAGAGCGATGGGCCCGATAGCGCTGCTAAACCATGTTAACCAGACACTAACGCGTGTCAGCACGGCCACCCGCCACCACCCACGCCACCCCACCCCCAGCCCCAACACAGCACTGCACCGCCACACTGAGCCCTACTGAGCCACGCTCACTCAGTTTTATTTATCTGTTTATTTCAGTTCCATACCCCCCCACCCCCTCCCTTTTTACTGCCACCATTACCCCGGCTTACCCCGCCCTTCCTCTCCTCTCCTCTCCTCTCCTCTCTGCTGTCCATCCACTCTGGGTCTGGCGCGCCTTCCTCATAGCAGCGGTTTGAACGTTGTTTGTTTTGGGGTGAAAAAAAAATATGGAGCAGCGCTAACAAAGATTCTGTAGTTAACTTTAGCTTTTAGCTTTATCAACCGTCTCTGGCGCTAATCCATGCAACAGGTTAATGCATGAACACAGGCAAGCATATGTACAGGACACACAACAACCACCTTGCTCTGAAAATGCACGGACATCGATTTACATTCACAATTTATTATCATCACTTCTTTATTAGATAGATAGATAGATAGATAGATACATACATACATACATACATACATGCATACATACATACATACATACATACATACATACATCATACCTGTCAACACTCCCGTTTTTCCTGGGTTTCTCCCGTATTTCAAGGTCATCTCCCAGCACCCTCCCGTTTTGTTATTTCTCCTGGAAAACTCCTGTAATTTGCATGGCCATCAAACTTCATTTTAAAATCATTGATCCATTCAGGTTGCCAGTTTGTGTATGAAATACACCCTACACATGCGATCACTTAGTTTCAATTTTAAATGTTTTGTCATAGGCTAAAAGCTGGCAACCCAAAACCCAAATAAGCAAGCGGGTGCCGACTGCGCAGCCTGAATCTCGTCTTAAGCAAGCAGGCTAGTTGAATGGCCTACTCCAGAACTAGCTGTTGTGAAATTGTTGGGAATTTAATTGATTAACACATCACAAACTGTTATTGAGTGTTGTTAATACACTGAACTTGTGCCCTCGGAACCAAATCTGACAGCAAGCAGCTTTGGAGTTTTGGAAGTAGGCTGCAGGCAGGCAGCTGGTGGATACATACAGTAACTGGCATGCGTGGGTAATGGTAAGGTAAAAGCAACGACCGAAATGCAGTGTTGAAACACGTGGAAAACACATATTAAATATGCAAACACAGATCCGGTATAAACACTCCCCGACCCCCCTCTCCCGTTTTTGGAAAGCTAAATGTTGACAGGTATGACATACATAGATAGATAGATAGATAGATAGATAGATAGATAGTTCTTAGTCTGTGATACTGCTGCATGTTTTGTTGTTATGTCATGTTTTAGTAGTGGATGGTGTTTGATACGCTGTGATTGGCCAAAGCAAGATGTGTGAATTGAGGGCCGAGGCCATGTGTTGATGGCCCCTCTCAGCAGTGATGGAGTGTGGGTGAGGGGAAGATTGAATGTGCCCCAAAAGATGGATGAGAGGAGAGACTGTGTGTGTGTCTGTCTGTGTCTGTGTGTGTGTCTCTGTGTCTGTGTGTGTGTGTGTGTGTCTCTCCCCTTTCTGTATGCCCATCTTAATCTTTCTCTGGCTAGTTCTTTCTTTCTGTCAGCACTGCCTCACTGTCTTTTGTCTGTCTTTAGGCTTATTTTCCTTTGCATCTCTCTTTCATTTTCACTTTTTCTCACTCTCTCTTTGTGTTTGTCGTCTCCTTTCCCGTTTCCTATTTGGTCTTCTTTTCTCTCTCTCTCTCTCTCTCTCTCCGTCTTGTCCTTGTCCTTCACTCTCTCTCTTTCTCCCTCTTTCTCTGTCACTCTTACACTCCACCTCTTTAAGAACTTCACAAGGTCAATAGCAGGCACCCAAATGAAAGGGAATGCTGTTCACACCCTGCTGCGGTCAAATCCATGCTGAAGTGTGTGTCTGTGTGTCTCCTGGCCTGCTCACAGAGAGACCAGAGAGAGAGAATTTTGGGGCCAGTGGAGTTTTTTGAGGTTCTTTTAATTGTGACAAAAGAGTAGACAAGGTGTTTAATTGTTTAATTCTTAAGACAGAAGTATTTTTGAGTAATACTCGAGAAGGAGGAGTACACTCATGGAGTCAAAGTCTTTGATTCATAAGCACTTAATAAGTCAAATCAGTCACGCTATTATACTGGCATGAAGATTTTATACTGCACAGAGATAGTCAACCACACAATCGATTTTCAGTAGTCTTGTATAAAATATTGTAAGGGTTTGTCTAATTTCTTGATGTTACTTTGTTTTCTTAGCGGTCTGACTGATATCTGAAGACATCACTCCCAAATCCACTCTCTGTTCCTAACCCTGCCTCCCTGTTGTGTTTTCAGCTGAGGCACCTGGGGAATGACGAGGTGCACATTGTGTGGTCGGAGCACTCGCGAGACTACCGGAGAGGCATCATCCCCACTGAGTTTGGTGACGTCCTCATCATCATCTACCCCATGAAGAACCACATGTACAGCATCCAAATCATCAAGAAACCAGAGGTGGGTCACACACACACACACACACACACACACACACACACACACACACACTCACACACACACTGACCGGACATCTGTACAACCCTTTCATACGCAAAGCTGTGTTTGGTATCTGAGTGATCTCACAAAGGTCCTCTGTTAAGTCCGTCCCACAAATACCAATCACATACACTTGTATGTTACAACATACAGCAACATGCAACAGCACTTATCTCTGTTTCAACACGATGTTGCACAAGAAAAATGCAAAGTGTTAACCAATTTATGTGTTTTGTGGCTGTAGTTCCAGCCCACATTAATGTCTGAATCTGCTCGGCTTAAACTGGTAATGTGAATGCAAAGCAAATGGGAAAACACTCTAAATTCTATATGATAATGATTCATGATTTATGATGATTCATATGGAGTGCATTCATTAATGGAGCCCTTGATGACTGCCATCCATCGCTGGCCTCCTGGGCTTGTATTACATGAGCTGGTTAGCATGCTGGAGCTAAGCCTGTGGTTGGTGGCCGCCTCCCTTTGAACAGCGAAGCTCTCGCGTTTCACAGTCGACCGCAAGCGTCGGGGGCCGAGGCAGGGTTCAGGGCAGGGGAGGGGCAAACAAGGGGACTCTGTATAAACACAAATGTCCCTGTCGGGGACCTCAGCCTTACTTCCTGTTCAGTTATGTCCCGCGTAATCCGATTCTCGGGATTCTCAGAATTAAATTCCGGCATGGAGATGGATCTGAGGAGCACGGCGCTCTGTCCTGTCCCGGGCTAGTGGACTCTGAGGAAATGCAGAAAGATGGTCAGATAAAGGGAGAGAGGAGAGGGGCCTGGCTTTTATGAAAGTCAATTTAAGTGACCGGCCCTGTGTATCAGGGCTGGTGGTTGTATTCCTCTGTTTTGTTTCAGGATTTTGTTTCTGTTTTTCTTTTTTTTTTTTTTTTTTTTTTTTTTTCCTACGTTCCACACATCAGGCCCCAGGCTTAAAGGCTGGACTCTGTTATCCGTTTAGAAATACTCAAAAGGAATGTTCTAGACTAAAACGCCAGCCCTTGTGAATCAGGCCTGAAACACCAGACATGATGAGATTATACTTTAATGGGGACCAACAGAGTGCAATGCATTGATGCGCATAAATAGATTATTTTGTTAGTTTTCTTGTTTTTATTGTTGATGTGGTTATTTTTAGTTTTTTTGTGTGTTTTGTTTTCCTGATCTGTTTTTGGCTAAAGTGCTAAGCAGCTGCCTTCTGTGTCACATTATGGGCGTGGTTAAGGGCCCTCACAGAATCACCCAGGCCTAAAAATGCTCAAGATGTCTTAGATGGCCCAGACAGAAAAGATGTGGGTTCAAATCCCAACTTCTACCGTTGTGCCCTTGAGCAAGGCACTTAACCCCAAGGTGCCTCCGGGGACAATGTAGTAATAGAATTGACAATAGAATTGAAGGCACTTTGGATGTAGTGTCTGCTAAATGTAAATGTTCTAAATGTATCCCTTGAAATGAATTATTTAGCCAAGAACCTAGAACCTTGTGACAAAATGTCAAATAATATGTGACTGTGACAATCACATCACACTAATGTTAGTCACCAAGTTCAAAATGCTGCTCAGCTCATTATGTCAGTAGCTTCAATGTCCTTCAGTTGTCTGCCTAATCTCAGCAGAGAGTATTTTTTTTATTATGTATATATATATATGTATTCACAGATTTTGTTGACTGATTCTGACACAGATTATGACTGTCATTAGTCTCAATGAATTCTAGATACTGTATGCTTTGGCAACACTTTCTTCACAAATTGTCATGCCAATAAAGCGTTGTGAATTTGAATTTGAGTCTGGGACACCGGCTCTGCTTTTCTACCGTACCTCAGTCCTGCTCTGATCTTGTCATGTTTTTGAGTTTTAAGAGCTTTAATGAATCTACATGTCTCTCTCCTCTGTCACTGTCCTCCCCAGGTGCCCTTCTTTGGGCCTCTGTTTGACGGGGCCATAGTGGACAGTAAGATCCTGCCCACAGTGGTCAGAGCGACAGCACTCAACGCCAGCCGAGCTCTCAAGTCTCTCATCCCACTCTACCAGAACTTGTATCCTTTTTAGTACCTACACACACACACACACACACACACACACACACAAGAATGCTTTGCTCTCTGACACTCTTTCTTGTTATCCATTGACACCTTCTCTGCACATGTAGTTGGAGAAGTTTGTATACAAGAGTCTTGTTGACCACTTGTCGCACAACAACCATAGTTACGCACTTTGCTACTGCACTCGACTCTGTGATGCCCTCTCTCTCTATAACGTAAACACGTCTCGTGTTGAAATGTGTGCAGCCATGTATGTTGGTCATCCATATGTGTGAGATGAGATGAGATGAGATGTGAAGAGAAGAGATGATCTGAAACGAGGTAAGAGATGACTTCGGTCCTCCGTCCCTCCTGTCTGTCCAGGTTTGTTGCGCTCTATCGACGGACAGCCTCATTCGGCTCTGGGCCCAGAGGCCGAAGGGCGGGCGGGGCTGAGGCGGCAGCTCCTCTTTCGCTTGTTCTCTCTCGCGCTCCCATGGTCACTGTCTTGGTCTCGCTCACTCCCTCTGTTCGATAATTATTGACGTCTTACTCTCGCGCTCCAAATGAAAGCGAGCGGGGCTTGTGCATCGCTGGCGTGCAGGTGATGGAATCGCTCTGATCACCTGCAAAACACACACACACACACACACACACACTGAAAACACACACACACACACACACACACACACACTGAAACACATGCACTCACACTCACACACACACACATATACACACAATTGCCCACTAACAGCTCCTATTGCACAGCCATTTGCTTTCGAAATAGTTCAGTAGAAATCTTTTTTTTTTTTTTTTTTTTTGTGTCTTTCCCTCCCTTTTTTCTTCTCATCTGTTTTCTTCACTCATTGCCCACTTTGACCACCAACACTCCTCCACCCCCTCCCTCTATCCTTCTCTCTCTCTCTCTCTCTCGCCCTCTCCCCACCCTCCCTCCATCCCTCTCTATCTCCATCTCCTCTCCTCCACCCTCCCTCCATCCCTCTCTCTATCTCCATCTCGCTCTCTTCCCTCCCTCCCTCTCTCTCTTGCCCTCTCCCCACCCTCCCTCCATCCCTCTCTCTATCTCCATCTCGCTCTCTTCCCTCCCTCTCTCCTTGCCCCCAACCCCACCCCAGGAGAGCGAGCGAGCCAACCAGAGGTGTGTAATTAAGACGTTAAGACATTTGCGTTTGCTCCTGTCAACATGTGAAGGCTTGCGCTCGCCTAGCAGGCTGAGCCCAGAGTGTGTGGAGGAGAGCCTGTCTGTCTGAAAAGATCACACATTCAATACATGTATTCATTTAGCTGATGCTTTTATCCAAAGCGGCTCGAGATGAAGACTGACATTCAAGCTGCATTGCATAAAGGAGACCCTAGAGTACAATACATAGTACCTTAGTGCAAGATAAATAGAGGGTGGTTATGCACAAGTTTAACAACCAAGGAGTACCACTTACCACAAAGAAAAAAAGCGCACACACACACACACACACACACATACACATGCCTGCTTTACATATGTGTGTAAATGTGTGGCATTTGGAGACGAGGTCTGGAACGGTTTTTACTCAGCCCATCATTCCAGCTTTATCCTCTCCTGTCTATGCATTTTAACCAGATAACCACCTCCAAAGGCCTCTCATAGTTATTTATTTATTTCCAGTGATAATAGTCATATTATGGCCACTCATAAGTAACAAAGAGCCCATGCAGACACACACACACACACACACCACCCTCTCTTTCTCAGTACTCCAGCCTGTAACCTCCATTTAAAGCTGCCCCCTTTCTCTTTTGAAAAGACCGAGATGCTCACAGCCTGAAAACAAAGCGAACCGACACAGAGCGGAGGAATGGGGGTGGGGGTGGGGGTGTGGAGAACAATAGAGGGGTTGGAACAATAGGAGCAATAGGGGGGTGGGGGTGGGGACAAGAGGAGGCCGCTCTAAGGGGGAAAAGCCGCTCTCATCTGCCATGTGCTGCGAGCGGCTGAGATTGTTGGGCCCAGCTTGAGTCTCTCGCCTTCAGCAATCTCGCCCATCTGTGTGTCTGCGCCGGGGCTCGATACTGGACTGAGCTATTGATTGGCGTGAGTAGCACAGGTCGATGGTCCTGACAGCCAGAATTACAGTAATCTGTCATTATCGACGGATGTCTCTCCAAAACCCATTCTGTCTCTCTATGCCTCCCTGCCCCTGTCCTTCTCTCTCTCCCTCCTCTCTCTCTGTCCCTCTCATGCGTGCGTGTGTGTTTGTCATGTCTTGTTGTGGCTTTCTTCTCTCTCTCTCTCTCTCTCTCTCTCTCTCTCTCTCTCTCTCTCTCTCTCTTTTTCTTTTCTTTTCCTTCCCTCCATCCTCCTTTT
>NC_063207.1:10615275-10715275 GCF_017589495.1 Alosa alosa | reverse complement strand
TCCGTGCCGGACCCCCTCCTGTGCTTTCAGCGGCCGGGTGGCGATGGGAAGTCTTGATTGAGGGAAAGCTTGGGAGTCCTGGACCTCGGCTGACGAGGTGTTTAGGATGCATGGCACTGCCTGTGATGAACCCCCTCGGAGTCAATCAGCTGCCACTAAAAAACTCGCAACACTTTCCACACAACACATACACACGTCTCTCTCTCTCTCTCGCTCTCTGTCTCGCTCTCTATCTCCATTTCTCCGATGATCTAGCTCCACGCTCTGAGCTGAGCCAAGCCTGTTCTCATCTCCTTATCACTCAGACTCTTTCTTGTTTGGTCATTTACAAGCTTGGGGAAGACAAAAGAAACCTGAAGCTCAACACCTCTGTGTTTACGAGAGCTTGTACAATAGTCACCCTAGTCGTCCTCTGAATGACTCATTGCTGAAGGCTTCTGAAAGGTGTTAAAGGAGAATTCCGGTGTGATATTGACCTAAAGTGTGTTGAAACATGATACCGAGTGTGAACGTATGTTTCATAGCTTACCTCGGCTTGTCCCCTGCACTCAGAAATCTGGCGCTAGTGAGAGAGAGCGATGGGGTGGGATTGTGAAATGACCGCACGTCGGATCGGAACCTGGGTCCCTGTGGGCGCTTGGACCCATGTGGCATGGACGCTGATGCCACCTGCGCCACTGCTCACCCAGCATGCGGTGTTGTTGTTTTTGTTTGTTTGTTTGTTTAATTCTGCGTAAAGAATAGTGGGGACATTAATTCTTTTGATCATTCCTCCACATAGACAATGATATTGATTATTCCCTTAGAGATCATCTGATGACCTCAATATTGGTGTGATGTCGATTAGTGTGCTGAATGAGCTGATCATCAGAATGATTATAGATCAGCGATTTATAGGTGAACATAACATTTCACGTGTTTAAATGTATTTCCCACTCATGCGTGAACAAAACACCAGACTCGAGGGGTCATTCACACCATTGAGTTTCCTCATTGAGAAGCATTCCGGCGTGCACCATCCGCTGTGAAGCGTGTCCTGTTTCCCTGGTGCTGTGCTGTGGTGCTCCATCCATCCTCTGGCTCAGGGAAGGCAAAAGGCGAACAGCTTAGGGGGAGATATCCTTCATCTGAGCCCACGGGTCCCTCTGCCTTGTCTGGGGGCCAAGCGCGGGGAGGTAGGGACCAAATCAGCTTAGGTGGAAAAACGCGAAGCACAACATGCGTGACAGCAGATGGCTGGACTGTCAGGCTCACCTAATCAATGTTTCTACGTCATTGTGTGTGTGTGTGCACGTGTGCCTGTGCGTGTGCTTGTGTGTGTGTGTGTGCCTGTGTGTGCCTGTGTGTGTGTGTGTGTGTATTGCCTGTGTCGATGCTGGCGTGTGTGTGTGCCTGTGTTAGGTGCCGCAATGCGTCGCGTCGCGTGCGTCGTCGCGTCGCGTCGCGTGTGTGTGTATTATTATTATTATTGTGTGTGCGGCGTGTACAAGTGTACCCTGCGCCCCCATCCCTTTAGGACTCTCATAACATTCGGTTCTTCACCCATGTGCACCTCTGACATTAAATAAACGTTGCCTTTCGCGACAGTTTAGGAATTACACACACACCCTGCACCTACCTGAAGTCACCGAGGCGTTGAGGGTGCGATAAATAGGACACGAGGGGCCGTCACTGATCCTCAGAGGCCATCTTTCATTCACACAGGCCGCTGCCCCCCACCCCCACCTCAATTGCATTTGGCCAGGTGATTAATAGGACGGCCCTGTGTCGGGCGCAGGGAACCAGGCGCCCAGATCGCTGGTGCTCCGCGTGCCCCAGGCTACGGTGCATTAAGCCCCGGCTATCTCCCCGCTCATCTGTGGGACATTGGCTAGTAATGACGGCACGGCTTGGGCAGGGGAGGGTGGGGGGATGCTCAGCCAGGCTCCGCAGCAGCGTCCCACCTAATAAAATCACTGTTAGGGGGCCTTCGATATCGCAGCCATCAGATGGAGGAATAAAGCGATTAGCCTCCACTCCAGGGCACACATAGATTTCTGCAATTACAGCCTGTAAAACTCCTCAAATTCGATTATTTATGCAATGTTTCTCTCTCTCTCTCTCCCTCTCTTTTTCTCTTCCTCTGTCTCTCTCTCTCTCGCTCTCCTCTACCTCCCTCTGTGTTCTCTTGTTCTCTGTTGCTGGTGGGTTCACAGGGCTGGGGCCTTTGACCTGGAGTTGGGGGCCTTTTTTTCTCATTTTTTTTGTGTGGTCCATTGATCCGTTCAGATTATTAATTTCTTACGCAGTGGTTTATATGACCTAGAAGGCATAATCCAAGCCCTGTAATGTGGGGAACTGGGGGCTTCTTTTGTATTGGTGAGGAGTTTACATTAATTCTATTCATTCATTCTATTCATCCCTTCATTCCATATCATTACCTTGTAGAGTGCAGAGAACATTCCCTTATCATGTTTTGTTTTTCGACATTTCTACTCATGTTTTCACACTAACTGTAAGTCAAGTCAACTCAGGTTTATTTATATAGCACATTTCATACACAGAGGTCATTCAATGTGCTTTACATAAACAAAAGCAAACAGTAATAGCTAATACATTTAAAAACATAGAAAGGCAATAGTCAAAGAAGAGTTTAATAAAGAATAAAAAAGAAAACATAAAACACACAAGGTAATAGTGCATAAAAGGGCACTAGATTAAAAGTGTTTAAGAAGTAATAATTAAAAGTCATAAAACAACATAGAATGATTACTCAGTGATAGTGATACTAGCCAAACACCCAGTGGACAGCAGAACTCTATGGAGATTCTTGAAGTAGGGTAATAAGGTTAATAAGTCTATGTCAAGTAAAGCCAAACTCATAGCAGAGAGAGGTTGTGGAGAGGTACAGCATGGAGGATGGAAGCTTGTGGTTTGGTACACTCTTGCTGTCACCTTTTGAGTAGACTTTGTGTGGAGGCTTTATTTTTTATTATAATTTTTTTTGTTGTCAAGACAGCCACAGCTCTGCAGTCGACAGTGTCCTAATTGGGTCTCGTATAATTGCTGTTATACAACAGGCCGTGGCGGTGGAGAGGCGGTCTGTATGGTGCTGTGCTCTGTGTGTGTGTGTGTGTGTGTGTGTGTGTGTGTGTGTGTGTGTGTGTGTGTCAGGCCGCAGTGTTAGAAACGAACACCGAGGTCCCTACCCCGATCTCCCGCCGGTCCTCTCCGCTCGTCTCCTTCCCACTGTGTCCTTTTCAGGGCTGCCAGTGGCCCGCGCTCCTGAGGAATCCTCCGCATACTGCACCACAATGGACACAGATGGACGGGGAGGAGGGTGCCGAGAATATGTGCAATTAGAAGCCTTGGTCCCTGTGGCCCTGAAGTAGAGGTGTGTGTGTGGGGGGGAGAGTGTGTGTTTTTTGTTTTGTTTTTTACGTGTGCAAGCAAGTGCAAATGTGAGATTACAGTGTTGTCCTTCAACTAGGCTTAGACACACACACACACACACACCACACACACACACACACAGACAGACACACACTTGTGCCATTCTCGCTCTCCTGTGGCTGTCTTCTTCCAGACGAGAACCTCCTGGTAATTGCTGCTGTAAATTGGCATTCAGGAATTAGCAGGCAGAGATATGGGCTGTTTTGGCTGTTATGGCCCAGACCGGTGTCTCTCCGAACTCCCAGAGCAGCCTCCCTGAAACAGAATGCCTCCAATCAATATCCCCTCATTCTTTCATATTCCACACATCCGCTCATTCGTCCAAAAGGATTTCCTTTCAGTTTTGGCCGTTAGGCTTAACTGCACTGTCAGTCTCAGTGAATTATGTTGTGAAGATATGTTTATCTTGGTGTTTGTGTGTGTGTGTGTGTGTGTGTGTGTTTGTATGCACACTTGTGGATCATCTGAATTTAATTCCTATTCATGTGTTAAATTATTGTGCAATAGTGTATATGATGAGGGGGTCAGTGGGTGTTACTGATCTTTTACATTGATTTCGGTGTAGACGTTTTGTTGTGTGTGTGTGTGTATGTATGTGTGTGTGTGAGAGTGCTTGAAGGTGAGTAAGTGGTGCCCAGCTGCGATGTTCCTGTCCACCTCCTTGGCCCTGTCCCCTCTTCACAGCAACTCCTTCATGGATGCACTCGTCCTCCAGAGAGGACTAGCATCCCTCTCTTCCTCTCTCCTCTCTCCTCCTCCTCTTCCACAGAGCGCGAGCACAAAGTGAGCCTGTGTGAGAGGAATCGAGGTCACTAGATAGCGAGGAAAGGAGGAGGAGGAAGAAGGAGGAAGGGAGGGAGAGAGAGAGAGAGCAGGAGTCATCAATTTGGAGGCTATCAGCGCTAGCATGTGGGCCACGGTGAATTAACACAACGCAGGGGGGAGTGTTCCTGGGCCCTGGCTGGTGCCTATCCACCACCACCACCTCCCTGCCACACACACACACACAGGCACACACACACACAGGCACCTCTGCAACACTTCCGCCCACCCACCACCCTCCGCACCCCTAATGTGCTAACAAGCGCGCCCCGCTGCCGTTTCTTCAGTGGCAATTTCACCGGCTCCTCTGAAAAGCCCGGGAGTCGAGCGCCGTGACAATGAAAAAGCTCGGCAGGAGCTGGCAGCATTCTCCCCTATGAGGCGCATGCACTACCTGCTCCCCTACTCCTCTCCTCTAATCTCATCTCTTTTCCTCTTCTCTCTTTCTATGCTCCTCTCTTCTCCTCTCCTCTCCTTTCATATCCCCTCCTCTCCTCCACGCTCCTCTCCTCTCTTCTCTCCTCTCCTCTCTTTCCCCCTCTCCGCTCCTCTCCTTTCTTTCCCCCTCATCTCATCTTCAGGGTAAATTAGTTTGTGATAATTTACAGTGTCTTTGTTAGCTTTTTTCATATTTTTCTCTTTTATGTAATTTATTTGTTCTTTCTTTTTTTTTTTTCTTTCTCTCTCTTTTCTTTTTGTTTGATGAACTTCATCATCCCCCTCTTTCTTCTTTTCTTTCTCTCTCTTTTTGTCAGTCTGTTTCATCTCATCTCATTCTCATTTTCCTCTACTTTCACTCTCCCTTACCCCATTTCTACTTGTCCTTCTCCGTGCCTAACACTCCTCTTTTTCTCTTCATCTCTCTCTCTCTCTCTCTCTCTATCCATCTCTGTGTGTCTCTCTCTCACACACTCCCAGGCCACCCTGAAACAACCTACATCTTTCTACAGACACCCCCTCCCCCACCACCACCACCCCCACCCTCTTTCTTAACAAGCTGAGCAAAAACCACCCCATCAGGAAATTCAATTACAGTAGCGTGTAGGTAGCAGGTCTAAAGCCGGGGCCCCTATTTGCTTTTCAGCTTGTTAATGCAAAAAGACGGGCGGCCGTGATGGAGAGATGGAAAGTGGAGAGGGCTGAGGAGGGAGAAGAGGGTGTTTTCTTCTCCGCCTCTTTTCTCTCCTCTCCACACCACAATGAGGGGACACGGAGTCAAGAGCCGAGGGGGGAGTTGTCGTCTTGGCGACGGGGCGGCATTAGAAGTGTGTCACCGGGCTGGGTTAAAGGTTCATGAGGCAAGGCAGTGGCGAGATTACTAGGGAGGCAGCCCGGTGGGCAAAGGCTTCGCCAAGCGCAGAAGATACAGGCAAACTAAAACTAGCACCGGTCACGGGTGTCAGCTTACACCTCTCTTTTGGGTTGCTGAGCGCTGAATAAGCACAAACCGCTTCTAATTAGAGGGATAAGGCATGGCCAGGCTTTCTTTTAATGTAACAGCTTCTTCTGCTGACTGTTGTCCATTCCAGTATCTCTGTCAATCTCTCAATCAATCAAATGTTTTTGTTTTTGAAAGTCATTTAAAAGGCACCATCCCTGTAGCCCCTCTCTCCTCTCTTCTCTCTCTCCTCTCTCCCCTCTCTCTCTCCTCTCCTCTCTCTCCTCTCTCTCATCTCTCTCCTCTCTCTCTCCTCTCTCTCCTCTCTCCTCTCTCTCTCCTCTCCTCTCTCTCTCCTCTCTCTCTCTCCTCTCTCCCTCTCCTCTCTCTCTCTCCCTCTCCTCTCTCTCCTCTCTCTCTCTCTCTCTTGCTCTCTCTCTCTCTCTCTCTCTCTCCTCCCTCCTCTCTCTCCTCTCTGTCCTCTCTCCTCTCTCCCATCTTTCCTCTCTCCTCTCTCTCTGCCTGAGTGTGTGTGGAAATGACTCCTTGTGTCTTCTGTCAAGAGTTGCTCACTCACCCACCTCAGCGAGTGCATGTCCTCCACATGTTTCCTATGTGTATGTGTGTGATTGGGCTAATTGGTTCTGTGTCTGATTTGACACACACACACAGTCACACACACACACACACACACACACACACACACACACATACACAACACACACATACATACAGAGAGAGAGAGAGAGAAACTAATTAGCTGGAACAGGATGAGGTGGGGCAGTGTAGGATCACATCTCCTCAGGACGTGGCAGCACCCAGAGGAGGCAGCCTGGATGCTACTGGATGCTGGAGCTCCCTGCCTGCTCTCTGCGCACCTCTCCTGGGCACAGCGCCGTGGGCTCCCCTACCTGTAGAAATGGAGAGAGGTTTTGTGTGTTTGAGTGGTAATGCATTTCTATGTGAGTGCTTAATGTGCCTGTATGCGTTATGTAGACACATGAGAGGGAGGTGTGTGTTTAGGGGTGAGGGGGTGATTGTCTCTGTGTGGTTGTGTTTCAGTGATTGTCTGTGCGTGTGCGCACGTGTGCTCGTGTGTGTGTGTGTGTGTGTGTGTGTGTGTGTGTGTGTGTCGTGTGTGTGTGTGTGTGTGTGTGTGTGTGTGCATGTGTACATGTGTGTGTGTGTGTGTGTGTGTGTGCTCGTGTGTGTGTGTGTGTGTGTGTGTGTGTGTGTGTGTGTGTGTGTGTGTGCTCGTGTGTGTGTGTGTGTGTGTGTGTGTGTGTGTGTGCGCGGGGAGTGAAAGAGGCTCTCTCCAGGTCGTCTCACTTGCAGGGCCGCAGTCAGACACGGGGAGCCAGGCAGGAAGTGGCAGGCGGTGGGAGACAGGAAAAAGGCACATGACACATACGCTGGAGTCCACACACACACACACACACACACACACACGGGTTCACACTTCACTTCTGCAACTGCTGCTCCTCACAGACATGTACTGTGTGTGTGTGTGTGTGTGTGTGTGTCCACTCCCAACAGAACGTGGAAAGAGAAACACATCCTGCAATCCACTCCTCTCTTCCTCAACCCAGCATGGTCCTACCTCTTTTCTCCCCTCTCCTTCTCTCCCACCACAGCCCCTCTCTCCTCCTCCCTCTTCTCCCTCCATCTCTCTCTCTCTCCCTCCCCCACTGCCATGGCCTCTGTCTCTCTCTCCTTCTCTCTCTTCATCTCTCTCTCCTTCCATCTCTCTCTCCCTCCCCCTCTGCCATGGCCTCTGTCTCTCTCTCCTTCTCTCTCTTCATCTCTCTCTCCTTCCATCTCTCTCTCCCTCCCCCTCTGCCATGGCCTCTGTCTCTCTCTCCTTCTCTCTCTTCATCTCTCTCTCCCTCCCCCTCTGCCATGGCCTCTGTCTCTCTCCTTCTCTCTCTTCATCTCTCTCTCCTTCCATCTCTCTCTCCCTCCCCCACTGCCATGGCCTCTGTCTCTCTCTCCTTCTCTCTCTTCATCAAAGGTCCTTCTCTAGGCCTGTCATTGAGCCTGTGGATCTGCTCCAGTACGGCATTAATACAGCCGACGTCCCAGCCCATATGCAACTTAATCCAATCCTCTCCATTTAGGGAATACCGTCGTTTTCAGGCCCATGTGCTCCAAACCTAATGCAATCCCGCCCATTAACACAAAACCATCATTTTTCTTAACCGAATAAGGTAGACAGTAAGATGGCCATTGTTGCCCAATGTCATCTTATGTAAAAGCAATGACAGGTCCGTAATACAGTTTGTGTATTATGGAATGGTAGCTTGAGTCCCTTGACTTTCCCATTCTTGAATTACAGATGAGGTGGGATTGTTTTTTTTATTGTTTATTGTTTTTTTTTTTTTTTTTGTTCCTAAATGAAAAAAAAATGTTGTTTGTATGGATTATGGGAGTCCATGGTTTTTAAGCTGTCTGTGGAATGATTGTCTGTCATTGTTGAAGTGTTTGTGTTTATTTGATAATGTGTTTAACTGCACTGTGTAGAACTCCACATTGAATTACAGTGAGACAACGTTTACCTTAACCGGCCGCCCTAGCTACGAGGAAAGAGCCCGTTACCTAGAAACCATTGTCCAGCATCACCTGGAGCCGACCACCTTTGAGGACTATGCAGCGCGTGTTTTCTGCCCCGCTCCTAACCACCACCTCTCCTCCGAAGCAGGTAAGCCGGCCAATCGCTTGACCCTCCCCCTCCCATCACCTTTAACCATTCAGCAAGCCTTGGCACCCATCAATCATTCCTGGGGGCGGCAGCTTCTGCACACGTGACACTTTGTGCCTTCAGTTTCACTGGAAACATGGAAGTGAACATTAGGTCTGGACGCTTCCTCATGGTCAGCATGGGCAACACACACACACACACACACACACACACACACACACCAAGAGGCCATCCTCACACACACCACTCTCTCGTGTCCAGACTGTGTCATTTCCATCACCAGCATTACTACCGCACCGTATATTTTAACACACTCTCTCCCTCTCACTTCCTCAAGCACACACACACACACACACATTCTTTCTCTCTTTCTCTCAGTCTTTCTTTCTTTCAGTCTTTTTCTCACTCTTTCTCACCCACACACACTAATACCCTCTCCCTGTTTGCCCATCTGTAGAGACAGAGGCAGGTTTCTCACATATGCTGGGTGGAAAGGTGTGAAGTGCTCTGGTTTTCACTAGTCCGATGGCTGCACACACGCACACACACAGAAACATAAGGTATATTGAGACCTACTGCTTTACTTCAACTCCATCTTTTCTTTTTTGTAATCACACACACACACACACACACACACACACACACACACACACACACACACACACACACAGGAGATGTGGACAGGACTGTTAATGCTAAAATGTTCTTATTCCTTAATACTGCAACATTGTCATTTCCTGTCTCAAAATACATTCCTCTCAGAAATAGTTCAAATGAAGCTCTGAGAGAAATGAGCAAAGACATAATTTATTTACTGCATAAAGATTACACTCATTTGTTTGGTAAAACACTGAAAGTCAGTGTTTTCTATATCTCATTTTATTTATTGTTCAATCAGTTGGTGGAAGAAAATAAATCATTTGATTTGGGATTGAAAAACACCAGCCGCTGCAATGAGTGTATATGCAAGTGGGGCTGTTTTTCAGTCTCAAACGATCTTTCGTTGATTGAGTTCTTCTCTTTTGTTAACACCAGTCCCCTATGAATTTTCTGCTCCTTCTAACACACCAAGTGATACATTTTTTTTTTTCTGTTTTTTTTTTCTTCTGTTTTCCATTTGATTTCATTTCACTTTTTTTTTGTTTGTTTGTTTTTCTTTATCTTATGTTTCCCCCCTTTAGATCATAATCTATCACTTGTGTATATCTAAAGGTAAGATAACCCTGGAAACGGCCGTAAGAACTGAGGCTACCTCTCCTAGTCCTCCTCTTATCTTGTGCTTGTAACAAGGTTATGAGCTCTCTCTTATCTCTCTCTTTCTCTTTTAGACTCTTTCTCCCTTTCTCTTCCCCTCCCCTCTCCTCCACTGACGACATTCTGCCTTTCTCTTCCCCTCCATCTCTGGTCCAGGAGAAGCCTGCATCCTTCATTAACTCATCTACTGCATGCAACCTGGCTAACACGTGCACACTCACACACACATTTCCACTAACCTCAGTGCAACTGAATGCAACTGAATGTTGTGTGCACACTCGCGCACACACACATCCACCCAGTCCCTCTGCTTGTTATGTTCACGTCCTCGCTCAACACACACCACCCCTTCCGGCATGACCTACGTTGCACCTGCCCTCTGCCTTGTCATGAGTGCACATCTTTGTTCCGTGTCATGATGACCATCCATCTGCTGGTTGGGGGGGAAAGTTGCACAGATCCGATCCCTCGAATCCCGACTCCAGACTCGGCCTGTTTCGAGTTTACCTGTGCGTAAAAGCAAGGCCCAATCTGGGTGATTGTGTGGTGATAATGTTAAGGATGCAGTACTGGCACACCTGTCTCTTGTTTGGCGATGGTGCCAGCAACCGCAGGTGAGGTTTGGCAAAACATTAATGCACCTCTGACAAGGGATCTTCCCATTGGTGTCTGTAGCTAATCAACAAAGAGAAACAGACAGGCTAGATACCAGTAAGTAAGGTTTGTGTGTCTGTTTGTGTGTTTATGTGTGTGTCCAGAGTTTACTCTTACAAAGGAAAATGTGAACAGTTTGTTTGTATATGTGGCATTTGCGTGTGTGTGTGTGTGTGTGTGTTTTGATTGACTTGGTCCTGCTTTTTCTCTTGTGTGTGTTTTTTCTCTTCTCTATGCACCAGCTGTTGTCTCCCTCTCGGCTTGTTCACTGCTCACGCCTCTTTATCTTTTTATCTCTTTGTCTCTCCCTGTTTTTCCTTCCCTCCTCTCATCCGTTTTTCTTTGCATTCCTGTTCTCCCTGGCTCCTGTCCCCCCATCATGCTCTCCTCCTCCTCCTCCTCCTCCTCCTCCTCCTCCTCCTCCTCCTCCTCCTCCTTCTTCTCCTCCTCCCAACATTCCTCTACCTCCCCAACTCTTCCTTTGTCTTTCTATCCCCCCCTCTACCCCTCTCTTTCTCTACCTCATAACTCATCTCCCCTCCCCTCCCGTTTTCTTTCTTCTCTTATCTGTACCCTTTTGCTCTTCCTCCTTCTCTTCTCTATCCCCTCTACTCATCTCCTCTCCTCTTCTCTATCCCCCCTTCTCCTCTCCCACTCTCCTCCTCTCTTCTCCTCTCCTTTCCTCCTCCCTCGTTTCCTCTCTTCTCTCTCTCCTGTGCCACTCTTTGCTTCCTCTCCTTTCTCTTCTCTGCTCCTCTTTTTTCCTCTATATTCCCTCTCCTCCTCTCCTCTCCTCTATCTGTTGTTTCCCCTCCCCCCTCTCCCCCCTCCACCACCCAAAGAGAGAAATGCTGTGGTGTTTCTCCTCCTCCCCAAACCTCCACTAGAAAACATTGGTCTCATCAAGGTAAAGGGCAAAGGCTTGAAAAGGAAGGTGTTTCACGCTAGCTGTGAATGGTATGCTCCAAACTCAGCCAACGGCAAAGTTCTTTCTTCTTTCTTTTTCCTCTCTCTCTCTCTCTCTCTCTCTCTCTCTCTCTCTTTCTTTCTCTCCTCTCCCATTATTGGTCTGCTTCATCTCTGTCCATCTTCTAGTTTAGTTCTTTTTTTTTTTTTTTTTTTTTTTTTCCCCTCTGTTGGAATGATGTTCTCCTCTCGTCTCCCAGACCTGTGATCTCCATCTCTTAGATGGATTAGGTGTCATGTCTCTCTGTGTTGATTAGTGATGGCATCCTGTGTGATGACGTTTTTATTTATTTAATTTATTTATTTAGATTTGTATTCTTGTCTTGTTAAACTGTGTGAAATTCACCCAGAATAATGATACTGTAAACCACGTGCCCATCCCCTAAGGACACTTCAAGCAGTCAATTTCTTTCAATTTTTGGAACAAAAATTATTAAACTTCAATTATCACCCATGTAGCTGAGGATGGGTGCAATCATTTGGCCTCCAGAGTCTAATTGGAACAAAATGTCACGTTGTTACGGATACAAGTGTTTCAGCTGATGAGCAAAACAACCTCCTTTTTAAGGGAGTTTTCAGAGTGAAATTCACACCGAGCCACAGTTCTAGTCCAGGATGAAACGGATCGCTAGAGGCCTCATCCGTCTCAGTCCTATTCTCTCTCTTTCCAAAACCATGACTCTTTTATGCCCTTTACAACGAGCATTAATCTTACCCTCTGGTCACCACCAGCACTAAATGCATGTGCAGGCTGTCTGCGTAGAGACTGACTATTGTTCCCTTCGGGCTCCCGTAGAACGATCAGTAGTGTTCTAACTCCTCCCTGACGACTAGTCAGTGGTCTCTCAGCCAGCCACAGTCTTTCACCAGTAGGCTCATGTCTCATGTTGATGATGCTGCTTGTGATGACATGTTTTGTTTGTGTGAATGTCTTTGTCTATGGTATAAATGCTTGTGTGTGTGTGTGTGTGCACGGGGGGTGTCTTACTGTTCTTTTCTCCCACCCCACCCATCTCCTCCCCCCAGGCTCATGCCACGAGACTCCGTCGGCCGAAAGCCCAGCAGCAATGGGGGCGGTGGCAGTGGGGGGAGACGGGAGCGACTCAGCCTCGCCAATGTCCCCTCGTACTAGCAAGAGCCGCATGTCCATGAAGCTGCGCCGCTCCTCCGGCTCGGCCAATAAGACTTGACCCGACACCGACCCCCGACCCCCACTGGACCCACCCACCCACCCGCCGCCACATGCTCATCTGGATCTGGCCACTGCCCATGTCACATCACGCCTTTCCTCTCGCACGGCGGTCTCCACGGAGACGACATCTGACAGCAGGACATCAGTTTGTTTCTCCTCTTCATCTTTTCTTTTGGGGTTTGGGCATCCTGGCCTTCCCGACCCCCCCACCACCACCACCACCACCACCACCACCACCATACCAAACACCTACTTGCCTGTGATCTTTGTAGAGCTTGGACCTGTGCACCATGCCAGAAAGCCTATGAAAGCTTTCTGCTGCTACCTTCACACACACACACACACACACGTGTATGCCCATGCCACGGATACTGCTGCACTGGAGGACTATGAACGAGGGGGAATGTGGGAGGACAGTGCCTAGACTCTGCTTGTGCCCCATGCAAAAAAAGTACAAAATAAACAAGTAAACAAACATGCATAAATAAAAACAACTTTTAAACTCTTTAAGGACACAGAGTACTGCAGCACTGAGCTGTAGAACCATTGAAGAGGAGAAAAGACCAACAAGAGGAAACCCTTGAAATGACGATCGGGGCCTTTGAGCACGGAGGTGTTCACGTGCAGAGGGGAGGAAGAAGGGAAGGAAAGCGAGGTGACATTCATGCCATTCCCTCGGTCACTTTGCCTGTTTGCTTTCAGAACTCTTGATTCTTTGAGCCTCTGCTGTAATTCCTGATGCGAATAAGAGAAGTACTCAGTGCAGTTAGCCATGATGCCAGTAAAGGTCAAAAGAAATGGCAAAAAATAATATTATATGAAACAAGTTTCTTCTATGGTTACTGTTGTATCCACCATGGAACATGCTAGAAATCCACTCATGTGTATACTTATACATATATATGTATGTATTTGTACTGTATAATTGAAGCCTGCTTTGTTTACAGTTTGCAGAGATGCTGGCCAATATTGGGCAGTAGAGCCTTCCTTTAAATTTGGCTGGAGAAAATTGTTATGCCCAGAGTTATGTTTGTGAATGAGAAAAGAAAGCACTTCCTCCTGTTACATTTATGTTTTCATGTTTTGTTATTTCTTTTCCACACTAGTTGTGGAGCTAATATTTTGAATTGTTTTCACTACTGTTCACATATGGTTATGGTGAAGATTGTTAAATCAGTTTTCACCTGATTTAGAATGTTACTGAAACATTGTTACTACATAATCTATTTCAACCACAACACCACTTTTCACCAGTAACAGAACACGTGTATATATTATAAATATGAATATATACATATTTAATGTATGTGTATAGTGTATGAACAGTATCTGGTCTGTGTATATAGTTACCAATATTTAAATCAGCCAAAAATGAACAGAAACTAACACGGAGCCGTTCAGAACATCTGAGGGGTGATGATTTTTAGGGCGATTTTAAGCGCTCAGTGGCAGCGATTGTCTGGTCTTGCTGCAACGCTCTCTGTCGCTGAAGTTACCCTCTACACTTTCCCTGTCTGCTGGTTTAGGTCGCATTATCGGCGGCACCATGAGTGTAGTTAATAGTCTGAAAATGCCATCGTTAAAATGAGGAGCACTGCTCCATTTAGTGATGCCTGAATGACAGATTGGCCAAAGAGTTTTTACATAGCTACAACAGACTTAACATAGCCACAACGCAGCCTAACCTTTTTCTCCACAATGTGATTGGCCAGGCAGGGAAAGTGTAGGGGTCAACGCTAAGATAGTATAGCCTTTTTTTTTTTTACCTGAGAACAATTACGCCCTGTCGCCAAATTACAGTACGTGTTCAGCCAACACTATATTCATTCGCATTTTTGTTATAATAATGAACTTAGGATTGTTTTGATGCTCAGCCTATGTCGCGGAGTTATAGTTGTTTTGACGGAGATGAAAGGGATTGCGTTAAAGACGGTATCAGGGTGATGCTGTTATTATGATAGGCTACTCTTATAACAGCAGTGACCGCTACTGGCATGTTTGAAGTCAACTCCATGCAAGTCATACTCCGTTTTTGCTTTCTTGTCTCTCACTGAATAGGTCAAGCTTACATTAGGTCAATCAGTATGTTTATTCAAAGCATTGTTTTTGTCAGACAACGAACTATGCGAAATTTTAGGACTTGACAGAGGCCCAATTGAGACCTCACTGTGCTGGAGCGCGACCTGCGTCCCTACCCCTTGCACGAGTGACTGAGACCGGTGCCTGTTGTAAAACTGAGGGCGTAACAGAAATGCCTTTGAAGGTTATGATGTACGTTACTACTGACCAAAGGCTGCATGACACCAGTACTAACTGCATGTGTTGACATAACAGCTTCACAACACAAACCACGCACGCACGCACACACGCACATACGCCAGTCTGTAATATTGTCATACTTGTAGTATCTATACAGTAATGGTTATGAAAGACGGAGACACGGATGTGCAATTGAACATGAAAATAAAGGTGTTCATATCACAGACTTTAATTTGTGTAGTTTTGTCTGCTTTCTTATTTTGAAGACTATTTGCCTGGAGTAATTTGTCTTAAAAATCGAATTCGTATTGGGCTAAATATGAACAGGTTTATGCACGACACAGTGTAATTTATTTACAGGTTAATTTTCAAACATTCCCACGGTGATTACTTGAAGTGAAATAGTTCAATGTCGATGAGGATCACTTTATATGTTGTGCGTCCCACGTTTTATTGACTGTATGTTGCAGTTTATCACAATAGTTGGCAATGCAATCATTTCTTGTACATATGAAAATATAAATATATAGCAAGTATACGTTTGTTACATTGAGACCAAGATAATTTATAGGCATTTCTTGGCTAATAATCATATGGATGATGGTACATTTTTGTCACTATCACCGCTTTGCACATTCACAATAATGCATATGAAAATACGTCTTTATAGATTATTTAGAAATAACAACTAGGCTAACAACAAATTGAATTTCCATAGGAACTACGTTTAAGTGGAGAATAGTCTTCTTGTAATTATTACGTGTAACAAACTTAATTGGGTTGTGAACAGTTTCTTGATTATATTAGCCTACCTCTTGGGGTTTACTTTTCCAAACCTCTTAAGGATATTTGCACAGAAACTTGTTTTCAGAGTAAAGTGTCCAGTATACACTACATTTGACATGATTACTTGACGGATGATTATGGTACCGGTACAAAATCATAATGTCATGAACAAGAGTCGAGTAAAACAAAGCCGTAACGCTCGTCATTATGTTACTGTGATATAAAACGTTCAATTTACAATGTTGCATGATTGACTTAAATTGATTTTTTCCGTGTCCATGAATTGTCTTTTGTAGATTTGGATGTCACCCTCTCCTTCTCTGCTTCTGCTTAGCAGCCGGGCCTCACAGCCATTTGCAGGAGCATGACCTGTCTACTCTCTGTAGGGTGAGACTTGTTGATATGCCTCGTCAGTCCGGGGGAGCTGAAAAACGTGGACGGACAGTGTTTACACGAGAAGATCTGCTGCTCGCCGTGCGTGAGGTCCGGTCTAACCAGCGCACTCGCGCTCTTTACGGGGTTCATGAACAGGTCCTCCCTCACGGCGTGCCACAGTCTGTGTTTGTCCCGGATCTCCAAAGAGGGGAAATGAGCCCCGCACAGGTGACAAGGGAAAGTGATCTGTTCATTCAGGAATTGGCTGTACGGTGACGGCTTGATTGTCTCGTGAGCCGCCAGGTGCTTCCTGAGGTATGCTTGTCTTCGGAACTTCTTGCCGCAGTAGCAACACTCGTACACCTCCTCTCCGCAACCGGGGGACGGCAGGCACGAAGCAGCCGTGGGGTTCGCTGGATCAGCGCAGTGCAACAAGCTGTCACTCTCGCTGGTTCTTATGTGCAGGTCGAAGCATTTCTCAGGTGACATGTATTGCGGTTGCAGCGATGGTGGACTCTCCGGCACTGCTATGCGCATATCTTGCCCGTGCGCGCTGTCAGTTGGTCGGTGGCACTGAGAGCTATCCAACGAGATGTGGTGCTGATTGTTCACCCGCTGCTTGCTGGCGTTTTCTTTTCCTTCCGCAGAGAGTTTTTCCAGTACCCGACCCTCCATAGATGACTTTTTGCCGCCTTGAGACTCGCCACTGTTCACGATGCGAGGCTTGTGCCACCTACGATGCGAGGCCAAGTTGGCGGGACAGCTGAAAACTTTGTCGCACTCTGGGCAGCGGTACTCGATGCGCACGATCCTTGAACATTTGTGCTGTGCGAGTGAGAACGGGTCTGGATACTCCTCTTTGCAGAGTTGACAGATGAACTCGCCTAACGGTTTCTTTCTTCCAGCGGAGGATGATGTGGGTTTACATTCTGGACCCTCTTTCTTAATTTTTAGTCCTAGCACCGGCGAGGTTGTCACCTCGTCCTCGAAGTTGAGCTTCCTCATAACTTTGGGCTTCTTTGCCGGTGGCTTGCTTTTGCGCTCGGTGTCAGCACTGGTGCGTTTTAGACTCTGATGGAATGAGGAGTACAGCTGAACTGGTGAGTCGAATTTCATCTCCCCGTGGGTCATGAGCAGCCGTTCGATGGATGACACAGGTGTACTCAAAGGGAACGACTCCGCTGTGGCCGGTGAGCTCAGGCATCTGTCAAAAAACGACTCCTTGAGCTCCGTGCTGACGGGTTTAACCGGACTGTAAGCAGCATCAGCCCGACCGGGCGACCCGCTGGGCTCCGCATCACTTCTGTTTTGCGGTGACAGGTCTGTGATGTGCATCAGAAGTCCTACATTTCTTGGACTTTCGGGCAGTTGGGCTTCCTCGGTTTCTGTCGGAACGCTTGTCCATGTTTCTTGGAGATCAGTTTGCGGCTCACTTGAGTGCGTAACCAAGACGGTTGTCTCTCCATCTGGGGTCGGCACCGGGAGATGCGCTTTGGGTTCCTCGCTGGCCTCTTGTCGCGCTCTGTAAGATGCTGGAGAGCCCCGTTTACTCCTTTTCACCAGAAATCCTCGCGGCATCCTCCTCGCCTTGTGCGTCCTTCAAAGACAACTGTCAGAAACCGCAAGACGAGAAACTGTCACTTACTACAGAACAGGTGCAAGCAGGAGCAGCCAAGTGGAGGAGAGCACTGTCACGTCGATACGCATGGCTTGTTTTTTATCTTCGAGGTCGCATTCTGCTTTTGTGAAGTCACCGTCAGTGTCAACGCACTGCCCAATCAGTGGCGATACTAAAGAGGGAGGGTCCGTGGCATTAATGAGGATATCCAGTTACAGATTGATTCCTAATGGACACCAGATTGCATTTTCTCACATCCGTATCATTATTGTCGGCGCTCGGTGGATTAGAGGCTATACTTTTCCTTCACCGCCTTTTAGTGTCATGAATGCTTGTTAAATCTAAGTGATGTGTGTTTCATATTAAATCATATCACAATAACAGACGCGGTTTTGGTAATGGCATTAAACCAATTTGTTAATTTGTTTGATTAAACTGTAGGCCTATATTACAGATCCTTCTAAAGAGAAATAGCACCTTGCACCTCAATTTAGGATAATGTCTAAATTACTGCATAATTGTAATTATTTTGTAGCTGATTGAGATATAACTTCAGATGTTCAAACTGTAGCCTAATCATATGATAATTGACAAAACTATAACATTGTCACCTTTATGCATATTCAATTATAAGAATGCAAAGGTATAATTACTTTAGACGTTAAATGAAATAATGAATTACTGCAGCTCATTAGACCAGTTCAGCGCGCCTTAAGAAAAAAAAACTTCGCACCGTGTCAGCGAATAAATAAAACGGCATGTGGCTGTGTCCAAATAAATTGTTTAAACCAAATGCCTCCTATATTTAATAAAGAAATGTCTCCTAATGAGTAGAAGCGCACAGGCAGCGCGTCCACACAGGCCATTAATGAAAGCGAGCCTATGCACTCCGGTGCGCGCTCGTTAACCTTTCTCTGAATTCCGGTTTAAACGCTTCCTGTTGTTGCAAACAGAAAAAGACTATTAAGATGCAAGATTTTTTTTGGCTCCGTGTTCCATTGGCACGCCGCATGATTTGGCACTGGGGGCGAGCCAGCAAGGAGCCCATTAATAAATCCATTCAATGCACTTTACCTGTTACCTGATATATGTATCTAGGAGACAATCTGACGAACTTGTGTTTACCCTGTAATTAAGCCGTTTAATTTGTTTCACAGCATCGCTGAGCACAACATTCAATCATTCTCAGGGCATGTCCGTTGCGTGGCAGCAATTGCTGCATCCTAAATCTTATTTAGAGACCAAAGACGTGGGCAAAGTAAGATAGGCCTAATGACGCGTTTAAATGGAATCCAAGGCTTATACTGAGGTGAACTCACTTAATTTAGGTTTTAATATTCAAAGATATAAATCTATCTAAGCAGAACATTTTGTAAATAGACGTTTTATTATAGTCATTAGGGGTGTGATGTTTGTTTTATTGCGGACAGATGCTCGAAACGTTATCTTGCGGAACGGCAAGATCTTTTATTACTCTCGCAATCACATCTGTGCTCATGTATTGGCCTCAGATAAGAAAGATGCTATCGGTCGCAACAATGTAAATTGCCAAGCGGTTTTCACCGAGCCGGGGAACCCGAAGCATCCCTCCTGCATTCACTGGCTTTGTGGCATTAACGATGGGAAGATCTCCCCCTCCCTTTCCCAGTCGAGGGCATCACGCTATCTCCCGGCAGAAGGGGCAGCGATGCTCAGGGCAATGACAGGACAGTGTTGGGGGCCGTCCAATTCGCCAATAACCTGCCAGCGGGAACGGGACTCACACACACACACTCTCGCTCTCCCTCTCTCTTCATCCCGAAGCTGGGAGCAGTGATAAGGGATCGGAGTGTCTAATGTCTTTTCATTTTGGTGGAGGGGGAGGAGGCGATACGGCCGACCTCCCAGGACCACATTATGCTCGGCTGAGGTTAGCGGTTAGAGAGGGGCGTCCCGGCCCATTAATCAGAACAAATGGGCGTGAGAGTAGGGATGGGGGGACGCTTTCCGGAAAAAAGGGTAACTACCTTGAGAATTAAGAAACATTAATGTCAAGCCTCCGTGGGAAATTCAACGAATCGCTTGAAAGCAGCCCACTGACAGCGATCAACAGCGATATAGGCTGCATCTAATTTTAAACAGAAATCAATGGATGATAGTCAACTCATGATGTAGGTCTAAACTTAAATCCAGCATCAATAATTTAATTTGACATAAGGGCAGACAGAAAATAACATGTATAGGAACATTTTATAGCCTACAAATCAATAAAATCTAATAATACCACACAGTTCCTTTTATTTTTTACAATTTAGTCTTGTAATTAGCGGCAGCCAAGGCAAGATTATTGTGTCCGCACATTTAGCCTAATTTGTGTCCTTGACCTTCACCACATAAGACAAATTGACTGGAGGATTATGATTGCTGAAGCGGAATGTCCTTTTTCTATGTGCACGGCCCCTCCGAAAAGTCCCACAGACCTCTTCATTGATCTGCCATTTTTCAACTGTCTCAAAGTCTCAGCTCAAAACTGGCAACTCGCCCCGCGCCATGTGGCGAGGCGGCAACGCAGATGTAGGAATTCACTGTAATCGTTTACAACGGCTGGCAATTAGTCTTGTTGCTGATGCACTGGGTATTTATTTAATCGCCGTTGGAGGCCGGGGATGATTGAGCATTATATGATGATTAAGTGCGGTGCTGGACCCACGCTTGGCTTCACTGAGATCTTTCAGCACCACGGGATGCGGACAGCTCCAGCTCCGGCTGTAGTCTCCGTGATCTGGCAGCATCGAGACCGGCAGGTTGTTTCATAATTAATTTTTAATCGTTCTTAATTAGCAGTGACGCCCACGGCCTGGACTTCTGAGGATACTCCATAACCTTACCCATTTCTACGAGGTCATTACGTTGCTTCTTAATTTTCTGGTGTGACCTTTTATATCGCCCTCTAACTGCAAGTTTAACAAAAGTTACCACAATGAAACCACACTGCTCCCATCATTGTTTCATTGTTTCACTTTTATGTTAATAAGCTATATATCTCAAACAACAATGTATTGGGCGGGGGGGTATCTATTTATATGATTGAGTAATCAAATGAATGGTCTCAAAAGTCCATGATTTCTTCAAAGGATACATTGCAACCTTGTATTATTTAGGTATTTTAATTTGGAGACAATAGTGATTAGGCCTAACTGTTGTTGAGGCAGCCTACAGGCATCAACATTCACTCAGTTCGAAATATACGCTACCCTTGACATTTTATCGCCATCTACTGGTGACTATACTTAACTGCTTTATTTGTCTTGGCCACTAGCGGGCGACATGTCAATTAGCTAGATGCATCGAAGATGGCCTGCGCTCCAGTGGGAAATTCCGATCCCAGTTGGACTCTTCAGCGGGCATATGATTGATGACTAATTTCAAGGCGTTTTAAACCCAGCCTTTAGTGTACATGGGAATTTTTCTCTTATCACTATACACTTATGACTGTATAACCAACATGTAGGCATAAAGGTGTATAGGCTAGGCCTTTGTGGTGCAGTACTGTATGTAGATTCAATGCTAATTATCTAACATTGAGGTCAAAGTGTTCTTTTTTCCTGAGAAACTTTTACAGTACTTTTCACACCTCATTCTGAAAATAGGTGACAGAATTGTGAGAGGGGAAAGTACATTCTTTGTCAGGCAAAGAATACAGAAATTATTTGGCTACTGTTGTGCTGTTGTGGGTCTATTTTTTTTTTTTTTTTATCCCAACTGGGCTTCAATGGCCTCTCCATAACATAACACTTTGTCTTAAATGACACACTTGGGGAAGAATATTGGATTAGGTAAAATGATATTTTAAAAATCAAACTGAGAAGTTCTCAGAACAGGTATTGGCGTTATCCAAAAGTAAAATTAGACTGCATATATCTCACTATTCTTCAATGAGATTCGTTGTTATCTGAGTGACCTCCAAAACAATCCAATATTTCACCTTGTCTGTATGCAAACTACATTGATTGCCAATATTGTTTTTGTCTCAAATATGCTGATGTGTTCAGCCGATTTTCTAATATTACACAGTTTTCAGGTTCTGCAATTACATATTACATATGTATAAAATCCAAATGTAGCAACCTACAACTCCTTAGTACAAATAGACATGTTCCTTTGGTGTGGAAAGAAATGTAGGCAAGTGTCCTGGGGAAATGCATATTCAGGTGCTGGTCATATAATTAGAATATCATGAAAAAGTTGATTTATTTCAGTAATTCCATTCAAAAAGTGAAATTTGTATGATGTATACATTCATTCCACACACACTGGTATATTTCAAGTGTTTGTTTCTTTTCATTTTGATGATTATAACTGACAACTAATGAAAATCCCAAATTCAGTATCTCAGAAAATTAGAATATTGTGAAAAGGTTCAATATTAAAGACACCTGGTGCCACACTCTAATCAGCTAATTAACTCAAAACACCTGCAAAGGCCTTTAAATGGTCTCCCAGTCAAGTTCTGTAGGCTACACAATCATGGGGAAGACTGCTGACTTGACAGTTGTCCAAAAGATGACCATTGACACCTTGCACAAGGAGGGCAAGACACAGAAGGTCATTGCTAAAGAGGCTCACAGAGCTCTGTGTCCAAGCACATTAATAGAGAGGCGAAGGGAAGGAAAAGATGTGGTAAAAAAGTGTACAAGCAATAGGGATAACCGCACCCTGGAGAGGATTGTGAAACAAAACCCATTCAAAAATGTGGGGGAGATTCACAAAGAGTGGACTGCAGCTGGAGTCAGTGCTTCAAGAACCACCACGCACAGACGTATGCAAGACATGGGTTTCAGCTATCGCATTCCTTGTGTCAAGCCACTCTTGAACAAGACACATCGTCAGAAGCGTCTCGCCTGGGTTAAAGACAAAAAGGACTTGACTGCTGCTGAGTGGTCCAAAGTTATGTTCTCTGATGAAAGTAAAGTTTGTAGAGAGGAAGGCACAGAATCCACGTTGCTTGAAGTCCAGTGTAGTTTCCACAGTCAGTTTGGGGTGTCATGTCATCTGCTGGTGTTGGTCCACTGTGTTTTCTGAGGTCCAGGGTCAACGCAGCCGTCTACCAGGACATTTTAGAGCACTTCATGCTTTCTGCTGCTGACCAACTTTATGGAGATGCAGATTTCATTTTCCAACAGGACTTGGCACCTGCTCACAGTGCCAAAGCTACCAGTACTTGGTTTAAGGACCATGGTATCCCTGTTCTTAATTGACCAGCAAACTCGCCTGACCTCAACCCCATAGAAAATCTATGGGGTATTGTGAAAAGGAAGATGTGATTTTTGATGATATTCTAATTAAATGGCCGTGTGTGTGTGTGTATATATATATATATATATATCACACACTCTACCGTTCCAAAGTTTGGAGTCACTTAGAAATGACCTTGTTTAAATCAGAAGTACATGAGTATACAGATGCCCATTATCAGCAACCATTCATCCAATGTTCTAAAAGCACATTCTGTTTACTAATCTGTAACCCTTTTGCAATTATGTAAGCATATAATGTAATATGAAAACTGCTGCCCTGATTAAAAAAACAATGCAACTGATCTCAGCTGGTATAAAACATGATCCGCAAGCAAAAAAGCCTATTGCTGATTACTGTTAGAGTGCATTTGGCACATTCTGCACACTTCTGTATTTAACCTCCTGTACCTAAACGGTTGGGTACAATTACGTGTACCTTTACACCACTATATATATATATATATATAAGGCACCAGCTTCCAAGAGGGGCATGTGAGGGTTTATATATATATATACTGTATATACATGCCCCTCTTGGAAGCTGGTGCCTTTGGGAGTTGACAGTAGGCCTTATTAGTTCCAGCAAAAACTACTACTTCGTGTGAAACCATGCTTAAATGTACCTGTCAGGGCAGTTTACACTGACCTTAAGATGACAAATCATCTTCATTACATAACTTGCAACAGAATCATAACTTAATTGCCACCAAAGACTAACTCCGCTTGTCACCACAACTAATCCGATAATTCACATGCTTCTCATTGTGGTGTTAAATACCAAAAGGGTTTTTGTAGAGGCGTATAGACATGTCTGACAAAAAAAAGGAAAAAGGCTGCAAGAGTAGACAACCATGTCACTAACCCAGCCCACATAACACTCCAGGCAGACTGAGTTAAGCACCTGAAATATTTGAGGTCAATGTACATGTATAGCACATGCCTACACATGCAGGGGGCCTGTTAGCTGTTGCATAGTAACAATCTCCAGGAGATTCTGTGTTTTCCACCCAGCAGAGTGAACCTTGCACATTGTGCCAAAGTTTAGGGGATATTGCAGGGGAAACCTTGACAGACATTCTGCCACTTAGGAATTTTAGTGCTCCAGTTTATCGGAATGAACGCAATCTGAAAAGGAAAGAACAAATAATTTCAAGGCTGGAGAGTACCAAGTGACAATTAAGAAACAAAAGAGAACTGATTGCATACGTTATTTCCTTGTTTAAACTGATTCCTCGGCCCCAGCCGTGGCGCAACTGGCTGGGGCACCTGCACCGTATGCCGGCGACCCGGGTTCGATTCCCGCCCTGTGGTCCTTTCCGGATCCCACCCCTGCTCTCTCTCCTGTTTACTTCCTGCACCCTCCACTGTCCTATCATTAAAGCCATAAAAAATATATATATATACTTAAACTGTTTCCTCATTTGTGTTGCTTCAGTAGCTTTTGCTTTGCGTTGTCCATTTTTGTTATGCAGTGTGATGCCTATTGACTTTGGACTTCCTGGAATGCAACACCCTATTACCATGTTTTATTTCCTGAACCCTACAGATTCAATTATTATTAGGGCATGTTTGTAATGAATGTTGTCTTACTTACTTGATTGCTTAAATGCTATTTTACTTAAATGAAAGGAAAATACAAATCTGAGTGCTCTGGTCAAAAAAGGTCATAATTGAATGTTTCCCTTCACTTTATGATTACTATTCCCTTTGCATTCATGATTAAGTACATACAGAATTTAAGTCGAGGTGCTGAGGAGAAGCACTCTTCCATTATTCTGCACTGGATGCTACCATGTACAGGTGAAACTGGAAGGAAACCACATTCCTTACATTCTCTATGACAGACTGTGGAGACTACGAGGGAGGGTGTGATTCATGTGCAGGATTCCCCACCCTGCCCCCACCTTTTACAGAGCTGAGCTGAAGAAGACGCGGAGTTACGCACAGGGCGCAGAAAGAGCTAGGTGAGGGGTGAGCTGGCACACTCTGGGCGCCTTGGGAAATCCAGCAGGACTGGATGGCCAGTGTACAAAGGTGATGATTCACCTAACTTCCCCCTGAGCACACCCTTTTTGTGTGTGTTTGGCCTTTGAGACAGTGGCATAATGAGAGGGCTTTTTACAGACCAAAGGTTTGCCTTTTGAGACGCAAAGATCTCTTTTCTTTTCCAGAAAGAAAAGGAAAAGAGAGAGAGAGAGAGAAAAAAGAAGTCAGGAAACGTGTAATCAGGCCCAAACATAACAAAGTTGTCCACCAAGACAGGAATACTCTGTCTAAACATGTCAGTTAAATTGACACAGATTTCCAAAACCAGTGGCAGTTTTAAAGAACGTGGTGGTGGTTCTGAAGCGAAGGTAAAGGGGTTAAGAGTGTGCTTGGTGCCAGCTTGTCTTGAGTCTGAGTCAGCATGAGTCAGGGCTGTTTGTGTGTTAGTGAAAGAAAAAAAAAACAGTAAGCAAGTGCAATGAGCAGACATGTCCAGCCATGTACAGACCACATCTCAGGACAAGAACGATATAAATAGAGTCCACTGCATTAACTTGCGTCATGATAAGCTTTCCCTATTATTCCTGGAGCTGTCCCGAAAACCACCTAATGGGACAATAACAATTATGGGAGTTCTCCCGTCTAAGGATAGTACTGGAAGGGCTTATGTTTCTGTATGGTCAAATATGGGGATTGCTGGAATTATAGGGATATCCCAGCAATTCAGCCCCTTGACCATTCCCCCTCCCTGACATCAACAGGTTGTGTGTGTGTATATATATGAGTGTGTTTGGGCAGGGGGTGCTTTCTTACGTGGTGCGTCTAGCCATTCCCAGTCAACCTCATTTTCAACATTTGAGTCATGACAGTGAGTTTATGCATCGGGTTCAGAATGGAACATGGGATGTCTATGGGCTGTCCGGTGTGCATCAGTCAGACTTTTTTTGTTTAAGAAACACAATGCAACTGTAAGATTGTGAAACTGGGCAAATCTGGATTTTGGTAATAAATGTTGGCATGTTTACATGACTCTCTCAGCAGTAGTGCTGGGAATAAATGACTAAAGTGTCTGGGAATAGTGCCGGAATAGTGCCTGTCGGAATTGCAGGAATACGCCGCTCTTTACATTATATAAAATCTGAGTGTTGACAGTATGCATATTAGCCAGTCTCTCTCTCTCTCACAGAAACACACACACACACACACACACACAGAGTAGTTACACTCCTGTGTTCAGTCCTACCCTGTCAGTCCATCTTTGTGTGTTGTGCAGCCCCGGCCACAGCTTGCGTGCCATTGTTGTGTTCCCATCGACGGAGTACTCCATGTGCCGGACTGGGTGTATCTCAGGATGTGCCGGCCGTCTGACCACCCTGTCACACGAGCTGCGGTTAACAGAAGAAAAAAAAATCAAAGCACGAATCACTTCCTGTGTTCATTCCGCAAAAAAAACACACACCACCTGGCATACTGCCATTCTACGTGCCACTAGTGATGTCTGAAATTCAACCTGTTTGATGTCATGATAAAGGCGTGCTTTATGATTCACACCCCATTCTTAAAATAATTGATTAATGTCAGATGTACAGACTGTACTTGCTCAGCCTCAGGCATTGACGCAACAGATAAATAGTTTTGATAAGTCCAAGATCAAAACCCCTTCATTCAGAAGTTTATAGAAACTACCCACATGTATAATAATACTCCATTAAGTTTACTGAACTATAATGCCAGCGAATAGTGTAGTGTAGTGTAGTACGGTATGGTCAAATATAATGTTATGTAGTAAAGTGTATTATACTATTACATTTTAACAAACAGCTTAAAAAGATTCACATCATAGCTTAAAACACTTTCCTCACACATATTGTCAAAGATGTCGGTTTGGTTTTTAGATATGAGTTGTTTCGGAAGGCACCAGGTGGATTTTTTTGTTATTACAACCTATAATTTTGGCACTAGCCTACGTCTTTACAGGAGGAAACCCAGGCGTAGTTCATCAGGGAGATCCCTTGCTCTTTCAGACACTGGAAAGGCCCTTGACTTAGAGATGAAGCTTCTAGTGAGGCTAGGGGATTCTGGCCCATTTAAAAAAAACCTCTCCCATCATTCACACACGCAGATGGCCATATTTACATTTGATTATGTCAAGCCCAAAAAGTAAAGCTGTGACACAACTAAGCGGCTTGACGTAACAAGGCAAAGAAAGGAAGTGCACTGGGCCACTGTGTGTGTACTGAGCGCCTGGTTACTGTTGCCAAGCTGTGCTTGTTTGAGAAAGAGCGAGGCGAAGAGGGTGCGTGCTAACAGTTGTGCAAACAGAAAGAGTCCAGGGAACAGAAAGCCCAGAGGGTTTCTCACATGTAAATGCCTGGCTGGAGGATGATGGGTCCAATGACTGACACACAAGAGGGGAAACCTGTATTACAGCATTGGAGTCTCTCAGTATTAACCAAGTATCAAGTTCCTTAGATTTGCATATTACCTGTTTTTAGGAATAAGTGCAATAAATAATATAGATACTTTAATTTATTTTATTTATGATTTTACATAGGCTACAAGTAAGTTGTATAATGCAGGTAAAAAACCCAAACACATTTATCAGTCACAAAAAGTCAGCTTTGTGCAAGACAGAGAGAAATAGATTTTTGTCCAACACCTCATTATTCATATTTCAGTTAATGGTACACTAGAAAGCATAGCAGTAAATTGATGTTAGTACACTGCTTATAATAGCGCCAATGACTCCAGGACACCTGCTTTTAGACCTGTGGTTTAGTGTCAAATTATAGCCACTTGTGGGTCATAAAAAAATATCATATGAGTAAAGCAGTAGTAGGCTATATTACTTTCCATAAAGTAGGCTATATAACAGCAACAAGTAGGAAGTGTAGTGAGTCATGCAGTGTAGGCTATTACTCACACTAGGAAATGCATTGCAACTATGGATTTATTAAATGCCCATGCTTAAAGCCAATGGTTATGAGGTTGTACTAGTTTATTGCAAATAACTGCTGCTGTTAAAAAAAGGATATATAAAGCACAATAAGCTGCTAACATCAACTTCAGCTGCAAAACGTTAGATACAGGAAGCTTTCAGCAGTTGCTCAATGCAACTTGTAAGTAGCCTATGTTGAAATGTTGGCTATACGTAGCTTTATACATGCGGTGCAAAACGACCCAACTTTTTCCTCTTTTTTGATTTTCCAAGCGCGGGTTTTCAGTTTTAATTTTCTTTACTTGTTTCAGGGGAGAAATCCCCCCCGTATGTCCTGAATAAATTCCCTACTGCTGTTTAGGCATCAGTCAAATGCATTTGGAAATCCCCCTCCCGAACCAGTTAAGCTCCGCCCACCAGATTCTTTAAAACACTGCTGAAGTCGGAGAAGTCAAGAGCACAGTGACAAGACAACCGTTCAGGGTTCAACAACACAATGGATGTTTACCAGGCATATAGACACAACCAAATGGATTATAACGCCGAGAGTCGAGATTCCAAGTTTGGGAAAGGGCTTCAGAACATCGACGATCGTCTTGATAGTGGTGTGGATTCGCTCAGAGAGGATGTAGCTGCCGAACTAGAGCGAGTGCGTTTGGATAGCGAACCAGCTCCCCGGATAGCCGAAGACTGCTGTGAACCATGGAGGAAAGAAATGACCGAGGACGGAGACACGTAAGTGTTGAAAGTTAATTTTCTTTAAAAAGCAGAACGTTATAGGTCTAATGTATGTGTGTGATATTATTTTTAAGCATTTATTCCATAAAGACTAAAACAAAAACTACAAAAAACTGCAGCGCAAAGCGTTAATTAAAAGGTAGCCTTTCTACCGCAGTCTTTGCGCTCGCTTGCAGAAAACGAGCATTTCCGCATGCAACGCCTACTGCTTTAACTAATTTTAGAATGGAAGAATACAACTTATTGGTGCTTGTGCAAAAGTGTAAGGCTCAGCTGCACACGTAGCCAAGACCGCAGTGATTACAATCATAATGGATTTTACGTAAACATAAAGTCGACATCGGGACGGACTGTACTTTGGCGTGGCGTCAATTGTGGGCGGCGCTGTTACTCTGCCCAAGCTTGGAAAGTCCCGGGCGGCGTGCCAGGAATCCGACTAGTCGTTAACACGCCAATGTGTCAAACCACTACTACTGGAAATAACAGAACTTCCCCTGCTATTCGTAGTTGTCCACACTTTTCACACGTTTAACACCTGACTGGTTTTTGGAAGCTTTGATGTTAATGGGTATTCTCCCCTCCATTTTTGTAGGTTCCTGCATCTGGCAATCATTCATGAAGCCAAAGATCATGCCATGAAGATGATTGACCTGTCAGTCAATGACCCCTTCCTGAACATACAGAACTATCAAAGACAGGTAATTTTTTTCACACCTGAAATTTTTTAACACATGACAATGCACAAGGGGGAAACAAGTGGAAAAAAATAATGTTTAAAATGAAACTAAAAGGGGAGCACAAAGGTTCCACAGAGATTTGAACGATTTCCTCCTCTCCCTCAGACGGCGCTGCACTTGGCAGTGATCACTGAGCAGCCGGAGGTAGTGGCCCACCTGATGCGCGCCGGTTGCGACCCGCAGCTGGTGGATGACAGCGGCAACACGGCCCTGCACATAGCTTGCAGGAAGGGCTCGGTCACCTGCTTCAGCGTGCTCACCCAGGCCTGCACCAGCTCCCAGCTCTCCGCCATGCTCACCACGCTCAACTACAGTGGTAAGGAACCACCACCACCACCACCACCCCTCCCCCACCTTTGGGCCTTTGATTCATCTCTGGAGTCTGGAGTCCCCTTTCTGCTGCTACTGCAAGCAGCCTGGGGCCTCCTCACACCTGCCTACGCATTTCTCAAATCTGATGGTGTATTTTTGTGTGTGTGTGCTTTTTTCAGGTCAAAACTGTTTACACCAGGTTTCCATATTTGGTTACCTTTCGCTGGTTGAGAGACTCGTTGAGCTTGGAGCTGATATCAATGCACAGGTAGGCATCAGGATTTATTCATTCTGCATAACACCTTAGTTTACTTTTAGTTTTGCTGCTCAGTAGCAAAAAAAAAAAAAAAGTATATGAAAAAGCCAAACAAGTAAAATAGAATTACAGAATAAGCTAAATAAGTAGACCATCTCATGTCTAATGAAGAAGTCTGGACTAACTTTACATTTAATGTCAGAATTAGTATTTGTGCTGTGGTGTTTGGTAAAAGCTTGTGGTCACTAACGTATGGCCTGTGTTCCTTCCTCTCGCTCAGGAGCAGTGTAATGGTCGGACACCCCTTCACTTGGCCGTGGACCTTCAGAACTATGACCTGGTGCACCTGCTCATCAGCAAAGGGGCCGACGTCAACAGCCAGACGTACGGCGGCCACACGCCATACCACCTGACCTTCGGCCGGCCCAACGGCGCCATCCAGGTGGAGCTGTACAAGCTGACCGCCCAGCATCTACGCGCGCTGCCCGACAGTGAGTCGGAGGACAGCGGGGAGGAGGAGCAGGAGCAGGACGACCAGTACCAGTCGGATGACGAGGTGTGTACCACCCCACAGCTCTCAAACAGCACATAGTTATTGGTCTCAGCTTGGCTGACAATTTGCATACAATGTCAGCACATTCTTTCCCCCAAGCTCTCTGCTCAGCCCTAATCTGTCTGTTTCTCTTTACAGTTCTTTGATGATATCCAGCTGATGGGATAGAGGATGCAACGCAGTCATATGTATGTGGCCGCAGTAACGCAGTATGTTTGAGTGAGCAAGACTGAAAGACTGTAAAATGGGGTGAGAGAGAGATGGTGCCAGGACTTGTCAACAGCGAAGGCCAAGGAGCAGCACCAGGCCTGGGCTGGCCAAGCCTGATGAAGTGGTCTGGAGTCTGGATGCCCAGAAGAGGGGAGAGAGAGAGAGAGAGAGAGAGAGAAAGAGGGAGAGAAGCAGACCCCAGGAACAGAAGGCTACCTGTAAGTGTTGGGACAGAGAAGCCAGTGAAGTTCACAGTTCAACAGAGTGAGAGATGTGTCGTGGTTTTTATTTTTTATTTTCTCACGTCACACCTCAAGAAAAGGAGCATTTTCATCCACAGACTTCAGAGTACGGTGTATAAATGTTGTAAATTTGTGTAAAGAAACAGATTTATTTTTATAAATATTAATGTATATCTGTACAAAGTTTCTTTGGAAAAAATGTATGTTCCAAAATTACATCTGTGAAGAGTACCTACCACACTCCCGTAAATTAAAAAAAGCAACAAACTATCTTGTCTGGCGCCATGTTATTTCTAAATTTACTCTGTTGTATACTGTTGAGGGGGCAGCGGCGGCGGCGGCTTGGTTGGTTGAGTCTTGGCGATTTGTCACTGTGGGGAAATATCTGTCACAGCCTCTATTCGGACATCCGTCAGCTGAGTACACTGGTATTTCCTGTTGGGGGGCTTGGGTGGGATCAGTGCTGCTGGCAGAACCCAAAAATCCCCTTCCCAGTCCGAGTCACACAGGACTCACACACTCCACCCCCCGCTAGTTGATTTTGAATGAAATTAACTGAAGCCATTGTTGATTAGTTCCTTCTCTTCGAACAATAACACACAGTGACTTTATAGCCAACTACTAACTGACTACTTTCAACAAATTTCTCTTAGTGCACACTTTTGCCCAAATGTTTTTGAAAAACATTTTTTTTATGATGGCTACATCATGCTTAAATCATATGAGTTACTATTGTGTGCCATGTCAGCCACTTGTGTTCTTGTACTTGTACTTCAATGGAAAGGCTGAATGTCCTCCCTTGTCTTTCCAGGGGGGTGGTTGGTCAGTATCACATTCTGGAACCTTCCTAGTTTAGCCTCTAAACACAGCACATGATGTCAATCTGGACAGTCAGGAAACTGGACGCCCGCCGCAAAAACGCACAGCCACATAACACCCGCCATAAAATAGAGTACTCAAAAATAACCAGGTGGTTAAAACCAGACGCTCAGAGGCCTGAGAGAGAAAGAAAAAAAAATCCCCCTCCAAGCACAACCACTCTACCACCTACACATCTCCGCCTATGATCTTAAGAACCTCCTTGCTCACTCTGTGTGACTGTGTGCACATATCACACGTCACATGACGATAGTGCTTTTACATCACAATTCCCCTCATCAGCATGCCTGTTTTATTCATGACACCCTCTTCCAGTAAGTAGAGCACAAAAGGTGTGCGTGCGGTTTTCCCCATTTGAATAGCAACCTGAAAGTGCTGTAGGGGGCTCTACCTCCGGCTGCACTTGACTCGCCAGCCCGGATGAGACGCCAGGGCGATTCTGCCATTGTTGTTTGCTTTTAAGTGGTTTGGGAGCCTGCAGTCCCCATGAAAGGCTGTGATGCAAATGATGCAGTCATAACCTGAGAGCAGCACCTCACCTCAGAGGAGACCTGGAGCAGCCAGGGATAGGTCGAGGGACTCGGGACCCATTGGGGGTGCATAAAGAGTGCAGTGATTCAGCGACATCCGAGAAATGATGGGGTTCGGCACTTCGGAAAATCCAAACCCCCACACACATACCTCGAGTACCTTGACATTAGGTTTGGACAGGGCCAGTCTACCTTCTTTAGATAGTGTGAGAGATAGAGAGAAAGAGGGAGAGTGAGAGTGCCTCTCCATGCAAATGAAGGCCGTGTTGTTGAAGTCACTCCAGGAGTGGTGCGGTCTGTGTTTTACATGTGAAGAGCTCTTTTACTCTTGCTGTACAGGCCATGAGGGAGGTAACCGTGCAGTGGCATGCAAAACTTTGGGCACCCCGTGTCAAAATCTCTGTTACTGTAAAGAGTTAACAGATCTCCTCTGGTCCCCCGAAGGTACAAAGTTAGTGTGCTATTTTTTTTTTTTTTTTTTTTGTACAATTTTCAGGTTGAAAGAAAGGGGAAAGGAGTGCCATGCAAAAAAAATGGGCACAAGATTTCAGTTCTCAGATAACTTGATGACCCAAGACAGGACTGGATGCCTTTTGCAAGGCAAAATGGGGGCGAAATCCCCTACACAATAATTCACAAAGTACAAAAGCATTTGCAAGCTTGGATACTTGCCAAAGGGGCCGTTACTAAATATTGACCATGCAGAGTGCCCAAATCTATGCCTCAGGCAATCACCCTTCTTTTGAAATGGTAAAAGACAAGAAAATGATCTTGCTTTTATTTTATAAGAATTATATGATATTTAAGAAATGTGGTTAAATTTATATGCCTTTTGGAAAGCAGGTCCATTTTTACCTGCTTATATTCACAGTAACGGAAATTTTGACTGGTGGTGTCCTTTTGCATGTGAATGTACTATAGAACAGCTTTGCTACTGTAGATACATTACAGCATGAGATAGTGGTAGTGTTAGTACTGTTATGTTATATTACTTAATGTAATAATGCACAGACACCCCCCTCCACACACACTCACACTTGAAAAAGTAGTGCTGATAAATTCCGACATCACTCCAGCTCTGACAAAAGGCAACTTTTTTTTCTTCAAAAAAGTATTTATTGAACCAGAAATTGAAAAAGCTAAATAAACAGCAAAAAGGGGGTTGCCTGACTGATCCATGCAAAAGCAGCCAGCTGTGTGTTGTAGTGCTTCCTGGGCTGGGACAAGGACGGGGGGCTGCTGCACTGCTCAGGTATGAGCTTAGCGCAGCACAAACTCGCAAATACGTCAGTGGTCAGGGCCTCTTCAATCCCTCTCAGACAGGGATACAAGATGGGTGTCGATCTCTGCCTCAGTAAGAATCCTGACCAGGAAAAACACACACACACAAACACACACACACACACACCAACATGGGGTAGAAACCACAAACATATTGACAGAATTTATTGCTGCTGACTTCACTATTTGAGATAACTAGGAAAACTGAATCTGCATTGAACCAGGCAGCAGGCATTCTGAACCATCACTGCACCTCTAACAGCTGCAGCAGCGAGTGCGAAACATAATTTGTCCCCTTAAAACCTGATATCATTTCTCCTTTGCACTCATTAGCCTACACCTGAGCCTTTCCTGTCAGCCAAGCTCTTGCATTGCACTGTGCACCCAGACTTCCTGTTTTCTTTGAGAGAGAGAGAGAGAGAGAGAGAGAGAGAGAGAGAGAGAGAGAGAGAGAGAGAGAGAGCTTTCATGTGCCTTTACACCATAACACAGTTCCCACGGTAACCCACCTGTATTTGGGCTGATCCTTTGTGATGACACCGATTTCGATCTCTGACGGCTTGAAGTCGATTGAGAGCACCGTGGACAGACACGTTATTGCCGTCTGCAGAAGGACAAAGATGTCAACAGTCATACAGAGAGAGCCACCGAGAGAAGAGAGAATAGAGAATAGAGGAGCACACATCATGCACAATGAGCTGGCAAGCAAATCCCAGGTTAACCCAAAACCAGATGCTTATTCCGGATCTGAATCAATTACTGCTGCTGGTCCATTCATTTAACTTATAGTCATAAAGTAAAGAAACTATAACTTAATGAATTACTGGTACTTGTTAAAATCACTATTCCGGGAACAGTGGCCTTGCACGTGCATGTAGCACATGCGCAATGAGCCATTTCTACAAATGACGAGACTATAAATTATGCTTTCTGTCTATCAAAACAGTAACCACGTGTTCCTGAGCACCAAGGCCATCAATTTATCCTCAATGTATATTTATTTGTACATATAATACAGGATGGACACATATACACAGCACATAAAGGAACTACCTGGCCTTAATATTAGGGCTGAAACGATTCATCGAGTTACTCGAATAACTCGATTACAAAAATCACTCGAGGCAAAAACCCTGCCTCAAGCCTCAAGTAAATTTCTATGACGCCAGCACTATAATGCCGCGAGATCTGATTGTTCCACACGGACCGTTGTTCAGGAAGCACACCACTAGCGCGTGAATCGTACATTCTGAATTTAGCTGGCGCGATGGCGGAGACGGAGTCAATATATCCATAAATGGCAGAGAATGTCTAAAGTTTTCAAGTAAAGTTTTGGGATCATTACATATTCAAAAAAGGAAAAGAACAAGCATCTGAACCTAAATATCCACTCCATGCTGTTTCACCAAGCGTCAATAAAGTAGGCTAGGCTATTTATCAATCTATCTAGCCTATCTATCATCTATCTACGTAGCCTATAGCCTACATTGATGTTGGCTGATTTTAAAAACATACTGTATTTGTAGCGATGTCATGATATCATTTCATAATTCAGAAAAATAATATAATTTCAACATTAATAGACTAGCTGGGAGGAACTGTAGCGCAGCAAGGGCCTAGGTTCAAATCCAGACTGAGGTCATTTATAAAACCCGCTGCATTTCATCTTCACTACCCTATGAAAAATGAAAAATCCCTGAAATAATGGCATTAAAATACTACCCTTTTTAAAACACTTACAAAAACTACATCAGAATAGAAATCACCCATAGTGTGAGCACCATCAAGTAAAAAGCCTCATTTTACATTGACGCATTGATGTTCATGCTGTGCTTTGTAGTCAGTCTGGTTCTGACCAATATCTGTGTCAATAGAATTGCACATGATGCCGTGACAATACAATCTATAGTGTACAACAGCATTATTTTTTAAAATGTAAATGCTCAGTTACTGATTGGGGCCTCTTGGGGTTTTGGTGTGAATGTTTGAGTCTAATCATAGGAAGAGGTATGCTGAAAGCCACTATTACGCAAAAACCTGACACATTATTTCCATTATGTAACACTTGACACTTTCTAGGACATCTGTGAAATGTTGCTGACTTTCACATTCGTGGATTTTGTATGTGTCAGAACAGAGTACTTTCCAGTGATTTCAAACAGCATGAAAACCCAGCAGAAGAGTATGAAATATCAACCTTTTTTGAGGCTGATGGTAAAATGGAGCAGTAAGTTTATCCTCCTCCAAACTTTTTTGAGGTCTTATCTGGCCTACACTCCCCAAACTCACATTGGGTTGTAGTTTGACCTCTGACAGAAACATATAAAACACCCACACACACACACACACACACCCACCTCAACTGTCTGCTCGTAAGTCCAATCCAGTTTCTTTTTGACTTTCTTCTCCAGGAAGCTGGTGGCTTCTGTCTGCTTGACACCGGCTGCCGTGGCCTTAAAGCCGCAGTAGTAACCCGCAGGGTCACACTTGTACAGCTGAGGCCCCAGCTCCTCATCCATACCGATGACAATCATACCTGGACAACACCAGCCACAGTGTCACTACATGACCACATTTTTGACAAACAGCCTATAGGAGCTATGACTGTAGCAATGTGCTGACTGAACTTGACAATGCTTTGTTATTCTGTAGGCAATACAATTTTGACAGTGTAAAACCAGATGCCTTCAAAATGAATATGAAATGAATACATATAGGAGTTGGAGATAATACAGTGAGTGAGCAAGCTCACATTCACACATCATTTAGGAAGGACGACTTTAAAACAATGAACAGGAGTGCAGTCAAAATCATTCACTTGTGATGTCTTGTGTATACTAGTAGTCATCCTGTAAAGAGAGTGATGAGTAGATAAGCCACAGCCCATGCCAGTCATGATAGTTTATGCTTCATCACAAGGCCTTAACTGCCTGCTACTTACAGCAGCCAAGCGGCCTCATCTCAGCGTTCTGCGTGTACACTTGAGAGATGTCTGCAATCCTCTTGCACAGCATGTCCACGGGGATCTCGTAGCCATACTTGTACTGCCAGTTAGCTGCCTCATAACGGGCCCTCTGCACCTGGGATCTGCTGTCGGCTTGGGGAAGACATATGATTGAGCAGGGAAGAAGCTGCCTATTATGGTCCGAATATATGTTAAATGGCCATTCACTTGTGCTAACCTGTCATTCCGGACATTACGCAGCCGATGCTTTCTGTGATTCTGAACAAGTGGGTGACAGTAGAGGAATCGAGGAGCTTGTCCTGAGTGAGTGAGTGAGAGAGAGGGAGAGAGATGTGTTTACACACAACACAACACAACGTGCGGTCTATAAATCATATTTTCCCTTTCCCCCACTAAACAGTGACCTCATGACAGTCAAGTAGCGTTAAGGAATTGAGTGCACCTCCAAGTTAAATAAAGTAAAGTCGGCATGAGGTAGTAACGTTAATGTTTGGTATGGCCTTGTTTAAGCATCCTCGAGAAGATAGATAACTTACCGGGACTTTTTTCTGCGTGATGATAACTGCACAGTCTTTACCCCGAACAGCAACTGATGTAAGGCCACCTTGATTGATGGCTTTAAATGCATATTCTGTACATGTATAGACAGTGGTTACAATCACCGCACTCACTGTCTCACCAATGACTATGTTGGCTAACGTGAGGTAACGTAGCTAACAAACGTAGCCAAAGTAGTTAACCAGAGCAGACAACAGTGTAATAATGACTTGTAAGTTGAGAAACAAATAACAAAAGCACACATTCTATAATATTCTGAAAACAACGCATGCTGCCTTCAAGGAGTGAAAAGTTTCGCAGAGAAAGACAGTTCTGGTAGAATGACAGAGCACTTAACATTGGCTAGCTTGCTAACTAGCAAGCCCAGGTTCTACAAAGAAGTGAAATTCAATACTGACCGACTTGATATAACCGGCCCTCCGGTGAGAATATGGTAATGTGACGGTCGAACCCTGCACTTGATCCACGGGACATGTTGTCGAGCAGTCTAAGGAAACCGTAACTTTAAGGGAAAATACAGGAATTTGTAAACACTGCACAACCGAAAGTAAATGTTTCCCGGAAGTAGTATCAAACTGTAGATTCCAAATCCGGGTCACATGTTGAAGACTCTCATTTGTTTATTTTTGTTTTAAATTATTAATTGAAGTGAGTTGAGTTAGTTTGTCCAAAGCTGAACATATCAAACGACCACAAAAGTGCAGTGCGTCCGGAAGATAAAAAGCCACCAATGGAAAAAAAAAATGTAATCTGATGTATTCAACCTGAGCCTAGGCATTTGTCTCTGGGATGCGTTTCCCCAGAGCCCATATTAGACATTCTCTGGTTTCCTGTTAGCAACTTATGGTTTTGGGAAACGCACCTTTGGCTGAGTCTTTGAGTCTTAACATCTTTTAAGACTTCTTTCTTCTTTGCTCTGTGACACCATTTTCCTACCAGATATTAACACTATCCAACAATTTATCAGAATTATTTTACAGCATAGTAATAGATATGTTTGTATAAAGTCAAAGAAAAGATGGCAGGTGGAAAAACAAACTAGACTTTATTGTAGTAATACACAAGAAGGCAACACAAAACATTAACTACAGAGCATTTGTCAATTTAATCTGGTAAGGCACAACCACTTCTGGGGAACTTCATATGTACTTCTCTCTGTACCTTCTTCGTCAAAGGGTATATGCCAGGTGTTTGCACTGGTCTGAGCGATGGTGTCATAACTCTGTATTTTCTGTAAAAATAAATAAATAAGCATAAGATTATCAGTTGATTTAAAAAAAAAATGTGTAATGAGGTCCATAGATGACTGCCATATTTGTTTCAATATAATCAATAACGATACTAAACCAAATATTGTGTTTTGTATCTAGTTAAATATGTTATGTGATTGTGCCTGACAGTTTCAGCTTCTCATATAATAAAGGGAGAGCAGTTAGCTAACAAACGTTCAGAAAAAGTCCTGTTGGCAAATTTGAGGAAAAGTCAGTAAAGGGGCTATTTCACACAATCTGAGGGTGCTGAATTCAAATATTTTGTTTACCAAGCTCAATTTTGAGTTTTAAGCTTGCTAATTAGTAATTCACATACTTTTTGGTTTTGCCATCAGATATCATAGGACTAATTAATAAACTCTTTATGTATCAGATATGTTGTAGGACAGGACAGGAATTACCCCAATGACCCTCAAGTAGCAAATGAAAATAAGCTAAAATTAAAATATAAATTAAAACAATAGCTAAAATTCAGTATGACGTTTAGAAACAAAATAGATTCCTTGATAATTAATTGATAGAATAGTAGGTGACTGCTCATTTTTCTGTAGAAAGTACTTTGTCACTAACTATTATGAACAGTTGTCAGTCTTTACAGAGGATTTACACAGTAACTTAACTAGGCGACTGTGCTTGCCTAGTTAAAATATCTCACTGGTGCTCTTTTCTATCATTCAAATTCCAGCCATGCAGAAAAATGGAAGAGTGCATGTTTGAGGAGTGCTGAAGAGTGCTATGGAGACTGCATTATTTGCAAAAAATTTAGACAAGATATCCTTTATAGTGCAACAAAAAGAAACATTCTCCAGCTCATCATTACTGCATATGATGCTGAAAGGGAAGTGGACCTAGGACAAATCCTCAGCTATGAACTGATTAATGTCCCTGCACTGTAACTATTACAGATAGTGATGGTTATTTGTGAAGTGGAAATAAGTCTATCCTCACTCAAGTGCTGTCTAGCAATGTGGAATGTCCAGTAGTGATCACTGCAAAAACTGTGCATTCAACACTGGTAATAGATGCTCAAGATCTAGTTACGTCTTTAGGACACCCATCTGACTGCAGCACATTTAAGAAGTATGCAGGAAAGTTTGTAAGAAACTTTTGTATTGTTATCTGGTATTTGTTATGTGGTAGCAAATTATGTTAACTATCAAAAAAATAGATCTAATGTAGGAATGCACACAGATATTGCAACAGATAATGGTGTAGGCCTATCTGATTAAGACCTGAGTGGTTGAAACGTACTTATTAAATTACACTGGGAGCAAAGAAGACTATCTTCACTTTTTTCCCTTTGCAACTGTCAAAGAAATCCCATAAACACAGGATGGCCTAGGATAGCCTACATCAGATGGCCTAAAGATTAGGCTCCTCGGCATAGCATTAAGTGATTTGCATGCAGTAATTTGAACTGACCTTGATCTTGCTTACTTTGGCTATTTAAAAGGTGCCATGTGTAAGAATTGAGGTAAGAATATCCAAAAAATGAGCACATCAAAAGAATGATAAGAAATAAGGGTGATAATGTCATTAAAAAAATGACAAGGTATAGTGCTGCAGAGATATCAACCTGAATTAGCATGCTAAATTACTAGCCACAGCCCGACAGGTGTCATAATACCAGTTTCGGCCATGGGAGGCGGTATGCGGGCAACATAACCGCCAGCCAAACTGCAATACACGTTTCTTGGCTGTTACTCTAGGGTAGACCAACTCACTTTCTGGAGGTATACTGCCCCCATCTTTTATGGAATGTGGAGTATGAATTGATTTTTGGCGGACATTACACATGGCGCCTTTAAAGGTAATTTACCATATTTTCCAGACTATAAGTCACACTTTTTTTCATAGTTTGGCTGGTCCTGCGACTTATGGTCAGGTGCGACTTATATATGAAAAAAATTATATAATTGAACATGTTTTTAAATGTTAATTTATATGAACAGACATGAACCCTACATGAAACATTAGCTTCTACAGCCTTGAGAGAGCCTCTCAAATGCACAAGTCCTGTGCACTTTCAGTCAGAGATTAGTGCTTGCGCTATGCCTGAAACACACTGCATACTTAAATGCTCAAATTATGGCCGGGATTCTATTTATAGCCGGGCCTCAGATTCGGACAAATAAAAGCCAGTATAATTTTGCTTCAATTTAACTCATAAAAGAGCTCTTCTTAATAATGTAAATTGTTGGTTGGTTTAATATTGTTGCCAATGAAAAAGTCATCATCCTACACCATAAGTCTCCAACACGTTGCTCTCAAGCTACCAGTCACGCACGCAGCCCCTTTCTGAGCTAGAGGCTGAAGCAATAACCTACATTTAAACACAATTGTTGCTGCCAGGTATCAGCCTACGAATTTTATATAAAAAAAAAGTAAATCATGCATAATTTATAAAATAATTACATTTAGTCTATCTTAGACCTCTTTGGCTATATGGAATAAGGTTTCCCTTGCAGCACAGCACACGTTCCATGAATGAATGAAAGCGGATGCCTTATCTCGCAATAAGCGGATGGAAATCCCGACACTCTTTCATACATGAAACGTAATGAACCATTGCCATTGATAGCCTACAGGTATGCCGGTAAAACGCAAGAAATAAAGGCCTATAGCTGACTCGAATAGCTTACAAGCCATGGTCCAAATAAAGGTGCTGTGCTTTGACATAATAGGATTTACGATAGTCTGTCCCCTAAACATTCCTCACCCGTTATCTAGACATGCATGAAAACATTTGAAAACAAAACTCACTGCCATGTAATATTTGATCGCTGTTTTGCTACTAATTATCTTTCACGTGAATATACACAGAAAGTGAAAGTAGGCCTACTATGCTCTCCGTGTCTGTAGCTGTCTGTTCACGTCCGCAATCGATTATAACGTTCCTCAACTGGAGAACACATCCATGTTCTCTCGCGTTATATTATATGCTGTCATGCATCTGTGTTTGCAAAATTCCTGACGGTTACTGATTGCTAAACATTTGTTTTCCTTTCCTGTCGATAGCGGTTGGTGGAGAAGCACCTAGGCTAGGCTATAATTTGACTTTAGCGGTGACAAATCCTGCTGAGAGAGAGAGAGAGAGGCACCTCCAAAGTGGTCCTGCGCGCGCGTGTGTGTGTCCCTGTATGGGGTTCAATTGAAGTCAGAGTTGGTCCGTCCAGTCAATAGTCCCGCAATCAGGCCGCTCCATTATTAGATTAACGTCAGACAGCGCTATAAAATGTGTACAGCGGCTAGAGTAAATTAGTATGCTCAATACTTAGTAATAATTATGCTAAACCCTTAATCCCATGGCTAGGTCCCTGGTTTGATCATTTTTTCTGTTGCCAGCTTGTGCCAAAATATCGTCCAACATGCTTGATTGCATCGCATTCTCCACATTTTAAGCTAAATTTTCATGTATCATATAAGCATTTTTGTTCAGTGAATCTTTTGTAAATTGCTTTACAATTACCATCGGGCCTATAGGCCTATCACCTGGCTTGCTTCAGTCACGTCTAAAACTGCATCTTTTTCTCTCTCATGAGCATTTAATCTGCTGCCAGCTTGTGACTCCACATTGCCCAAAATGCTTGATTGCATTGTATTCTCCGCATTTTAAATACATTTTGGTGTACCACATTGCATTTTCTTTCAGTGAATTTTTTGCTTTGCAATTACCTTGCTCTCCTCTTTGCTGCCTTCACTCCTTCGTCTTCATTAACGTTAATCTTTTTGGCCTCAATAATCCAGTTACATAGTCTCTGTTTTTGGATTTTGTGAAATACTTTTCTAAATAAATGCGACTTATAGTCCAGTGCGACTTATATATGTTTATTTCCTGTTCATGACACATTTTTTGACTGATGTGACTTACTCAGGAGCGACTTATAGTCCGGAAAATACGGTATTGCCAAAACACCACACAATATAAATGAGCTATAACAAACAATAAAGGACTTAATCACACACAAACTACTATTTTACTGACTACAAAAATAATTGTGTAGGAAGTTTAGAAGTTTAAAACCCAGAATTGACCAAAAGTGCACCAAATTCAACACAAATGACTCAATACACTTGGAGGAGACCTGTGTCCTTTCTTTTCCAGATATTTTAGGATTTGGATATAGTTTCAGTATCGAGTATCAAGATATTTATGGCAGGTATTGTATCGAAGTCATAATTTTGGTATCGTGACAACACTATGCCAGAGCCACTCTGTTTTCTAGATGTCGAGGATCAGAGGCTCTACCACCAACAAGTGATGCTGCTCAATGGCATATTAGAAGAGCACATTATCAAGCTCTAGTATGGAGGCAAGCACACATACCAAATCCAGTGTTACTAGAAGTAAAATGTTTTTTACTTGTCGGTTGTTGCTGATGGTAGATGCAGTTCTGCATTAGGCTTATTCCCGCTATCTAAGTTCAAATGTACTGTAGGATATATTCTTGAAGGTTATCTGTGCAACTTGTTATTGTGATGAAATGCATTAAACACCACATGAGTGACTCACTATGTTAGCAATAAAAATATGGTTGTGTTTTGATTAGAATTTCCGAGTTTATTACATGTTAACTGTAATCATGTTCCCATTAAATATGTTAATAAACTATAGTATGGCTTCTTTAAAGCTCAAACATGTATTTAGAGAACACTTTTATTTGGTTTTAGTGATTACTTTTGAAATCAACCCAATTTAGGGAAAAATAAGCAAAGAAAATCGCTATTTTATGTTAAAATGCTGATTATGCGGCTTAGAACTCAGAATTGAGCTTGGTAAACAAAATATTCAGAATCAGCACCCTCAAATTAGGTGAGAAGGGTGGTTTACCAACTTTTCCTCAAATTTGCCGTCAGAAGTTCTCTTCTGTGAAGCTGCTCTCCCTCTATAAGAACTAAATGCTAAACAAGACAACAACACAACAGAAATGTACACCCCTTTATGTCTGTGTTTATATTAACGTTATGGATTGTGGATGATTAATGACTGCTTTGATTTTCACACATGAAGGTATGACCTCTCACCCGAAAGCGGACCTTCTTCCCAGGAACAAAGTTGTAGAGGACCAATTGGTGTCCACGCTGCCACTTGAAGAAGAGCTGCCTGGTTCGCCCACTGGACAGACAGGCCTTGTGGTCCCGCATGAGGTCACGGCTCACAAAGTTACAGTGGTTACCAGAGTGCAGTGCCGCATAGAGGAGGAATGGGTCATCTTCAGATCTGTTAACAAAAAGGGAAGGACAATGAATCAGTTTTTTCTTTTGTGTAGAAAAATGAATAAATAAATAAACCTACACCCTTTCTAGTGAATTATCTCCACCCTCAACTATTGTAAATGTCCCCCAGCGTCCGGTAAGTTATGCGAGCAGTGGGCTTTTGTACGCTCATGTGACGTAAAACAAACAACAGAGGAAGCTGGCACAACCAACTGCACTCACATATTCTCGGTGAAGAAGCAGTGCGCCTTTTGCTGAATTTGGTTCATGTGGTGGCGATTCCAACTCTGGGTGGAAAACAACATATGCTTCCTGCCCAGTACCAGGATAGAGAGACCTTGCTGATTTAACTCCGAGACCACAGCCAACAGCTGTAGGGAGACATACAAAAACAAACTGTGACGCACGTGCCATAGTAAAACCGCTCTCATGCAGAGGTTAGAAAAGATCTGATTGGCATACAAACTGCTTTCAGTGGCTCACAAATTGTGGTGTTTGGAAGGTCATGTGACACAGTATTTTTGTCTTTTGGCTGTGGCATTTCACTGGAAGAAAAAAAATTTTAAAACTCATAGTCAAAACGCTACAGCTACAAGAGATCAGCAGTTTTAACTGAAGGCTACTTATTTAGACTGCCGTAGTAGGTAACTAGTGAATGAGTATAATAATCACAGACATGCCCAGAGAATACATTGCATAATTTATGACAGTTTGTAACATCATTCATAGGAAACCACACCTTTAGCATGGAAAAACAATATACAACACTCAAAAATATCTGGACACAATCATATGAGCACTATTACTTAATTTATAGATGTTTATTCATATGAAAAAGTAACTTCTACTAAGTAAAAACAAAGCTCTTTGAAGTTACCCCCCACCCACACACAATGTAATGTTACCATGTTACCAAAGGTTTTACAGTTATTCTGCATGAGACAGTGAGAGACAACAAGAGGAAAGATGGACTTTTTAATGAATGAGTGTCTGAGAACCTCCCTAAGTCTTGTCTGTCAGTGGTCTCTGGTGTCTGGGAGGAATTTCCCTTTGTATGCAGTCTTTAGCATCAAATCAGTAGGGGGTTGGGGTGCCACAGCAGCCACACAACAAATCAGATGCAAGGACACTATTCATAATCTTTGTTTTAGCCCACCCCATCATAGAGATCGCAGGGAGTTTCCCGTCTCTCCAGATGCGGAGTAGTCTCTTTCTGTGACACAACAAATAGGCGGAGCTATAGTTGGAGGAAATGCTTTGTTTGGGGTGGGCTGGTAAATTTAGCAACCACTTCATTTCCATCACGGCATATCTTAATAGTATGTCAAGAATTCCGAGCTGGTAGAAATAAACTCATGGCCATTTTCCTTAATTGCTAATTACAATGACACGGCTAAGTCCTAATGGAATTTTTTCGGTACAACCTGTTGCACAAGAACACTGTGACGATAATGTAAATAAATGAGGTGTGCTGTCTGAACACAGTCTTCCTGTTCATTTTAATTTTAATACCGGTATTTTTGTGAAGTGTAACTTCCAAGAATTTCACCGTACCGTATCCTGTAAATGTCCCGTAAGTTAAAGTGCAGGAACACTTTTTATCGCATGTGACAATCCCTGATGATAACAAGGATGATTACAATATAATAACCTACATCACCCATGAGGTTATGACTGTTATTAATTGGAAGAGAAAACGGATTTAAGTGGAAAAGAGAGGAAAGTTGTGTCATTTAACTATGTTTTTTAACTATGTATAATTTTATTCTGTGATTGTTAAATGTTGGCAACCCTCACACCGGCCCTTTTTCTAGGGAACCAACAGTCAGTAAGGAGTGGCTTCCGAACAAATCCTGTTTCCTCAAGAAGGAAGTGCTGCTGGAGCGGCATGGCAGGTGTACACATCTTTTCTGCTGAATCACACAGATGGAAATGAGTGGCCCACATCAGCCAGGTGGAAGGCGGCAAGATTCACCGAGAAGCAAAAATTCACCGAGGCCGCTGACTGACCTCCCAGGAGCCTTGACACCCGGAGCTCACACCACAATCACGACCAGTCAGACCCCAACCCCCCACCCCCGTACCTCCTCTCTGCAAACAATGAGTCGGGAGTTTTTTCGCCTTTCCTGCTCGTCATTCCTGCATGAATAAAGGCGGGCTGCTGCTCATGTGACGCCAGTGACCGTGTCTAGTCACGGGCTGAGTTGTACGGAGAATTTAGTTTGAATTATATCTGTGTGTGTCTAATTCAAAGATAAGATATGTAGGATAATTCAGAATTCAAAACACACACACACACACACACACACACACACACACACACACAACACACACACACACACACACACACACACAACACACACACACACACAACACACACACACACAAATTAACACACACAATCCACCCAAGAGTCATCTCAAATCCACTCATCTCAAACACACTAAAGTAAAAAATAATACCATATAATAACAAGTGAAATATAGCCTATTAACCATTGATTTTCTTCAAACTTGTGCTTTTGAACAAGTTGACTGAATGGGGGACACTTTCAGACCCTGGCTGGGTGTGCAGACACGTGGGAGGATCTGAGAGAGGGGCCAGGCGGGGAGGAGATTAGTGTGTCCCGCAACAGAACGTGGGGAAAAAGAGACGGCCGCAAATAAACTCTGCCGCGGAGGCCGTTATTTCACTGCCACCAAAGTTACTGAAGTTAGTCATATCATACAAAACCAGAAAATCCCCCCTCGCTATCACAAATGGAGAGGTCTGGCTGACTCCATGTGCAAGCGTAGCAGAGCCCTGCAGAGGGTGTGTGTGTGTGTGTGTGTGTGCATGAAGGCTGTCCTTCACTATGTTTAAGCTTGTGAGATAGCAATATTGGTAGCACATGTTTAACAGATGCATAGTTCCCTTTTCCTATCTGGTCTGGTCTGTAAACTGCCCATCCATTGGTGACACACAGGACAGGACTGGGGAAAAACAACAGTGTGACCTCGGTCAACGTGTCACTGAGGGGGGAAGTGAGACTAACTGAAACAGACACATCCTGATGAAGGGCTGTGCTCAAAGCCCAAAACCACAAGCACTTGTCAGATAATCATCAACGACCAGAGGCAAAAGACAGACCAGACCAAATCATAACAACTACCAGTCTGTCTACTCAACAGTCCTTGAATGTAACTATGAAAGATCTTAGGTGCCTCCAAGGTAGTTTACTATGGTAAGATAATTATCATCACAAGTGTGACTGTTTGTGTGAGTAGTGCTTCAGTTTGGCACCATGGAGGAAACATGACCACTATTATTGTGGTTTTTGAATTATAGCATATGCACAAACGTCAGGTACATAGTTTGGGATCTAATCTCATAGCACTTCTCAGATATGTAAGCAAACATTGCTTATCTAGAATTTGTGGACGGCCTGTTCTGACCTCCGTAGTGCTGTTGAAGTGCTGCCTGATTTCCATGTACCATTGATAAAAGGCTCCTGCCAAGAACTGCGCTGCAGGCTGCCAATGTGGGTAAAAGAGAGGGGGAAGAGAACTAAAAATACCTGCTCCTTTATGGCCAAAGTCCTCTTTGGGAAGGATTTAACTGGAGAAAAAAGCTGATGCAAAACAGCTGTAGTTCAAAGGAAAGCATGGCTCTGAAAAGGGCTCTATAGGATTTGTCTGTTTCCATTTCTCTCTCTCTCTCTCTCTCTCTCTCTCACCTCTGCGGCTCCTCTCCTTGTGAGGGCAAGTGTAACACCGCAGCTGGCGGGCACGTGTGATCATGTCACAGGTATGATTCTTCACACTCAGCCACTCACTATGCATCTGGGGTGTTAAAAAAGTGGGCTTGTGCTTTCTCACAGCGGACATTTTATTGTAGCCCCCTGATGCGAAACTATTTGAATATCAGGTGTTCCCCACCCATTGAAATGTGAAAGGTCTTGGTCTTGAAAGCGGGTGGGCTGTCACAGTGGTCTTGTGAGGGGTCTTCAGCAGAGTGGAAAATGTGAGTGTCTAGGGGGTTAATTTCAGCGCTGCGTCTCTTAACCACAGACTGCAAAGGCCTTCAGTCGTGCTCTACATTGCCTCTTGGTGGCCACCTCAAATAACAATCTCAGACTTACCTGAGAACAGCTTCAAGAAGTAAAAACCTAATTTAATCAGCTTCCATATCAATTCTCTAAAGATCATTATCAAGAACCAAGATCATGGTTAAATTCCAGCTCAGACATAGTTTGATCTTTTCCAAAAAATCTCTGATACTAAGTAAGTATCTATTTTTCCACGGCTTATTTTGGCTAAACAATTAGTCATGTGTCTGCACACTCCCAAGTTAATATTTAAGTTCCATCTGTCAAGCCAATGAGTAACCCTGTTTCCTCAGCCTTACTCAAGGCCTAGTCCAAACAGACTAAACAGCTGGAAAGCGAAAACCATTGAGGAAGGAGTCATGGCGTACCGTCTGAGACTGGCTCACTCTACCCAGGCTGTGGGCCACGTTGAGTCCGTCGATCACCACATCAAACGGTGGCCGCTTACTGACGAAGTGCTTGAAACTCTCCAGCTCCTGTGTGAAACACAGAGATAATCTATTAGGGTCTTTGACTAAATCACTGGTCATAGACGATGAGGTCGGACCTTTATTTCAAGACCTGCAGAGATGTCTAGGGACGACATTGAAATTCTGGAGATTAATAGCAAGGGCAAGATGCTTACATGACGCTCTAAGACTTGTAATCAACTTGTGAAGAGCACCCAAGAACACTTCCTCTATACAAGGAAATACACTTGCTCTATACAATCCTTCCTTACAGTTCAGCAAAATTTCAAAATGGTCTCCTGAGCTCACTGAAGCACTGTTATACAGGTCAAGCCACACGAGACCACTGCATAATAATCACAGGAGTTGACCCAGTTATGTTTCTGTGCTCGTATATTGTTTTATATTGTGTTTTTGTTTTTATGACATAGTTCTTTCTATCTTTGTGACTATGAGACCCGCACAAGAATTCCAGTGCACATGTACTTGTACCTGAGCAAATGGCAAATAAAAGATGAACTAATCTAAGTAGCTACTTCTTTCACAAAACAGAATAACACATTCCGTGCATTTACTAATGCATCTGTTATCTGCACCCAAACAGAATTAAGCAACTGCATACCAGGGTAAGAGTTGTGCAAGATCTGGTATTCCGTTTTTGCACACTGAACATCTGTGTGGTGCAAGTAATTATTTTGGCGCATTTAACTTTATCTACGTATGATGACTAGAGACTTCTAATGCGGGTAAACAATGAGGGAAGTTCTGTGGGAGAAAAACACATACATGCACACACACACACAAATAACAAGATGGGGTCTTCCAGTATGTTGCCACAGAACAGTCTGAACTTCCTTCTTAGCTCTCCTCTTTGTTTTCATTTGAATTGGATCCTGGAATTTCTCCACAAACGTGCCTGGCGGACTTGGCCACAATTGCGTCTGGGGAATTTCCCCCTGGAGTCGCGCCAGCTTGCTCCTTCACCTGGCACGACACACAACACCCCGTCGTGGGGCTGACAGAACCCCCACCCGTGCAGTTTTGAAGAAGTTCGCTGTAGTATCGCTGCTGAAGTGTTTGTTGTTGATCTCGTCTGAGCATTGCATGGGTTCAGAGCAGTTTGGTTTTGTTGCTTTAGTGCTGACACAGAGTTTGCAGACCTAGAATTTTTCTAAGAACACAGCAGCGAGAAGAAAGAAACTCTAAAGTTACAACATCACCCATGCTCCTACAAACGCACACAGTCAACAAGATATCCCTGAACAACACTGAGTTTTTCATTTTACAAATGTAATAGAAGTTTCCACAAAACCATTTATTGTATGGAGTAATAACAGTACTTCAGTACTTGTGCATGTGTGTGTGTGTGTGTGTGTGTGTGTGTGTGTGTGTGTGTGTGTGTGTGTGTGTGCGTCTATGCATGCGGTCGAACATTGGAGCAGAATGTGTCTGTAACATTAACTTGCATAGTCATCTTTGAAAGCATGCATAATATGCAGAACAACCAAGCAGATAATAAGCAACCTTTGACAAGAACAAAGAGCGAAGGAGGAAGAGGGAGAGAAAAAGAAAGAGAGATAACAAAGGAGGAAGACAGTTAGAAAAGAAGGCGAACACAAGCTGGGGGAGGGGTGCTGGACATTTGGGGAAATTCCTCTCCACTTGAAAGCGGTGGGGGTGGGGGGTATCAAGGGTTAAGGCTGCCGTTGGAAACAGTATTTAAGGCTGCGGATAAGAAAAGCTGCATATTTTTGGCCGCTGGCTGCAACTGAGCCCGGCTGCCGAATATGTATTCTCATGCAGCACACACACACACACACACACACACGCACACACGCACACACACACACAATGAAGTCAACATTTTAAAAAGGCATGCTGACCTCAACGTCAGCTGAGCTGCACTGCAGGGCACCAGGTAGTTAGCCTAGCCGGTGTAGAACACAACAACTGACTGGCCGTCAGCGCTGTCATCTATCTGCAGAGCTTGTTGCCATAGCGAGATGAGGCGGAATGAGAACAAAGGCGGCGGGGATTCCCCAGCAGTCAGGAGGTCAGGTGACAGCTGTGCCACTCTGGTGGGGTATACATATGATGTATTTTTACAGCTTGTGTGTGTGTGTGTGTGTGTGTGTGTGTGTGTGTGTGGGTGGGGTGTTTCAGACACATCATGCAGCACTGTCCCCCCCCGGCCCCTCATATTGACTTGCATTGCCCCCTCACTTTCCATACAGTAAAGATAGCGTAAATGTGCTTTCACAAGTGCTGTATTATATCCAGACGGGTTAAAGCATTACTACCCACGCCCCATCACAAACACACACAGCTTCAAAACAAGACACCTCTTGTGCACAGCCCCTATTAGTCCTTGTGAGACTATACAACACCTTGCAGCATCTAAACGAAACTGCACCACACCCTGTGAACAAAACAACAAAAACATCCAGCTTAATTATGGGACCATTTCTCAATAGGGTCCTTTCACTGAACCCTTGTTGACCTAAACTTCGCACTCTTAACAGGATATTCTGGCTCAGACTTTCAAACAAAACCTGATGCTAGGATTTAGTGTACCCCTCAACCTCTATTTGCAGTCGTCTCCAAGGAACTTGGAGGTATTATGCAAGGTGTACTGTAAGAGGGGGCAGAGATAGCAGTAAGAAATCACAGGCACCTGGAGATTACTTTACACAAAGACAGTCTTCTCCTCCAGGGGAGAGAGAAATGATCCCATAATGTCTGGATAAACACTAATGCATTTAACCTTCTTTTACAGTATCTAACACTATATCTGCATTTACTGAAATACCAAGCAAAACACACTGACACACACACACATAAACACATGATCCCATAATTGCTGGATAAACACTCATGCATTTAGCCTAAATGTACAGTATCTAAATACATGTATTTAGCTAAATAAATAAATAAATAAAGTAAGTATCTAATGCCATATCTGCAATTGCACTACCCTATCCCACCCATAGTGTTCTATTTATTTATAAATGCACATTCTGTAATTCTACTTATACATAGCCATATTCTACTGCTCTTCATACTATTCATCCTGGACTTATTCTTACTACTCACTGTTTCTGCACTGTAATGGTATTGATAGCACTGCACATAGCTGTACATACTGTACATGTTTGTCCATATTCATATTTATTCTGTTTTTCTATAATATATTACTGTTAATACACTGCATAAATCATAAATATATATTATATAGATATATTGTTCTTTACTACTGCTCTTATAATGTTACTGCTAATACATATCTGTACATGTTTTTCATAAATTGTTTATACTACATAGCCATGCACTGTACTCCCATGTATGTACTTGCACTCTGCACAATGACAATAAAGTTGAATCTAATCTAATCTCATCTAATGTAATTAATTGCTTATATTAATCAAGCAAAAACCTCACAAACACACTGAGGCACATGAATATACTAGAGTTTTGCAGACTCAACACCAGACTTTGTCAGCCTGCACAGTTTGCCGTTTGAATGCAGTCTTGCACCACCGACCTAGACACCCACGGAGAGCATGACAAACAAGCACAAGTGAATCCCCAGACCCAACAACTGCGGGCTCACAGCAACAGGACTCAGGCCCATTACATTTCTCACGCGCTAATTGTGCAGTGGTGGGTAGGAAAGGTGTTGAGGAGGCGTTGAGGTAGAGTCCACACTCACTCTCTGAGAAAGAGAGAGAGGCACACACATGTGCAAACACACAGTTACACATTCACACCCATACTGAGTGCACACACAAATACACACACTCTTATAAAAAAACACACACACACACACACACACACACACACACACACACACACACACACACACACACACACACAGTGGGGACTTTCCAAGGTCACTCATGTGAAAGAGGCTTTGAGGGCTGAAATGTGAAACCCTTTTGTGTGGGCCTATATGAATACTAACACAAAAAGTGCTCAGATCTGCAAGCCCAAGACACAAACACCTTACAAAGGCATATTCTAATACACACCATAACCCAACAAATCAGTCTTTCTGCAAAATAGTAGAAGTCACAGATGTTTAGCATGTCGCATATTAAACATTAACTCGACTTGGCACTAGGAGGTCATGTGTTTCAAACATGTGAGAGATCCTTAAGATATATAAAGGCAATATTGAGATCAATGAAAGCACCTACAACCTGACCATGTGTTTGAACTGAGAAAGACAAAAAAATCCAGTTGAGGATGCAAGGACTTTTCCACCTCTGAATAAAACAAAATCCTCTTTCTCAGTGGAGTCAGTTGAATCAACCACACAGAACAAGATAAGAGTACACATACAAATGGTGCAGATGGTTCCTCAAATACCCTAAGGCTTAACACAAAAACTCCAACACCCAGCATGCACCCCTTCGGGCTTTGGGTAGTTTGGGCTTGACACTCATAGTTCTTCATTAAACAGGGCCTCCACAAACACATGGAGGTCCATGTGCTGGAAAGCCCCTAAACATGGTCTAAAAGTGGAACCAGACCGGGCCTCTGTCTACAGACCAACTCGAGGCTATTTTCATCAAGAGCACCAGCCGGAGCAGAAGGTGCAGACCCAGCTCCTGTACAAGCATCATATATGAAAAATAGCTTGTCTAATTCAGGAGGGCATCCGAACTGAGACGAAGGCAAAATGGTGCAGCAGGACTACACATGAATCCCCCTGCTTAGAGACTCTACCACTGCCTGTGGGTATAGAATATTTGCTTCTCTATGGGAGAGAAAAGCCAGGATGTCTACCCATCCATGGTTTCAAACACAAACACACACACACACACACACACACACACACACACACACACACACACACACACACCAGATGTGATGAGACTTAATTTTCTCATTTCTACAGTAGCTCAACTCTGGATATCTGTATGACGACTAGAGCAGTGTTTCCCACAGAATTTAATTCTATTTGTGGTGGTAGGTTTGCAGAATTAACTTCAATGCAATATTTTTTTAACAAATTAGAGCAGCGTGGTTATGATGCTAACCAGCTTTAAGCATAATTTAGTACAACCTGGAAAATCATTGTGTGGTGGTCAATGCTGATATAAGTCAATGTATGGGAAACACTGTAGAGGGATATCTGAGACAAAATCTCTCAATACAATACAATACAATACAATACAATACAATACTAATCCAATGTTTGCTTATTTTCTTAGTAGTCTTAAATGTTCACTCATTGCACTTAAAATTAGCAATATGGATTAGTATCTTTCATCAATCAGTAATCCAAATTGCATTTAGAGGACACCCTGGCATTGCACATAATGAACATATTTCCAAGGAAAGATCTATTACATACATTTGTGCATGTATGTATGTATGAATGAAACAATAAGTATTTGTAAAGGTTTAATTGACTATGCCTACTTGACACATTCAGGGAATCCATTTAGTTAGTTCAAGTTAGGTTAGGATGGAATTCAAGACAACACTGCCACCTAGTGGTGATTAAGGAACCTGCAGCTTCATATTTACACATCATAAAATAGCACCCAACCCAGTGTTTCCCCTAGAATTTTTTCCAGCAGCGGTGCTGTTGATCGTAGGCGTGTTTAATTTGGTTCCTTGGTTAACATAATGTAGGCTACGTTTTTTTGCACAAAAATGCGTCTGCTAATAAACTTAAACATAAACAAAAACAAGCGTGATCTCCTGTGGAATCCCTGACTGCGCCTTCAACGTTAGCCTACTATTATTTGTTGACATGAAACCTGAACGAACGGCAGCTGTTCCTGAAGTTCACTTGAGTCTATTTTTTTTAAATTAGGCAACTCTTTTTGCAGTGGCGCTTGAATTCCAGCAGCGGCGCTGCGCCGCTGATGAATACATTGTAGGGGAAACATTGCAACCACAACACAAAATATACATTTTAGTTTTAAGTTACTGACTTGCATGGACACATGGAGCACATTCTCTTTGGCTTGAGGACAAATAAGGAAGAGGATGCAAACCTCAGGGGTGGTCTTCTTGAAAACGTCTTTGCCCTCGATCACGTTCTTCATGACACTGTCCCTCAGATCAGCATAGTCTTCCTCAGTCAGTTGTATGGACTCCAGGAGAGAGCGACAGCTCTGACACACTCCACTGCCAGACAGAGGACAGAGGTTAAATAGGGTCAAACACCACTAAAGTGATTAGGCTATAGATCGACAAACATAATGTAGAATACAACAACGTAAATGGTATTCTCTAATACGGTGAAAGTAATTATTGCCCGTTCTAGATGACAGCCGATTCATTTAAATACAATCCTGTGTTTCAATTGATGTTAATTTCATGACTTTAGTGTCAAGAAGCACAACAGAATGCTTGTGGTGCTTAATCTCAACATGACTGACCAGCATTTTCCTGTGATGGTGTTAACGGACATTTCAGTGACCAAGTCTGCTCTATGATCTATTCTTTTTTCCTGGATACTTAATATATCCTGAGCTGTGGAGCAGTTCTGAATCCTCTAGGGTGTTTTTGTCCCCCTAGGGTGTATGATATTTTTACCTTGGTTTCACAGTAGAGATCCTGCCAGTCCACTTCTGGTCAGGGCGACTGAGAGGAACATAAATGTGATAAATATGACATTGCATTCAAATATATCAGAAAAATCTGTTACAATTATGGGATAAATGTAGTCATATTTACCATTCAAACCACTTTCTTATGATGTTAGCCAAAGTCACCTCTGGATATATTTGGTTGTCTCTCATATGCTCTAATATTGACAACAGCTTATCATCGTTTTCGTGGTCAGCTATACCCGCTTCAAACAGATACTTCCAGGTATCCTGGTTAGGAATAATGTCCTTCTCCAAGAGCTGATTATACTGTGTCCAAGCAGTGGCAAAATTGCCATGTTGTACTGCACCGGCAATGACGTCTGAGTAATTTCGAGGAGAGGGCGTGATGATCTTGTTGATGTTCTCAAGAAGAACCAATGCCTCTTCCCAGCGTTCTGTCTTGCTAAAGCCTTTAATCAATAAACTATAAGCACCAGTATCCAGCGTCCGAAACCGACTCTTCATGATGTCGTACACGTCGTACATTTCAGCCCAGTGTCCACCATAGACACACAAAGTGAGGTACCGCAACAGCAATTCATATGCCACCGTACCAGAATCAACAGCAACGTATGCCAGGAGGGATTTAGCAATGTTTATATCTGCACTAGACTTAAATATTCCCCCCATCATTCGAATCTCAAAACGATCGGGTCGCTCGTTATCTTCTTTTAATCTCTTCCACTCTGAAGCTGTGAGAGGTCGGTCTGGTACCTCCAAGTAATTTATTTTCCTACTGTTGTCTGATGGTTCTTCTAAGTCTGATATACCAGCTTTCAATTTCATAAGCACAGCAGTCCGCCTAGCAGTTCCAGCTGCGAAAACCGACTTGGGAAAAGCAGGTTTTTCCTTGATGACAAAGTCTTTTGATTTGAAATCTTTCCTTTTGATGACTCCATGTTTGTTCAGGTCCTTTGTAGAAAATGTACTCAAGCCTCCCAGTTTAAAACACGCCGGCACGTACTTGTGCAAGCCATTCAAAATGTTTCTTGAAAGAACTGGGATAAAATGCTGCAAGCAAACCCTTGTGTTGGGTATCAGCATAGGGCCCATGACCTATCTGAACAATTGCTTTCCGGTAGGCTACTGTAGCTACAACACAATAGCTTCAGTGAGCTCATAAACTGACAGGGCAGTGTCTAACTTATCATTCATACAAAGCTATATTGCATTTACTTGATAAGATAACGTAACAGTCAGATAGCTTCTTTATTTAGCGGTAACGTTACAAGACTGACTAACGTAACGTCCATTCCTCCACAACTTTGAGTAGCAAGCAGCTAACATTAGCTAGTCTAAATACTGCTCCAACACCACTTTGCTAATGTACACAGTGATGCGCTCTAAAACAGCTCCATACAGGTTACAGATTTTAATCTTTAGTGGAACTTGTTATTACAGTAGTTTCCTCACCACAAATTGTCCTGAGAAAGCATGCACGGTTACATTTGGCACTTGTGTGACAGAGACGGTTGTGACGTGAAAGCTGACGGCCGCGGCGCAGTCAGAAGACGTCACGAAAGTGCTCCGCAAACCAAACCAATCACTGAGCAAGGCTACTGTGTACCAGACGTCAACGGTATGTAGACATGTCGAATGATAAACTTTCCCACTGGAAGGATCTCTTAAGAAAAAGGCTAGCCAATTCAAAGAAAGGTAACAAAACTAATATTATCATTCATAAAATTACCCTTATTGTAATGTTCTAAACACTGCAGTTAACCAAACGAGTTAGTTGTGCAACTTCTTTTAGCTAACTAACATTGGCTAATGCTAGGTAGGTGTTGTGCATTTAACTTTCCAGGTGACTTTGTGTTTCTCATATAGGATAAATGAGTGCAGTATATGAGAACACAATGTGTCAGTCACTGACAATGTGTCAGTCAACGAATCATAATTGTCTTCAAGCCGTGGTAAAAGGCTTGCTAGCATGTCATCAGCATAGCTAGCTTTGTTGACAGGCATCCATACACAGCAGCAGCAACAACAACATTGCCATGATTACTTGTGTTTGTTTCTTGTAGATGAAAGGACTGAGGAGGAGAAAAAAGCAGAAGAAACAGAGCTGTTTTCTAAGTACTACACCGAATGGAAAGGAGGAGGGGAACGAAGCAGTTCTTATAAGACTATACCGCGCTTTTACTACAGGGTATACAAGAAAGACCTCATTCACGTCCAATGGTAACATCAAATGAACCTCATATGAATATTAACTTATTGTTTCTCGTAGCTTCCTGCTGAAGATGAAGTACTGTTGCAAAAATTAAGAGAGGAGTCCAGAGCAGTCTTTCTACAGAGGAAGAGTCGGGAACTGCTGGATAATGAAGAGTTACAGGTGAGTGGCTAAACTCATGGTACATGGAAAATGTCATTCCCAGGAACAGTTTTTATTTCATGACCTCGAAAATAGGGCGTTGTGGTGTTTGAATCATGAAAATAGTGGTTAAAGTGATATAATTCCGTCCACCATATATTTCTAAGATATGAATATTATGGAAAATAAAGACAGGATTTTTTTTTACTCTGTGTATGTCTCTGAAATTGAATGTCTTTTTTTCCCTCAGAACCTATGGTTTCTATTGGACAAACACCAGGTGCCACCAGCAACAGGAGATGAGGCTATGATCACCTATGAGAGCTTTCTTAAAGTTGGAGAGCAGGCCGGAGTCAAGTGCAAGTAAGCATTTACCCAGTGGATAATATTTATTAGCGATTGTTTCCAACCTAGTGCTGACATATGTCTGACATGTTGCAAAGCTGAAATATTTTGAGGTGGGATTACGATAGGCTGAAACAGGTAAATGGCAGATCACTTACAAGTCCTAGAATAACAAAATGGCACTATTGGAGGTGTAACATGCAGCAATGCCTAGCCGGTATTCCCTCACCTGTGCTTCCATCTTTAGCTGTTCAGTGTGCGAAATTTAACAGTAAACAATTTAAAAAGTTGGTAAGACAACATTTAAGGAGAATAGCAATAACAAACAACAATGTCAATTCAATCAATAACCCAATTAATATAAACAAATACTATAATATACAAACCATAACACAACACACAATCATCTCTTAATAAATTTCCATTACAATGATAGTATTACTTCTGCTACTGCTACTGTTACTATTACACATGATCAATGAGCTTCTCCTTTCTCTATACAGACAATTCTTCACTGCTAGAGTGTATGCTAAACTCCTTCATAATGATCCATATGGAAGGATATCAATTATGCAGTTTTTTAACTACGTCATGAGAAAAGGTATTGTATATTGGCATACTGTTGTAGCACATGTACAGTAATAATAATACTTAAAATATGCTTTAGTATGTGTCAAATGTGTTATAAAATGTTTTTAAATGTATTTCATTATTTTAAATTTCTAAATCATTTCTGAATCATTGACTGAATAATTTTGAGTTTGGTTAGTCATGGTTCAAGCAAATGTTTTTCTCTTGCAGTTTGGTTGCATCAGACAAGGATTGGGTTAAGCCTGTATGACGTGGCTGGGCAGGGCTACTTGCGAGAGTCTGTATGTACCATCAACATGGCCATTTGTATATTATCTCTGTCTTCTCTCTCTAGTTGATGTGTAAGTGGAAGAATTGAAGATCCATCCTGGACTATTAAAGGCTCTATAGATATCTAACACAGAAAATATGTTATATGCTCTAATTATACTAAACATCAACCACATGAAGCACATTCAGAATTGTTGATGTACACAGTGTGCTTTATTATTGCTGATACATTGTTTCCTTGGTGTATTTATTTCTGTTTGTTGCATGTAAGGACCTGGAGAACTACATCCTGGAGTTGATCCCCACTCTGCCCCAACTGGATGGTCTGGAGAAGTCCTTCTACTCCTTTTATGTCTGCACGGCTGTCCGAAAGTTCTTTTTCTTTCTCGACCCACTGCGCACTGGTATTTCCCTCATTTAAAGTCCATTGACGTCTCATATTTCTTGATGCATCTAGTTAGTATTACTTTGTGTTTATTTGTTGGAAAGTGAAGACCCTCCCTCGTGCCAAGAATGACTGCTCTTGCTCCATTGAAAAGCTTTAGTAAATAGCTTCAGGACATTGGCATGTCTATCTATCTCTCTCTCTTTCAATGTTTTGTCTCAGAATATCACTTTCCTGGTTCTCGGGACAGAAAATAAACTTTAGCCTGAATTGTTTGTAAAGGGAGATTTTCCAGTTCAGTTCACCGAACATAAATAGACAAAATTATGTGACAAGGGTTTATTCTGATGGCTCATGGCTTTCTATATTTCACTTTTTTCTTCATTTTGAATGTTCCTTCAGTATATATTAACCAGTCTAATCTAATTCTGGACCTTATTCCAGGTAAAATAAAGATACAAGATATCCTGGCTTGTAGCTTCCTGGATGACCTTCTCGAGGTACTGAATGAAAATATGTGGTAAAAAATGCACACACTAGTCTTAAACCATTAGGTAAATGCTGCAGTATATTGTCTGTTCTTTGTTTGTTTGTTGTTTTATTATTGTCTTGTTTGTATTTATGATTAATTGCAGCTGAGGGATGAGGAGTTGTCCAAGGAAAGTCAGGAGGCTAACTGGTTTTCTGCACCATCTGCCCTCAGAGTATATGGTAAGCTTTAAGAAGAAAGGAGCCAGCTTATTGTCATTTATCTCAATCAACCATTTTTCATGTGTTTTGCTATTGGATGGGTAAACCTTCACAATTTAATAAACTTTAAAATGAGCTGATTTTGTTTTTAAGATGAACACATACTGACTGGCTGTCATAAGCTTCCAAATCTTAGGTTTCTGTGTGGGTGTCAGTGCAGAGTTGAAATGAAAACAGCATGCCTTGCCTTTTTAATTCTCAGGTCAGTATCTGAACCTCGATAAAGACCACAATGGCATGCTGAGCAAAGAAGAACTCTCTCGCTATGGAACAGGTACACTAACGAGTGTCTTCCTTGACCGTGTGTATCAAGAATGCCTGACCTACGATGGGGAGATGGTGAGAGCGCTGCCACAGAAAATACACACACCGGTTTAGTTCTACAAACAAGACAGTTTTAGCTATTAAAACGTTAAAATTGTAACAGGAAATGAACACAACGCAAGTGGCAACAGTGGAATAAGCGGGATAATGGACGACACCGTGGTCTGTTCACAGAAATTAATGCACTTACGAGGTTTAAACCTCGCTTCGCGTCGGGGGCCGTTTTACAACCTCGACCGTGCATTAACTTCTGTGAACAGACCACCGTGTCGTCCATTATCCCTTGCGTAAACAACTGTATGGACCCTTTCAAGAGAGTTCCATTATCAGCATCATAGTTGGCCCCACAAGACTTCCTTTTTAACATTCCATATGTTATCTTAATGCAGAGGAAGTAGATTGGGGCCCAAATAAAACGTTCAAGCATTGTTTTTGTTTACCTTGTTGAAAGGGTCCATAACAATGGCGTTCTAAAGTTAATGTTTGCTTAATTTGCACTTTCCTGGAGGGCATAACATTCCAAACATTGCCATTGACTTTTTGTGTTGTTCTAACCCCATTCATCTCAGGACTATAAAACGTACCTGGACTTTGTATTGGCTCTGGAGAACCGGAAAGAACCTGCAGCACTGCAGTACATTTTTAAGTTGCTGGACATGGACAACAAAGGCTACCTCAATGTGTTTGCGCTCAACTACTTTTTCAGAGTAAGCTCTGAACCCCAATCCCCCTTCACTCTGTACTCTTTTCAGTTAAGTGGCTGAAATATTGTCTGACCTAATAATTTCTGCTGTGTATTTTGTCCTCAGGCTATTCAAGAACAGATGAAAATACATGGACAAGAGCCGGTGACCTTCCAGGATGTCAAGGTATTGTAAATACATAAATACAACTGAGTTTCTGTTTTTAACTAGACTGATACATTCCATGGTCCCTTGACACCGAAATGAAACTTTACAGATTGTACTCATGAATTAAATGTCTTCATGCACTATGCATATTTATTTTCGTTCTGACACCAGAGTGTTGGTGACATATATGACTGTAAACAACACCCTTTTTGTGACTGTGACTGCAGGATGAGATATTTGACATGGTGAAACCCAAGGATCCATACAAGATTACACTTCAGGACCTGGTAAACAGTGGGCAGGGTGATACTGTAACTAGCATTCTCATCGACCTCAACGGATTTTGGACTTATGAGAACAGGGAGGTTTTGGTGGCCAACGATGGAGAAAGTAACAACGTGGATATTGATGACACTTGACCCCTAAACATTCAAACAAGACAAATAAAATGGACATTGTCTAATTTCTAATATACCATGGCAGAAAAGGAACTCCTGTTAAGTGCATATTCTGGTTTGTTCTGTGTATATATATATACAAGCTTTTCCTCTGTTGCGAATGCAAAGAAAAAACATGTAATTCTATTGAATGTACAAAAATGTTTTATTAACATAAATAAAAGTAACTTTTTTACTTAAAATCACAGATATGTAGAATGACTACAACAATAAGCGAGAGACTTTTCATGTGGGTGAAAACTTCATTTTTTAAATCTTGTGTGACAATACAGATTACTGTGAAGGCATCCTTCATTCTTACATTCCACAAATCCACACCAGGATCCAGATCAAGATAATCGTTTTGTCCATGTAAATAAAAGGAAACATTCTACTTCAGGCTACCTACTGATACCTCGTAATCCATGAGATGAGTATTCCATAAGGTTATATGACCTCAGAACATCTAATGACAAATATTCAACTGACACTCCTGAAATAACATGAACATTGATCTATGTAGAAAAGGCAACATGGTAGAGTTGCTCTATTAAGTATTCAAAGGGCCTCAACACATTGTCAGTGTAATTGAACATCCTGAACATGCCCTTGGATAGGAAACAGCACTTTTGGCCATGCAATTTTATAGTGTATGGAGTGTATTTGATCAAATACTGCACTCAAAAATGTATTCAGCCTATTTTGAGAGAAAATCAAATGAATTATTTGTAGCCCAACTTTTCAATAAGTACCTTTTGAAATTATATCCAAAAGCCAGTATTTGCATACAAACCAATAATAAGCTTTGTCATGCATCAACAATGCATCGTACATACAAAATATATTACATTAGTTGCATAGAAAACTTGTAACAAAAACAGAATAGACAGTAAATACCTTACATACCTACAGCTTGGTGCTCACCTAGCACTGGACATTATGGGATGTCTTCACAGTACTGATCATAGCACATTCATATCATTTCCCTGGTAAGAAAACTAAATCTTCAGTCTACCTCCGGACTACACTTATTACTAAACTGCATTTCACGTTCAGAATGTTAACAAATCTACAAACTGCAAAGAAAAAGGAAAGGATTGGTAACTAAAAGACTGACATCTGTTTAATAGTAGACTTTAAGAGGGGAGAGGGGCAGGGACATGTACAGCATCAGGTGCTGAATGAGGCTCTGGCTCCAGCTCAAACGTGACGTTCACAAACGAGGGGTTTGTCTCCGGCTGTTCCACCCTGGGCGGCTGACCCTCTTGGCTCCCCTTGTTAAAGTTCCTCTCTGCCTCCTCAGCAAGGCGGTTCTCTTCTTCTTCCTCCTCATCCTGTAATTGGCAATTATCAGTAAGGATTCTGAATATTATACCAGGTGCCCATGCAAACTTGAGAGGACGGACAGGGGGTATTTAATTTCCCCCTTGGCCATCTGACTGAAATCTAGATATTAACTTAAATCAGGTATAAAGTGGTTCTCATGATTTGTGACTTAAGCTTGGCCATGGTAAAAATAAATAAATTGGTGTGTTTCCCCATATTTAGTACGCTCACATTCACTATACTCGAGTTACTGCTCACCTCCTTTCTCATTCTGTAGTACTCGTCAATGGCATACTGATACTTCGGTGATGTTATACCCAAGAGTCCAGCCAGTCTCTCGCCAAGATAATCACACACTGTGATACACAAATATGAGGGGAAAAACTGTCAGGCATTAACCAACGTCAAAGACTAGATATATTTTAGAACCAACATTATTATGTTAAAAAAGGAAGGATGGGGAAAGGCAGTATATCGACAGAGCAACACAACAGTTAACTCCAAAACTGTGATTAGTTACAAATCAGTTGGGTTACAGTTCAGTCCTACCTGAAACGGTTGAGGTAGCCATTCTCCACATTTGGAACCACACATATGGGCCCCATGTGAGTGTTGACTGTAATTGAAAACACAGGAAATGTGCCATTAAAACCTACCACACCCGTTACAGTATGGTAGTAGCAATAACGAGCGTAACTTACGGGATCAACTGTGGTCAATGCTTCCTTCTTCTCAGGCTCTTCCTCCTCTTCATCTGTACTGTATTCTTCCATAGTCTCCCCACTGGCAAAGTATATGGTTCTTCGGGGAACCTTTTGCTTTTTCAGGCCCAAATCACCAAGCTCTACATTCTCAAAATCCTTCCCCACGCTGGCAGTCTAAAGTAAAACAAACACCTTCAGTACCAGCCTGTCGTTGAAGGTTATCTTTATATTCCGACTAACACAAGTAGGCTAAATGTACTTATTTCAGTGCTCTCTTCTTAATAACCTTTCATGGATGTAACAGTAACTAACAACATCAGATGGTCCCACGGAAAAGTTAAGAGACCAACAGGTTGTTATCTTGTGATGCGTTGCCTGTTGGCGCTGCTACTACAACGTTACCATCAATACAATACACATCAGCTTTCGGTCTCACTAATAATGCAGTTTCACTAAATTGAAAAGCCCATTTCTGAACGGAAGCACGACAAACTATCACACGCAATAGCTGCGATACACAGACACGCACCACTATACCCAACATGATATTAGGCTGTACACAGGTTATTGTTAGGTTTACAAGCTAACGTTAGCCGAGACACGCTAGCTAATATTAATAATAACAACAGCGACACAATAGTTCACTTTAACAACTTATATACATGTTACATTAAAACATTATGAAATACCTTCTCTTTATCCATAGTTTGCCCCACAGATATGTTAACGTTTGTGAGATAAAGTGACAATTCGGCCATCTCCACTTCCTCGTCCACCACCACCACCACTGGTTAGCTAGGTTTGCTAACTTCAGAAAGCCGGGGGAGGTGCAAGCCAGGCTGTGTTGGAAGTGACGTCTGTGGCAGATGATGTCGTTTAAAAGTCGCTCTGGTTCAGATTTGCACCAGTACACTAATTTAATGGTTAACAAAATGTTATTTGATTGCAATTTGAATGACTATAGTCAGCCAGCTGAGTATTGACCTAAGAACAGTGAAACCTGCATTATACGCTGAACAATATATCACTAGCTACATGGGAGTGAATAACAAGTACTTAGGAGGTACAGTACATATGATTGTTTGTAAAATTGCACACTTGTCATTAGAGCCTTACATTTAATAGTAAGTATACATACAGTCGGCAACTAGTCATAATCGTGGTTACCGCCCCCAGTTGCCGTGGTTACCGTGGCTGAAAAGCCCCCGAGGGGAAAACATTGTTTTGATTGCATGTAATCTAATGGAGGTGCTCCGGCTTGAGTACAGAAAGCACCTATAAAAATATTAAATCTTTTAGCAAACATCACTAAACGGCACAAACACGTTTCAACTGAGAGTTACCTGTGTGTCAAGGAGGTTAAAGGTAACATTAAGTTCCCTCATTTTGCTAATTCCAGTTAAACGGCCAGAACTGTCTCGAGTGTACTCATTGTAGAACTGCTTTCAATGGCCGGATTGTGTAGCTCGGTTTAGCAAGCTAACCCTTTTGCCTTAACATCCCATACTCGTAAGTTGCATCTGAATTTATTCTCACATGAATGCACATTCCCTACAATGTCCGTGGGAATAGTTTTAACAAGTAATGTGTACCAGTTGGTTATGTTACACTGACGATATAAAGTTAGCCAGTTAGCAACCTAATGATGCTACCATTGAATATAGCTTCCAGAGAAATTTGTCGTCAACATTGGGCAATCGAGGGTGAATTAAGTTGTTAGCATACACTGGGCAGTTAAGTAAACACAATTCCTTCAAATTATTGTGTTCAGAAACAAGCAGAACTCCGCCTGAATGTAAAACGAATGTATAAAGTCTAACTGTTAGCGAGTTTGCCCATTGACAAGGTTAACATGCTTTCCCCTCGTGGGGGGCGGTAACCTTTCCGAACGTCTTAACCGACTGTATGTATGACAAGTACATACCGACTGTATGTATGACAAGAGGTACAGATATCCAGTTTTTGCGATGGTGCCACGCCTGAATGTAAAACGAATGTATAAAATCTAACTGTTAGCAAGTTTGCCCATTGACAAGGTTAGCATGCTTTCCCCTCGTGGGGGGCGATAACCTTTCCGAACGTCTTAACCGACTGTATGTATGACAAGTACATACCGACTGTATGTATGACAAGAGGTACAGATATCCAGTTTTTGCGATGGTGCCACGCCCCCTAAATGAAACGAATGGATTGTGAAAAGCACTGTTAATTTCACTGGACATCAATCTATGTAGGCCTACATTAAATGTACATATATATGTATGAAATATAGTACAAAACACTAAAATTTAAGAGAGAACAAAAGATATACTAAAACAAATACATTCCTCGATTAACGGGGAATTGCATGTTGCAAGTACTACCTCTAGAGGTCTTAAATGGTATGGCAAAAATAAGAGCGCTGTGGAATAAACCATTACAGGAATATCCCAAAATGACTGGACATACATAAAAAATTGTGAGAGTGGAAAATACATAAACAGCTCGACACTAAGCTCTCGACAATGAAAAACAAACGCATAATGGTTTCTTCTTGTCTTAATCCTACTGTCTTACCTCTTCGTATTCTTCACCCATCTATAGAGGTAATGGAATGGTCCAATAGTATTGAAAGCAAAGCTACTGAACGATGTTTGTTTTCTCCATACACGACCAGTAGGGCGAGAGATCTGCAGCATTTGGCCCGTCGTGAAGTCTCGTAGCTTACAGTGCAACGGTTATATTTTACCCTATTCTGAGTTGTTGCCGTCTTGAAGCCGATAGCCATGGCTCTGTGCGGGGGTGTCGGAGCCTTGGCTTTACCCAGTGAGCTTATTGTTCACATATTTTCCTTTTTGTCAGATCGAGACAAGCTTCGGGCCTCGGCCGTATGTTCTCGCTGGAGGGAGTGTCTGTTTTACCCAGCGTTGTGGACAGAGCTGAAGTTGCGTGTCGGTGGAGGAACGAATGGAGGTGGCTCTGGATCTGAGGAGACCCCAAGATTAGAATTCCTCATGCGCAAGTTTGGTTCCTTTGTGCGTGAGCTGCAGCTGGAGTTCGCACCAGTGGATGGGTACCTAAGCCCATTGCAAGCAATGGAGGGCAGAATGGAACCTGTGGAGAGTGACCCACAGTTTTCTGACCGCTGGAAAGATGCTATGATCACCTATTTGGACCAGGTGCTATGTGTACTTCGCAGTCTTCGAAACAACAGGTAATACATGTCTCCATGTTATTACGTCAATTTACTTTGTTATGTATACCCTGTCAGTTGAGAAACGCCATTTTCTCAGTGCTAGCATAGCTTGCTTGCTACCAGCTAGTTAGCCAGGAAGCTAAATCAGCAAGCTAGCTAGCTATAAACAAACCCATGTCATTACGTAACCAAGCTATGTCTGATAGCTACATATCCCAGTGACGTTGCGTAGTTTACATTACAGATGCATGGATAAGTGTGCCTTTTCATTAGCATAAACTGTATTGTTGGCAAATACATTGTTTTCCATTTGCAATGGAATGGCATTTTGACAATGAATGCCATTCCTTTATGAAAATGCGCAGATTTCCAGAACACACGACAGCCAAGGGAAAATCTTGTTGGGGCTAGAAGCCCTTTCCCCCCAGGTAGAATCTCACATAACGGTTCCTTTTGTGTTGAAGAGAAAGCCCAGTCTGTATAGTAAAGAGAATCTGTATTATTCTACGGTCTTTTATTTTTATTTTTTTCTTGAAAGTTCCCTTGTCACAACCATATGGTATTATAGTGGTATTTTTAGGCATGTCTCCCTGAGTAGTGTGAAGGAAGTTCCACGTTTATGCAATAGTGCATGTTTGGAGAGAAACTTCCATTATATTCTCTTAAAGGGGCTCAGTATGGGATTTTTCATTTGACCATTAACTTAGGTCAATGTATTGCTGGTAGTCATACCAATTCATCATCTATTATCTGGTCAGTTCAGTTCAGTTGTTACATTTTAAATATGTGTTTCTTCTGTTTCTCTCAAGATATCTCCAAAGGTTGAGTCTCTATGGTGATACCTGCATTCTTCAGGATGAGGGTTTATTTGACAGCGCCTATCTCCAACAAGTTGACCAGGGAAGCAAAAAAATCAAAGAGTAAGTGCATAATAATGGTATGCTGTTTACAATCTATATGTGATGTTATCCTTTACTCTCAGGCATTGCCTTATTGTCTGTTTTCTAACCCCCCCCCCCTCCCATCCACCCTCCTTTCCAATCGTTTTCTCTCTCCTCACCTCTTTAAGGATCCAGATGCTATTTGAAGAGATCCTGTCCAACAGTAGGCAATTAAAGTGGCTCTCCTCCGCCTTCATGCTGGGCGTGGTGACTCCATGCTCCTTGGCCTCACTCTCCAACCCCAGTGCCACATCCCTGGGGCACCTCAGCCTGCTGGATAACCAGCTGCCCAGCCTCCTGGTACCCGTGGAGCTGGAGCGCCTTGTCCACCTGCGCTCGCTGGCGCTCGACTTCTGCGACTTCTCCTCCACCATGTGCTGCCTGCTGGCAGGCCAGGATCGCACCCACTGCACCGCCTCTCGCTCCTGCTCAACGGCGCCGCCCTGGAGGCCAAGCCGCTGAACGGCACGGCCGGCGAGGACGACTGGAAGGCGCTGGTGCGGCGCAGCAGCAACCTGCGCGTCTACCTGATGGCTCTGGACGTGTGCAGCCAGGACCTGCTGCGCGTGCTCAAGCCCAGCATGCCCCTGGAGCGCATCCACCTGGACAGCTACAGCGTGCCTGTGACGGACGGCGCTGTGGAGCTCATCTCGCAGCAGTACCACAAGACGCTCAGCAATTTCGTGCTGATGCGCGACGACGCCGGCTTCCCCGACCTCAGCGTCAACCGCAACGAGGACCCGCTGGTGCTCTTGGCCTGGCGCTGCGTCCATCTGGCTGTTCTTATCATCCATGGTGAGATGACATCACCCTTTTTCATTTCTTCATTCATTCATTCTTTTGAAAGTCATATGAGTTTTGAGTTCATCAACATTGCAAGATTCTAAAATTTTGATTGAGCAAGCTGAAATGGTGGCAGTGGAGTCCGCTAGATTGATCTCCAAACACAAGGTCATATACATCTGTATTAGACTGTACATGCCAAAGTATAGTTATAGGTATGAGTTATTGTTTTTGTGAGTATCGGCAGGGAACTGTTTTCATGCATAGACTTTCCCATAAACAAACACCGAATGTCAGATTAGCTGCTGTAGAAACTCATCCTGTTTTGTTCCTCCAAACAAGGCAATGGAGCTGCCTTTTAAGCTGGTGTTTTGGTTATCAGATTTGTTTGTTTTCTAGCGAGAATAAGTCCGAGATACTGGCCATGAAACACACACACACACGGCCGTTACTTTGGAAGACTGGAAAGATGATGCCATTTCCACTTTTTTCCTCTTGTTGTGTTGAACGAAGTGAGAGAAGTGAGCAGTGAGACTTGTGTTTTCCTTTCGAGGGTTTGCGTGCTTGTTTTTTGTGTGCGTGTATTTTGGCCAGGGAGAATTCCAAGTGTGTGGTTTTTTGACAAACCTGAGCAAGTTAACTTGGTAAGTGGTAAACCTTCTAACAAAGGAGCTCTAAGGCTTTGTTTTACCAGTAGAATAAATCATAGAGTTCTTCTATTTGGAGGTTTACCACTTACAAACTACTGGAAATACCCCTAATCTTCCCAGTAGTTTGGACAAGGTTCTGATAAGGAGGGAAAGGCTAATAGAGCAACGTCTTGGAAACGTGTTATCAACACAAACAAATGTGTTCCCGCTATCTATATTCCCTCTAACTTTTCAACTGCCTTTCCCTTAAATGACCTGTTTCATGTGTCATTCAGTCACTAGCTCACTCACTTGCTATCTTTCTTTCCCTCTTTCTTTCTCTCGTTCGCTCTCTCTCTCTCTCTCTCTCTCTCTCTCTCTCCCTCCTTAGGCTACACGGTGTGGTCCCACAACCTAGTTGCCATCTCACGCTTGCGTGGCTCCAACCTAAAGGTGCTTGCTGTTTCCGAGGAGAGCATCGACTTCGACCCAGACCAGTCGGTGTTCATCGAGGGCGACCCCGTCCACAACCTGGTGAAGGAGGTCTCCCTGGGCCTGGGACGCGTGTGGCACCCTTCCCTGGACACCAGCGTGGTCCTCAGCGAGCCCACCCAGCACTTCCACCGCGAGATGCAGAGCTTCAGCGAGGGCATCTGAACGTCCCCACCCGTCGCCAACGCATGTGCGCTCGTTCACCTGCAAGTCTTGCCTCTTCCTAATTTTCTCTCTCCCACTCTCCTCTTCCTCTCCCTTCTTCTTCTTCTCAAGTTCTCCTTCTCCCACACAATGCCCAATTACACCCTATCCTAACTCCCTCCCCTTGTACTTGAAGGTAGACCTTTCGCCCATATTCAGTCCTGTTTTCGTTGATGTATTTTTTTTCTTTGCTTTTGTTTTACTTGCGGGTTTCTTCTCATTTTACGATTATGATTTTTTTTCTCTCTCTCTCCTATAGTGTGACAAATAATCCTTTATATGTGCTGTGTTTATTCAGTATTAGCACTATATTAATATCTCTCTGTATATCCTGCTCATTAATATGAGAGTATAGTTGGGTATCGATTTAGTAGCTAATTGAGTGAAAGGTGATGAGGGGCTCAATGTTGTGTGTGTGTGTGTGTGTGTGTGTGTGTGTGTGTGTGCTTTTGTTTTCTTTTTTTTTTGGATACAGTTAGATTAGGAGTTGATCGTACCGTGAGCTGTTTTTGCTTTGTATTCTTTTTTTCTCTTTTTTTTTTTTTTTTTTCTTGCTTTAAACACCTGTCTGACTTTGTTTTCATTTTGTTTTTGTCGGAGTTTGTTGTTACCGTACAGACAGAGAACAGAACCATCACTTTTTAATTTATCTTGGCTCATTTTGCGAGGACAAGATCCTGTGATCTTATTTACACCCCCTCTTTGATTTATTTCGAAGGGAGATTAGTCTTCCGGGCCAAGGGTCAGAACCGATGAACAGTTGCAAAGCTCCTTGCAGCCTTCCTCTCTGTTCATCTGTCTTTTTTTGTAAGTGTTTCTTCTTCCTCTTTTTCTTTCATAAGTGATGATGATGATGCTGACATGTTATTGTTGTAGTAGTAATAGTTGTTGTCATTGTTGGCTACATTCGGGACTTAAGATCCTGCTGGTTTTTCCTCAACCTGGAAATACAGTAGATAAACAGGTCTGCTGGTGGAAGGAAAAAAAAAACACATACACACACAAACACACGTACATGATAGTGGAGGGTTTCAAACTCCTGCACACTGCAAGCCCTTCCCAGCACTTTACCTATGGGGGCTAAGTGTTAGCAGAGAACTAGCTGCAGGTTTCTTGCTCTCAAACAACAAAAGAAAGGAATAAATCCTCTGTCCGTCTCAGGTAGGCACAAACAGGACGATGACAAAGATCTAGATGATGAAGATGAATGAAACAATCAGCTACTCTTGTCAGTTTTATCTGTTCTTTTTAAGTCACAGTTGCCTTGGAAACTCCCCTGTTGTTTTCATTATCAAACTTTCTTGGATTCAATCAATTCAAAACGTCACTTTTTGCCCATTTCTCTCTCCATAGACCAGTCGTAGGGTAGACATGAGTGTGTTGCACTGCAGTGTAGACGCATGTTAATAGAGTAATCCTGTCTTGGTCGTTGCTGAGGGCAAAATCGTGCATGTGCTGGGTTGAATCCAGGTCTATGTTACATCTTGTGTTGTGCTTGTGTGTATGCGAGTGATGGTTAGAGGCGTTAAGTGTGTTCGCTTGTTCCATATCTCAGGATTCCTGCACTGCGGTATTTTTTGTTTTCCTGTAATGGCTTTTGTTAAAGCTGGTTGTGTTGAGGGAGCGTGGTTGGTTTAGACATCCGACACACAAAATGTGTCGAGGAATTTTGAGGTGGTAGCATGGCAATGTAGAGGGGGAAAAATACGGAAGCTCTTCCAAAAGAGTGCTCTTCAGGGGGATGTTTGTTTTTCTTTTAAGAGAAAAAAACATCTATTTCCCTCATAGTTTCTTGGTTTACTACTTCTTGTTTTTTTTTTTTACAAAGTTGTCATCTTCAGTGTTGTCATGTGCTGCACGCTTTTACCTGAGTTGTGCTATCTCTCTTGCACATATTTGCTCTTTTTTAAAAAAATCAAGAAGTTCATTGTGGTGGGACATGGTGGCGGTCGCTTGCCTAGTGTTAGAACGTGAATGTGAAGCTCAGGCCTTTATTTTAAAAAGAAGTGAGAAAAAAAAACCTCTTGCTCTTGCAAGAGGCTCTGTGACCCAACGCCACCTCAGTCAATCATCCCTCCAATCCCTTGATGATTGCATATCTCCAGCCCTTGTCAGAGTAAATCCACTTGGGCACATGACAGTGTTTTGTTTTCAAGGGGATGCCTTTAGGTCTATGGCCTGTTTTCTTTTAGAGGTGGCATCGCCCCCCAAGATGATGGTGGCCAAAGCCAGATGGGCCAATGCTGCCTCAGCACTCCTACACTTGAAGATCAGGTGTGAAAGCAATGTCCGGAAATTACCAAAGTGAGTGCTTCCTGTAAGGAAGGAAGGTATAAAACTTGTATGCGGGTGTGTGAGGCGAAAGGTAAAGAGAGGTGTGTCTTCCCAAGAACTGGTGGCGCCAGAATGCGGTTAGTGTGAGGCTAGCTGCAAAATGACCACTGCAGTCATCCAGCGAGGTTATCCCTCACCTGTGGCACCCATGTCGAAGGCCAAGTGCAAATATTCCTGTTGACAGACTTGCATTTATGTTTCTTCGTGTGAATTCCAGAAAATTCCAGATGCAGGTTAAGAGGGGAAAATGTATGCAAAGAGAGGAATTGCAGTGAGTTCATTAGAAAGCCCTGTTTCTATATTTTAGTATTACACCAAAAAAGGACCTTTCTTTGAGATTGTTCTATATTTTGATCGATCAGAATATTATATTTTGGTCATCGCTGATGAAAACTGGCTATAGACTGAAGGTTAAAGGATTAAATTGTCTGTCGCTTGTTTCAGTATGTGAACTGCTAATGCATAAACTGCTACTCCATCCTGTGCCTAAAACCCAGAATAGCTTTCATTTTAACCTCTTGTGTTCTCAAAGGTTTGTTAGTGGAGTTTAAGTCTAGAACAAGCATTGGTCCACTGTTACAAAGTTAAAGCATCAAGGATTCTTTTTCTTTCATTTCCTTTTTTTTGTGAAGATTTCTTCTTGGTGTGCATTTGCGTGTGTGTGTGTGTGTGTTTTTTGTTTTATTGTAACATTATTCAAAAAGTACATACATCAGTGTAAGTGTGTGTGTGTGTGTGTTTGTGTGTGTGTGTGTGTGTGTGTGTGTGTGTGTGTGTGTGTGTGTGTGTGTGTGTGTTTTTATTGTATTATTCTAACAAAAGCTAAGTGGTGAGTGTGTGTGTTTGTGCGACAAACAAAAAGAAATACAAGGCGTACCACTTTCTCAGCAGTGAACAGGAACCAGTCTTTCTCAGGGTAACTGTCCGGCAAGTAGAGGAGCGGAGGGGAGGTTTTCAAAAGCTCAGGCCTCGAACTAAGAGAGGAAAAAGTTACGAGAAAAAGAAAATCATACGAAAACTACAAAAAAACAAACAGCTTCTCAGAGTCACTGGATTTAATGAAATATTCTGTCAGCATGTCTGCGTCCGCTGCCAAAGATAACGGTGATGCATAGAAAAAACCCCACATGAAGTGCCCACCTGCAGGCAAAAGGGCCGGGGCCAACAGCTTCTCTGGGCCGAGACATACTACTATACTACTACTTATACCACATCTACTTTTAGAGTTTCATAATGTGCTGAAGTAAGGAGCAAAAGTTGGGCCACGTGTTGGTTGTCGCAGCTGTGCTGCGACCGTTGGGTCAACAACAAGTAGATCTCTTAACAATGCACCTGTTTCACTGTGAAGAGTGAATGTAACTTAAGATAAAAAAGAACTTATTGATGAATTTCAAATCAAGGGTTGGTTCTATCAGACCTACAAGCTGCTATGAGACGTGTGAGGAACATTCCACTGGGGAGTTTAAAAACAAACAAAACCATGGCCAAATGTCTGCATGAAATGACTTATTTTTTTACTATTTTATTCTTTTTTTTTTCTTCTTTTTTTTTTTTTGGGGGATTGCAATGGGTTCCATTACTAAAGATAAATGACTGGTCTGTTACGATGAAACCATTGGAGTATCAAGTCACTGAGACCTGGTTTGTTGTATCGATCCCTTTTTGCCTGTCACCATGTGCCGAGGGGCATTTTAAACGGGATTTCTTGTTATGCGGGAAAGATTATTGGACCAGTTGATTGTTACAACTCCATTGGATCCCAGAGTTATTTACAAGAGGTGTTTCTTTTCCTTTTTTGTTCTTTTTTTTTTTTTTTTTTTTTTTTTTCAGATTTATTTTTAGTAGAAGATGTTTGTATGCATTTACAATCCAAATCTCTCTATCTATCTCTTGTCACAAAGGAGAAAGCTGTAAAAAAAAAAAACAGTAGGCTGCTCGGAAGCCATCTTTGAGAGCCAACTCAAAAACTGTTGCCTGTAAAAGCTCGATCGAGTTCCAATAGCTACCTTACTGTTATAAAATAACCTCATGCCAGCCTTAAGAAGTGAGTGGAGAGTAAAACACAGAAGTGAAATAAGCTTTTGGTCAAAGTTGTGACCATGCGTTGCAGTGGAGGTGACCGTAAAGAGTCTTGTCTTATCGGTTGATTTTTCGACAACCAGTTAACCCTTGAGTCACCTTAGACAGCACCACTGTTGGTCCCAGACATTAAGCTTGCACCAAGCCACATTCTCCTCTCCAGCAGGCTGGCTTGCATGTACAGCAAAGTCAATAACTATGCAAGTGGAATGCATATAATTCAGTGGCTCTTAAATCTTTTTTTTTTTTTTTTTTTTGATTTTTTTTTTTTTTTTTTTCTTTTACTGTCACTCATAAATGGAAGTAACTTACTGCAGTGATACTTGGCCTTATTATTATTGCTATTATTATTATTATTATTTTTTAAGATCTTGATTCTTCGGAAGCCAACTCCGTTTCAAGGGCGACCGTGGGTACAGACATGGTCTCCATGAGACCGGCCAGCCGGCCCCAGTTCTAAGAGGTACGAATGTTGTGCATTTGTTTAAAATCAGGACAGTTTGCAATAAAGCAGTGGCCAACTGTGGGTGTGCACTAGCAGTGCTGAGACCTGGCTGCTACCTTATAAACTTATCGGGGTTGCGGAAGTTTGGAAAAAAAAAAAAAAAGGTAAGGAAACTTTACAGTGCATAAGAAGGTGTGCATGTGTATATATATCAATGTATGTTTATATGCATCCACACCTCTATGCTACATCTGTCCGGGTTCTATTTATGAACATGACAAGTTTATAAGCGTTGTTTTGCAAAAATGGTTTTACCATCTTAAATGTTTAATATTATAGGGCAGGTGTGTACTGTCTTTTTGTCTCCAGTGAGCACATAGCATTGGATTTTATATGTACATCTGCAAATGGGGAAAAACACAATTCACCGGCACAGGTGTGAAAATGCCAGATGTGGAGAAATTTCATTGATTGGAGAAGTGATCTTATGTTCCACAGTAACAAAGGAGAAAAACCTATGATATATAAAAACCTGACACATATTGGGTAAACCAGCCGAATGTTGATTTTTGAATCAATGTTGAATGAATCCATTTTCTTTTAATCAGTGAAATAAAAGCATTAAAAAATATTCCTGTTGTCATTTGTTTTTTCAAGGTATTGTCGTTCAGTCATGTCTTGTATAGATATTTTACAGCAATAGAGGCATTTAACATCACCACCTTTTTGAGACTTGCATTTTACTCTACTCCAGAGCAGAGAACCTAAGAATCATAAATTACAAAAAAATTTAACTTGCCTACGTCGAGGTGTAGCTCTGTAAACTATAGTTGAAACTGTTTATTGGTAATATTTTGCCTGAAGTCAAGGTAACCATTTAAGTTGTAGATAAAAATAAAAACCAGTTTAAACATGGATACCCATGTGTGTGTAATGACAACCAGCCTTGTAAGTTTTGGGGGCTGAATGTCAAAAAATAATTTCTCATGAAGCCTTGTGTCTGGCCATGTCTGTGACTAAAATCATCCAGGCATGCCTAACACCAGAAGAAATGAATGTCCACACAGTCAGCTTTAACAATGAAGTCAACCTTTATTAGTCTGAACAATGCCAATACCCCAAAAGGCAATTCTGTCAATTCCATCCACATACCTCAAAAGCTTACTGGCAACTGTACACCAAACTGATAAAATCCACCCACAACTCTCCATGTTTAAGGCATAAAATGCTTTAATTTAGGTGACCATAAATACGCAAATTTGCCCGGACGGCCTCAGAACTTTACACAGTACTGTGTGTTAAAACAAGATGATTAGGTTTTAGGTGTATTTACAATCTCTTATTCACATTATCATTACAATTTCTGTATATACATGTCAAAAATATGTGAACCTCCTCTCTTCTAGATGGTTCGGTTATAAAGCATTTGACACTACAAACAGAACACAGGCACCTAAAAATGTGTTATCTAGCATCCAATTTCCTCACAAAAAGGCAGTCTCTCAAAGGCATCATTCTCCAACTAAAAGCATATTAAAAGCTCACATTCACGGACCCCTATGTTGTTATAAAAAGTCTATATTTACTTTTAAATGGAGTTAAAGTGTGTTTGTTTAGACTTGCAGCTACAGTATACGAGGAACATGAAGGGCCACAAGCCATTTGTTGGCCTTTCTGTGGCATTTCCACTGACAGACAACAACTTACAGGGTTTTTTTTTTTGTTGTTGTCTGATGGGCGGGGAGAAAGAAAAAGAAAAGAAAAAATGATCACATGACCACCCCTGGCTCAAACAGGAAGCAGCCCCTAAGCCCTAAGCAGAGAAACAACAGGAAGTGGCACACAAGAGCGCAGAGGAGACACACAGGAAGAGAGGGGTCAGAAAGAGGCTCCAGTTTTCATTCAATAAAACACCTTCCTTTTCGCTCTTCTCCTTTTCCGTTGATAAACAACTTCACTGAATAATGACTAAGACAGAGAGTCCATTCTCTTTTCATGATGGCCAACTCCTATTGCAGTTGGCAGTGAGAAGAGGAGGGGAAGTGGCTGGTGCCTGAGCTGGAGATGAGGGTATGGGGTGAGGGTAGTGATATGCCTTTGGGGGCTCAGATGGCATCATGGGGAGGTGGAGTCTGTTCAGCGGGCTGCTCGCTGCCAGGCGGTGAGGGCCTCGGTGGGGGGCCAGGGGGGCCGGGGGGGAAGCCGTCCAGTGGAGGTCTCATCGGAGGGTAGCCCATAGGAGGATATCTGGGGAACATGCCCGGAGGAGGTGGGCCTCGCACTGAAGCGGGGGAAAAGAGTGACATGGTTTGGTTAAAAAGATACACCAATTGTACCTGCCTCTATAAATGAATGGAGGCATAAAGCCCTTGTAACATGATCTCTTCACACGACTGAATTTCTTACATAGCATTTCTTCATATATTATTGGACACAACACCCAAAGTGAATAGTTTTTATTACTTTGTTTTATTAGTCATTCCAAATACTGTTTTATTGTGTTGTTGTTATTGTGTTTTATTCCTAGCCTGGCTAGCGCTACCACTTCTCAATGAGACGTGGTCTGGGAACCAAACGTTCATTTTCTCGTATTTGAAAAAAATGCCCAGATCCGTTTATTGGGTGCCAAATGCGTCTGTGTATAGCTCATCATCAAATGCGTCTGTGCATAGCTCATCATCGTCTTGCTTTCCCACCTGTTCTGTGATTGGTTCCCTATCTCAGGCGAAAACTTGCTCCATGGTCTCCAGGCTGCCTTAGCAGCGTGAATCAAATCGCGCGCAAGGCAGCATGGGAACACCGAGGCTATTTTATTCCAGGATTTGGAGAGTTTTCGAACCATAGCATCCTCATTATTACATTTCTTGTAATGTTTCAAAGCCACTAAAACTAAGGACTAAAACCTGAGACTGAACAGTTTTTTTCTTTTTATTTACATACTTCCCAAGGGTATTCCACCAGGTCCTCGTGGGGGAAAGAAGTCTGGGGGTCCATAGGGGCCCCTACGCTGAAAGTGGAGGTCCATTCCCGGCAGGCCCAGGTGGTCCCATTCCCGGTGGTCCCATTCCTGGGGGGCCCATCCTCATCTCAGCTTCAGGTAGCATTCGCAGATCTCCAGGGGCAGACATTAAACTGGCCTGTAAACAAACACACACAGCTCTGAAACAGACCATAATATACACATGGACAGCACAATCAAATGGATGCCATGAGATACTAAACACGTTATACACATGACTGAGAACACAGTTTCCAATTTCCAGTCAGTTTCCTGTATGTGGATTAAGCCTAGTCCTTGACTAGAGACTAGGACTAGTCTTAATCCGTGTACAGGGAACTGGTCCAATGTTACTGTATACGTACAGCAAATGTCACATGATATGTCCTCTATAACGTTATTTAGGGAAACACTCACATCTCTGCTTTCAGCTTCACTGATCCCTGTGCTGTTGCCCGCAAATGATGAGTCTGCAGAAAACGCAAAGAGCATTTGTTAAGTCTTTGGCCTGGTTCTCACTCTCTCTGCTATTGGTTTTTAATTCAATTCTTGAGTATCAGGAGGTAGATGGGGGCAGGTGGGTGGGGGGAAAGAGAGAGAGAGAACTCATTCATGCTTCGGGTAATGCTATTAAACCAGCTCTGTCAAAACAAACCCTAGCGCATTCACAGTGGCATTCCGCTAATCAAGTTCACTGCCCCATGTGAGGAGTGAGTGTGTGTGTGTGTGGGGGAGGTGGTAGTAAGTGTATGTGTGTGCGTGTGTGTGTGTGTGTGTGTGTGTGTGTGGGGTGGGGGGGGCATAGATAGAAATCTTATGAGTGATTGTGTGCCAGAAGAGCTGCACTGCCACAAACACACTCACACATACACACACACCAGACCTGCACTTGTTTCTGTGCGCTCAGAGTGACTGTCATTACCTGTGTTTACAGCAGTCAGTCCACTTCACTAAAGGCATGTTAAAGTTGACATAAAGACACTGTTTCCCCTGTGCTATCTACTTCTCACAATGAAAACAGACTGGGCTGACATGAGTAAACAAATTCATATTGCAGATATGGACATTGACCTTACATTTTCCGCAGGGTTATTATAACATAGTTATTTCTGCGCTTAAAATGACATACACTGTTTATATATAGCAAGGCAAGACATTACATAACATTACAGGATATTTCATGACCCCCTTAGTCCACAATCCACAGTCTATTTGTCCACCCTAGAGGTATAAGGTATAAGGTCTACAGTGAAATAATAAAATACCCCCAACAAAGAGGAGACTGCAAACTCATAAAGTGAGTGTTTTGAGAGCATTCCAGCAATGCGAGCACTCTTTCTTTTGTTTTCCTTCCCACTGCTGCGCACAGGACACTGTGACCGCGCAACAACCCCTCCTCCTCGCGCTCCCCAAACACAAGCGGGCCTGCTGCCACGTGCGAGCGACTGCTGCCCGGAAAAGGAAAAGGGCTTACCGGGCCTGTCGGAGGGGTGGAACGGGCCCGGCCCAAAGCTGTGGGGGGGAACTCCCTCGGGGGGGAAGGGGGGTCGGGGAGGGAGGGGGCCCATGGGGAAGGCCCCTGGTGGGGGTCTCCGGAACGGTGGTCCAGGCTCCGGATATGGGTGGCCTTTCGGAGAGAGAGAGAGAGAAAGAGAAAGAGAGAGACCAGAATGCTTCAGTGAGATTAGAGATTTAGTCTGCGCATACAAGAATTTCACCTAGCTCTGAACTCAAGCAAGCTTTGATTTGACAAGACTTTCCAATACCATGTATGCAGTTGAGCATCACAAGGACGTAGCTTTCTTCGTCTCTAAAGCAAAAATGATTCTTCATGTCATAGCACACACATTACTAAAGGTGATGAGAATGGTGCCTTACACACACACACACACACACACACACACACACACACACAAAGCAGTGGATGATGCAATGATGCCGTGTGTGTTTAGGGGATGACTAATCACACGTGCCACATGCTGCTTGTGTTTCCATGCTTCTCTCACAGAGCCACGCTGGTGGACTCTGCCCGGCCGGGGTAAACCCCTGCGGCTGAGAGGCTAAGCATGGCTCCCGCAAGCCCACAGCCTGCCTCAGCTTTGTGTGGCCACAGGGGGCACCGAGCACAAAAGGGCCTCTCAGAGGCCAAAGGACGGAAAAGTCTGGAATGAGCGAGTCCGTGCCTCGGCTCCTCCATCACTGGCACGGCCAGCTGAGTCAGGACTTTTGCCCCCCCGCACACACACACACACGCTTTTTTTTTTCCCACCCTCACCGTGTGACCTTGTGTTACCTTAGAGAAGAGATAAAGCCCCCCCACAACACAAATGTCACACGTGCACACTAGCTCACACTCATGCACACTTGCCAACACTCACACACGCAAATTGTGTGTGTGTGTGTGTGTGTGTGTGTGTGTGTGTGGGGGGAGGGGGGGGGGGTACTTCATCTTCACAAAATTTCCCAGTGGACTCACTGTTAAAGACTAGAACAATTTCACAGAAAAAAAAAAAACAGATAGGTAAAGTTCATAGGAAGGGCACATAACTAAGTTATTATGAGAGAGGGACAGTATACTAGAAGTATATGATAGAAGAATGGTACATATAACTATAGTGGGGAGAGACAGTGTGGAAAGATATCCATTTTAAAGAGCAGAAGCTAGTTTTTTTTTTATGAGGGGGGCACTGCGTTGCTGTTGTAGTCTGCTGTCTGCCGCAGGGCCTCTGGCTGTGACTGTACCTGGAGGAGGAAGAGGGCCCGGGGGGCCCCTGCGCTCCCGCTCCCAGGTGGGAGAGAGCGAGCCGCTGTCTGAGTGGGGGCCGCCACTGCGCTCAAAGTCCCCCCCAGCACCAGGGGGCTCCACCAGGCCGCGGGACACTGAGCATGAGACAGCCAGAGTGAGAATGGGGAGGACAGAGAGAGAGAGAGAGAGAGAGAGAGAGAGAGAGAGAGAGAGAGAGAGAGAGAGAGAGAAAACAGATACCAAAGGGGGGAGTGATAAGAAAATTGCAGGGAGGATGGGAGTGAAACAGGTAGCCGGGAATAGACCAAGAGTTCTCATACAGAGACAGAATAAGAGGAAGGGAGAGGTGAGAGAGCAGAAATAGTTGAAAACTCCCAGGTGAAGACAAACAGGAAGAAAAGGGAACAGAAAAGCAACCGAAACACAGAGAGGAAAAATACAGCGGAGAAGGAAAGTAGAAAGAGAAACCAAAAGAGAGAGAGAGAGAGAGAGTTTGGAGAGAGACAGAGGTGAACGGGCCGAGCAGTGTGGAAGGGCAGTTGATAACAGTGTTAGAAGGAAGAGAGACGTGGGAGAGAGGGAGAGAGACAAGCAGTGCAATGCCAATGAGACCATGAAACATGAAACATCTGCATGAAAAATGCTACAAGCTAATGCTATCAGCTAATGGCATGGGCATGGCCTAAGCATTAACACTAAAACATCTAACATTCAGGGGTTAAAGTGGGGTGGGGTGGGGGGGAACGCAGTTCTGCCACCTCAGATAAATTAATAATAAATATATTCTTTCATACAAACGCTATAGCGCGATGATATTGTTAAAATAAAAGGTGAGTTAATTTTTTGTGTGTACAAAGGTGACCAAGAAGCTAGCAATTCTTGTCCAAAAGTATTGCTACACCACGATACTCAATATGTTGTCCAGTGGATTTTAGGGTCCCCCCCACCTGCCAAATCCCACTTTAACCACTGCTAACATTTGACTAGCTATGATCGGAGGGAGAAAGTTCAGGTTCAGTGAGGGAAGTGTGCCCATCAGTATTGTATGTGTCACCTACTCTATCTGTTATTACTCACTAATTATTAAGAGCCGATAACCCAGTGCATATGAGGGTGCAAGACAATGGTGGGCTTGGGATTTGGGCCTTGTAATGAACCTGAATTTCCCTGGCTGCAATGAGTTTGCTGTTGCTGTGCAGTGTGGGATATCCACACACGATCCATGCAAGGCATCAACTGGCTAGCTACACGATGCACATGATGCCATAAAAATAACACGTTCACACGACGAGCCAAGTAAGGCTGTCCCCCTTGTACAGTAAGTTCAGACTCTCCCCAGGTTTAGAGTTTCAGTTTGTCAGGAGGGGGGGAGGAGGAGGAGGAAAAAGGAATGCGATGAGGTCACCTCTGCCGCCAGGGCCCATGGGAAACTGAGGCGAGAGTCGTGGTGGCCCGTCCATCAGGGTAGGAGGGGACAGGAAGGCCCTCGTCTCGGAGGCAGGGCGACCCAGAGGAGAGGGGCCAAAGGGTGACCTCTCACCTGGGGGACGGAAAAAAGAAACAAAACATCCACAGTCATGTCAACGTTCAACAGCGGACAGATAATGTACACACTCCATGCCTTATAATCATTCTTCTTGTGTCATCACAATAGATCATATTTCACACCTCAGTGGTGTCAATGAACTCAAATTCTTCATTATAATGCTGTGATCTTCCATCAATTCCAAACACACCGACATAAACCAACAAATCATCAAAGCACAATCAGCCATTTTAGATGACTAAACCCAAAGGAAGAACCGGAGCGTCCAAACTAGTCGTTTTCACTTATTGAAAATCATTTGTCTTAGTCATTTGTGTGCTCTGGTTCTTCCTTTGGGTTGAGTCTTCTGAAGTGGCCCATTGTAGTTTGCTGATCTCCCGGTCCTATTCTATGAGCACCGACCTCCACTTGGAAAAGGACTAGAGTGCAAGTGATTCCCTCATCACCTACAAATCATGCTTGGTAGATATGACTAACTCCTACATGACTAAAAAAAACCTTATGATATTAACAATGTATAGATAATATAATATACACAATCCATTAAGGTCATAATACAATACATATTATTTCACACTTTTCAGGTCAAAGAAATAAAATTCTTAATTATATTGCAGTGATCTTCCATCAATTCCAATCAGCCCAACAGACACCAACAACTCATATCAGATAGATATGACTTACTAAATAACTGTAAGGCACTTACATGAATCTATGACACTGTGACAATCACAAAGAATACTGTCAGCTTGCTGAGTATCTCACTCTTCTACTCTGCTCTCTGACTTGTTCCAGTACGCAGGTGTTTAACAGCCCAGTGCTTAGCCACTTATCTAATGTGCTTGCGGTCCTTAGATAGTGGGACAAGCAATCAGTAGTTTCCCTGCATGAATTCCCCTAACATTATAATCAATCACCAGTCTCTGTATAATTTCCCTACACTGCTGACGTATGTCTGCTGTACCAATGTTTGTGCACTTATACGTCCAGAATTTGTAGGGAAAGATGTGCTGTCAAGGATGCACTCAGCCACCAGTCAAAGGGAGAGACCCCTAACCACAGATGTGGTCGGCGCCATGACTCCAGTTCAGATATGGCTGTAGACTGTCAGCGTAAAGATGTGAGTGGCTAGAAATCTTCCATCTTCTCGTCTGGTGCATTTGCACTCTAAAACTGTCTGACACAACAAGCTATAGTTGTGAGTCAAGGGTTTTATTATGCTGAGGAGAAAATATTTCTTTCGCTTCTCAACCCAATGCTTAAAAGCAAAGAAAACGTCTGCCTGAAGTTATCAGAAACTTTCAAAGCTGTTACACAAGATTATGCATTTTCAAATCCTGCACAGCGTGGCACTCGCCTGGATTCAGGTAGAGCGCCTGAGAACTTTAAGCCCTGTCAACCTTTCATTTACCATCCAAACATAGTTCAATGGAACTCGATTCCATCAATAACAGCCAATGCTTTGAAGTGCTTTCCACACGATGGCAAATAGTCTTCTCAGACTGTACACTCACCTCTGAATAATGGTCGACCAGGAGCATCAAGAGCAAACGGGTCCTTCTCCAAAACCTCCAGCTTAAACTGATAATCTGTCAACCTAATGTGAAAACACCACATTAGAATATTATGTTCACTAAATCCCTCACCTCTCACAAAAAAACATAATGCTACACACACACAGACAAACACATAGGTACACACACACCCACACCAACACAGACGGAGGTAGCACTTACTTCTGTCGGAGGTGAGCGTTTTCTCTCTTGATGTCCCCTAGGTCTCGGTCAGCAGCACGAGCTGCCAGCTGTAACAGAGTCAAGCGGTTAACACACACAAGCTGTTGACTCCCGTCATGGTCATTAACATGAGTAATGCGTTCACATACAGAACAAACACTTAAAACTGCTGTTGCAATACATTCACAGTTCTATATGTTGCTTTGACAGTGCACACATTCAACAGGCAAGGGAAATCCTGTTACATGCATAAAATGCCTACATTGAGAAGTGTTAGGAGACAATATCATGTTGGACTAATGAGGGTATAAGTCTCATTTATGGTAAACGTTAAAAACAAATCCGGATACGGACTGAGCCTTCTCAACTTACCGATGCGGCTGAAACATATGAAACATGTGAAACAGATGGATCCATTTGTCGTATGAAAAGGGAGCAAAAACCAATGCTTTACTCACCCAATTGTCATGAGCTTTCTTTTCATGTGATGCAATCTGTAAAACAAATAGTGGATTCAGAAGCAGAACCTTTCACATGCTCATTCAGAGAGATGAAGAAGGCAGATGGAGAGAGAGGTGGTGCAGTGGTGTAGTCTAGTTAGCTGTAGTGGGTATACTGTGATGAAGCAGTTAGCTGTAGTGGGTATACTGTGATGTAGTCTAGTTGGCTGTAGTGGGTATACTGTGATGTAGTCTAGTTGGCTGTAGTGGGTATACTGTGATGTAGTCTAGTTGGCTGTAGTGGATATACTGGGATGTAGCAGTTAGCTGTAGTGGGTATACTGTGATCAACCCCAAATGTTAATACGTATCCTTGCCTATTTTAAGTGAGTATACTGAGATGGTGATGCTTTTTAAAAGGTATACTATGCAGGTTTAGGTATTTTTGGCGAGTTTAGAGCTCCCTCTAGGGTCGTGATGTATTTATATGCTATTCTGCTATTGTAAATAGCAAACTTCTTGCGACTTATCCACCCTATACACAATGCAAATTCTTTTGTTGTGGAGGTGAAGGATTAACAACAGGCAAAAACTTCTAAGAGCTATATCTACTGACAGGGTAATGCAAGTTTTGGCGGGGCGCCACTCTTGGAAGTTGCATGGCTGGTTTTCTCAGTAAGGACTCGCTACGTCTATGCTGTACAACTATGCTAGTTGAACGATTTGCCTATTACAAGGTCGTTTACCATCAAATTGACTTCATATAGGTGAAAATCTTGCATAGTGTGCCTTTAAGTGGGTATACTACGTAGTCCTGCGCATCAGGTAGACTACACCACTGAGGTGGTGTCCACCACCATCAACCCACCTGGTTTTGGTAGGCCTGGTTTGTCTTGTCCAGTTCCTCTCCCAGCTCCTCAGCTCTAACCCTACGTTAAAACACAACACAGTAAACATCTCAAAACTGATATCTCCAAACATTTCTAGACATGAAATTAAATGCATTTGCATATGAACCACATACATTTATTTTATCCTACAGTTCCTAAATGTAACCACCACTGTTTGTTGCTGTTTGCTAGAGGAGTTTGAATTATACTAATTATTATTACAGTAAAGTTCAAAATGAATATTAGCATCTTGCCATCTTGGAGAGAATTATTCATTTAAAAATGTTAAAATCTGTCAAGGATAAAATGCTAACCAACTTTTTTTCTTAATTTCCCTTTCATGTTTGTCTAGGTAATGGTCTCACTTGTAGTTGCTCAGCTCCTCAGCTGCAAGCGTGATTTTCATATCAGCTTTAGTCAGCTTCTCCTCCTTCTGCAGACGCTCTTTCTCCTCAACCGTCAGCATCCTGAGAGGACAACGACCACCATCATGTATAACATTTTAATAGCTAAATCTACAACTTCCCTTTATCTTCACACACCATATACAAAACGCACACACGATTGACCAAGACCTCAAACAGATAGGTTCAACCAATCTTCACTCTTCCCAATCCAGCTTTAGAATAATATGGGAAGAGAACAACAACTACATAATTGCAAAACAGACAAAACTTCTTTGCAACAGACTAGCATCTAAGGAATGTCATTAAGAAGGTATGACCTCTAACAGCTTGTCCTAACTGGATCCGAGTGAGCGACTATCTTGTAGCATTTGGTGATATCTGTCTACACTGAATCCGTTAAATTTGTCCTTCTATTGCGTCATATTTCTCATTTAAAATAGCAGAGCTACGTGAGCGACAGAAAGAAAATAGAAACGGGGTGTCCGACAAAAGTTCTCTCAAAACATTGCGCTGCTCACGTCGCTTGCAGTCAGGACACTCCAATTGAAAACAATGTATTTTAACAGGTTTTATCGCTAATGTTCGCTCGCATTGCGTCCGGTTAGGACACGCTGTAAGGCTGATGAGGTGAACTGCCAGACCTTTACCCTACCTCAGGATTGAGAGAAAGTGGAATAGAACATTATGTCCAATATTCCAATATATCGTTTAATGTTCTGCATTAAGCCCAATATTCCAATATGTGGTTTAATGTTCTGCATTTCTCATTAGTAGGTCACTTTGATACTAAAAGTATGATTCTATGTAATGACTGTATGATATCTGTACTGTCCCTGTGTATATCTCTGTGTGACTGTATTTAGAGATAAGCAGGATCTGCATGGCTGCGTCAGTAGCTATCTGCTCCGGATTGCCAGGTTGAAACTAATCAGTGAAGTCCACGTTAGATGGGATGACCAACGCCATCTCCCATCAGCCTGGAAGGATACTTAAACCCTATCTATTTCCTTGTCTAGTTAGAGCAGCTGATGGATCTTTAGGTGAAGTCATGCTGTCTCTCCCTTGATGCGCATCATTGTAAATAAACTCTGTTCCTGATTTTTCATACTATTGGTCTGACTGGGTCTCTATTAAATCTATGGTATCAAAATTACCATCAGGACCACCCTCCCCAGGACCTCGTTTGCTCCCCATCACCTGTGCAGCTTGAGCTCGTTCTCGTGGTACATCTCCGTCATGATGGCCAGCTTCTGCTGGAGCTTCTGGGACTCGCTGGAGAACGTGGAGCTCTCTGCCTTCAGCTGGTCCTTCTGCCGCTGCAGCTGCTCGATGCCCTCTGCCGAAAGCACACAGGGGTCACACAAAGGCCAAACAGCCAGCGGAAACACACCACACACACCCAATAAAAGATGGAAACTATCGAAGTCCATTGTATGAGATATTACACTAACTTAACTAAGGCCATAGGTTCAAACCAAGTAAAGAAAGTTTTGGGGGAAATGAAGTTACCTTGTCGGTTACATAAGTATATGTTCAATGCCAAGGACTACCCAAGGAGCAAACATGCTTTCCCCAAGGAATAACAATATAATTTGAAAGCTATTTTCAGCTATAGCTAGCACATTTGAAGCTTTTTTCAGTGAGAAAAACAAAGACATTTGTTGGGGCTTCAAATAACTGTTGATGCAAAGGAGCCTTGTTTGTGCTCCTACCTTGGAGATCTTCCTTGGCCTTAATTTCATCAGACAGCTTGGCAACCACTCTATTCTTGTCCTCCTCTAGGGACCTCAGGTTGGCATTCAACTGTGAATAAGATAAAAATGGTTGTGTCCTTAGTATATGTTGCAAAGAGGCACTTGTTTTGTCAACATGTCATTAAAAGCAAACATACAAGTCAGTAAGAGTAAAGGTACCTTGGCAGCGTAGATGAGCTTCTGTATTTTCTGCTTCTGATGATGATCTAGAAGAAGAAGCAGAGCAAATCATATTTTGACTGACGGTATCAATATGATGTTTGTTTCAACTAATTCACTTAAAATGGCAAAGCATCTGTTTACTGCTAAACTTGGCAAAGCATCTGTTTACTGCTAAACTTTCTGAGACTGTCAACTTGGTGGGCCAATCACTTATCAAATTTAATTGAATTGAATTTCATACATTTTTTGGCTTAGACCACAACATTGGATTTTGAACATTTTGAATTTCAAACCTCAAAAACATTCTTTCTTTAGAACTTTCTCCTACGTTCAAAAAATGTAGTCAGAAGAGACAACCAACAAGACCGGTTTATACAGTCAAATGGTAAGACACCTTCCCTCATTACCATTCCCTGAATGTCATATGACCACTAGGGTGTGCTACAATTCTACGAAAACAATTGCATTCCTCTCCCAACTCTTAGTGTTACAGAGTGAAATTTTTTGGAGACACCAGAACATAAGGTTATGCATATAACCGGATGGATGGAAGAAGCCACTGAAGGGCCCACCACGTCCAAGCAGCAGAAGCATACAAAGGTGTGGTTAGATGCCCAGATGCTAACATCCCCCTAATTGAATGAGCACGCAAACTGTCTGGCAAAGGCAAGCCCCTTTTACTATGAGGCGATAGCCTCCACAATCTAGTGGGAAAATTCACTTAGAGACACCAGTAGGGTAGATTGGCTCATCCAAGTAAGTAACTCTATCCCCTATCATATTCAACTAGGCGTTGTTGAACCAATAATCCTAAGGTCATGAGAAGGGGCCAGATAAGAGGCTAGGCTTCAGCCATGCCCAGGTCGAAAACATTCTCGTCATTGCCCACCACGAGGGTACACATGGTGCTGGACCTGAGCAGACAGAAGAGCTTGCTCTAATTCACCCAGATCCTCCACCTGATCAGCCAGCAGGTGGATGCCACACACACAGGCTCATTGATAACCTCTGTCCTGGAGAATCCTAGAATGATCCGACTGGTTTGGAGCTGAAGATTCACACAAAACTGTGTTTTTGTACTCTGAAATAAGCATAGCGTCAGCTCATGAGAGCATAGGGGCAGATTAAGGCTAGGGGCAGAAATGTAACCGTAGTGGCACCACTACATTAGGGGGAGACACTGAAATAGAACAATACATTTGTAATTCATATGTGTTGTTAAATGTTAATTGTATTAATTGTGAAATGAGAAACTCGAGGGGCTGTATCTGTAAGGATGGCAGCTGAAGGCGTGTGTGTCGCGATTGCACCTTCTCAAACCAAGACACGAGATAGTGGATGTTTGTATGTTTGCGATTTCGGTTGCAGTTCGCATATCGTCCAGCTTAACATAGTGCCAAAGCACTGTAAACTTTTATGGCATGTTCCACGTTTGCAGACACAACACGCAGCTGTGTAGTTAGGTGATGTTTGCAGTAAGTGACATAAAATGTTTTAGCCTAAGAAATGCATGGCATCACTTAGAGCACCTTTAATCAAAGTGTAAATATATTGTGGCTACAATAAGAACGTCTTTAGTCTAAAGTGTTTTGTTCCCTGTGTGTCGCCCCACCAAGGAAGGAGACATAAGAGTGCTTCACGAGGTGCCGCTCAACCTCCGTGAATAAAATCTGTACTCATTGCCAAAAAGATGCAAACAAATCAACTGAAAATCAACTGTAAACTTGTATGGCATGTTCCACGTTTGCAGACACAACACGCAGCTGTGTACCTGTCTCATCGCCGTTCTCCGTTTCCATGGAGCTGCCATCACCATTAGCCTCATCCTCCAGCTCTGAGTCCCAGTCCTTCATCTGCAGCAAACACTCTGTGAGGGACTGATGGGCAAGCAACAAAAAGAGAACAAGAAAGAAAAAAAACAGAGGGGGGTGAAGGGTGGACAAGGGACAACAAGAGAGGGAGTCAATGGCAGAAAAAAAAGACAGACACTCATCAGGGCACAGGGAATATTCTGATCAACTCTGAGCACGTAGCTAAGTAATTACTGTCTAATTAGTCTAGTGCGGTACCTTGATCCGCTCGTCTTTGTTGGCACAGTCCTCCTGCATACGGCGATGGTTGCTCTCACACATCTTCATCTCGTCCTCCAGCTCAGCCAGACGCTCACTCCAACCCTCGGCCTCCTGGGACAGCTGCAGTGGGATTGCAGCAATAGTACATTAACATCATACACACATACTGTGTGCCATGTGTATGTGTATGAAACACTGATTTTAGTATTTGACTAATATTACTTTATTGGATATGTAGTCAATGACAGTGACCAGCAAACAAACCTTAATCAAAGTGTAAATATATTGTGGCTACAATAAGAACGTCTTTAGTCTAAAATGTGTTTTGTTCCCTGTGTGTCGCTACTAACTACCCCACCAAGGAAGGAGACATAAGACTGCTTCATGAGGCGCCGCTCAACCTCTGTGAATAAAATCTGTACTCATTGCCAAAAAGATGAAAACAAATCAGTGAAAATGTCTGCACACATGCCATACCTGTTGTGTACTCTCAGTCAACATCACATTCTCCTCTCTGGAAGCCTGGAGTTTTTTCTGGAGTCTTTCTGAGTTCATGTTGTGAATTTTTAATGTTGTTGTGGCCTAAATAATAACAGATTTACAAAATATCAGTTGCCGATAATGACACGCAGAAGTGTAACTGTACATTCAGTGAGCAAGTTAAACAGGGCGTCAAAAACACAAATGCTGTGTTTATTAGGGCCTTTCTGACACAAACATACCTGTTCCATCTGGGATTTAAGATCTTTGGCTTCATCCTCCAAGGTCTTTATGGTTTCCTGCAAATCTGCTAGCTGGAACACACAATGTTTAAAAATAAATAAATGAAAAACACACACACACACACACACACACACACATATATATATATAAAACATGAACTTGAGCACTCTACCTGTTGCTCCTCCTTCATACGCTGTGCTTTTTGGGTGTTCAAATTCTCTGTTAGTCTTTCTAAGTCCTTCTCCAACTGAGCATTTGACTCTCGGATTTGTCGAGTCATGCTCTGCAAGATGAAAAGTTGTTAAAAGTTAGTAAAAAAAATAATAATAAATAAAAAAAACACTGCTTCAATTAATATTCAGACAGGCATATCATTCTTCAGTTTCTTACCTCAAGTTTTTGCTTTTCTTCTAGGTCAGCTAATAGTCCCCCATTTTCTGCAATAGCTTTCATTTTGTCATACTGTAATGGGGAAAAGAAGTACTTGTCTTAACTTGGGTGTCTGCCCATTGAACAAACAGGCCAATTTTCTAACTTGCCAAAGCGGACAGACAAGGCTATTTCACATCAGCTGACAGCCTTTAGTAAATGCAGCGGATACTACCACTCTTTTTTTCAAAGCCATTTACAACACAGCTTCTATTTACTGATCATTACAGACTCCAGCATGTACAGTATGGGTACATACTATAGCTTCTATAGCGTCTGCTATAGCAGACCATTCATTCCATGAAACATATCATGGAAATGAGACAAGCAGACAGACATACAGGCTAACAGAAGTGGATTACAGTATGTATAGTATACCTCTTTTTGAGCCTCGCTAAATTGTTGAAGAACTTTACATTTTTCTTCTATTGCCTCTGCTACTTTCTGAGCCAGTTTCCCCTCTCTTCCTGTAAAGCAAAACAAAATTATGCTTTATGACAACATAAGAAAAAGGCTATTAAATTGTGCAGGGGATGCCAAATTAAATTGCTCCTGGATTAGTTAACTCCCTATGGTTTACTCACGTGCATAGAGTCTGCTTTTCACCTGCAATAGAAAAACAGTAGTGTTGGGCAATGCTTGCAATGGCTCAAGAGCGAAATGAACACAATTATGTTGACTAAACCTTGTGACAGCAAATGGTGATAAACACAAAAGGGCATACTCGATTTTGAGACATCTGTTTACTTACAGAGAAGTAGAAGCGGCAACTGAAGAGCAGTAAGATGAACAGACCCAGTACAGCAGTGAAGATGACTGCCTCCCATGGCATCCCATACAGGTCAGGGCCAGGCTTAAGGTCATCAGGGAGTGATGACACAACCTTTAGAGGCAAAAGAAAGTGGTAGGTAACCGTCTTTCCAACTGACAGATACAAGACAGGAATCTCTATTGCAGACTTCCTCATTTCATTATCCAATTGCAGTGGTTATGGTCGAGCCAGCTGTTACGATTAAATCGCATTGAAATAATGTGCTAAATCACATACTACATCCTACCAAAATGCCAAATACGGTTCTTATATGTAGTTTTAAGAAGAAGATACAAAAAACAAAGCCAGGTTTAATCATGTCACATAGGATCAGACCGTTAGCTAGCTCGCAACTCTGCTAAGTTAGCATGATCAGAAGAATAGTTGTTTTGATTTAAATAGAAGGCTTGTAACAGGCCGTGTGACAATATTATCGACATAAGAGACATTTACTTTGAGAGAATATAACGAGACCGAAAAGATGAGGACACGGAGTTAAGAATTAACGGTTATGTTTAGCTACCCTTGCCACTGTTAGTGACGTTATTGCATAGATCAGACACTTACATCCTTGACTTTCTCCACTGCGAGCGTGTAGTAAATGATGGCTGCCCCTTTCACATCAGTTGCTTCAGTAACGACTTTATGAATGTTTACTTCTTCAGCCATTCCGCCAGCTGACTTGTCAACTAAACACTTTTTAACGTTTGTCGGCACAATACAATTTCATCTATCCATCTGTTGTCATTCCTCCCATGATATCGCCGATGAAGGCAAGTGCGCTTAGTAGATGGACCATCCTACTATAAAATACAGGGGGGAACCACCTATCATCATGTGTACTTACTTTTACGTAAACCTTGAAAATATTAATTGATCCCAAAGCTATTCCGTTAAATTCACAAAATGTTGTTACGCGTCTTTATTATCTAGTACTGCACTCTTAAATGCAATTATTTAATGCGTGTGACCTTATACAACACGTACCTCTCTTTTCGACATGGTATAGCCCCAACGTCACCAATTATAGAGTGCCACAGTTTCTCATACAGCTCTCTGTTAAAGTGACAGAGGTGATACGTGTAACCTGTAAATGATCAGGTTTTTGCCATCAGTGTTATATAAAAAAAAAACACGTCCACTGTCTGAGAAGACAAATGAATATCTTGTTCAAGCGTGTTTTAGGAACATAGCGCTGCTATGTTTTGTTAGGCTTAATACAATTCTGCTGAAAGTTATAGGCTAAAAGTTGTAGCACTGGCTTATGCTATTTGTCCATACTCCATGAACAGGGCAGGCTATGTCTGACTTGCAGATGAACTCTGAATTTAAAGCCCTTTTGAAGTGAAGAATCTCTCGAAAGACAACGACATAGGCCCATGAATCAAACAAAACGAGCCATCTGGCCAGTGCCTTTCAGATCGACCGTGCAAGGCCAATCGGTAAACTTTCACTCACCTGCTCAACTTCTTTAATATCCATGTCTCGACCGATCTCAACCCACTAACTTACACTTCATTTCTACTTTACTGTTTTGTAGCGTAAACTACGATGTCACATAAAAATCCAGTGAATTATGTTTTTTCGCCAGCTGCCTGCCTGGACTCTCCAGTTTGGAGTCGCAAGAGATGACATGTCAGAAAGAACTTGAGAAGAAAAAAATACGGCCACACAGTCCATATAGATGTCTTAAAGAGCCAGTCGTTAGAAATTAAAGTCAAGCTGAACTGAGCCTTATCATGGATAGAGCATAACCAAAGCTCAACCATAACTTACCAGAAACCATTTGACAACGTCAGCGAACCCTTTGGTTATCTCAGCAGTGGTAACAGACTTGTATGCACCTTCTGTGAGCCTCTCTGACTTTGTTCCTTCACCTATAAAAAAGTAAGCTAAAGTGAAATGTGTTTTGGAAATGCAAGACTACCTTTCAGCGTGGGCCTTATCATTTGATATACATTGACGGCACATCTGTATAGGCCTAGGCCCAGATAAGTTTTCTCAATCATTCTAGATTTTAAGCAACATAGCTCAGCTTACTATTTTGATATCCATGGTCCTTCATGGTTGGGTTATGGTCTGATACTGCAGTGTCACCGTTTTCAGCATGAATGTGATAACTGACATCTTGTACATTGTCTGCCTTATCCTTGAAAGGGGTGGGGTCTTGTATTTCACCAGCAATTTCACCATCTTTGAAAGTGGCCTTTTCATTTTCAGTCACACTGGTGCAAGTCCCTTGAACGCACTCCAAATCTGCAAAATAAAGTGTGCAATTAATGCATGCGCCCTCAAACTACCAGTTTGGTAGGGGAAACAATGTTATATATTCCATGCAAATTCAACCATCAAATTAAAGTTATGAATGTATGTGATATCATTGAATTATAAACCAAATTCACTTTATAGAACTATATCGTCAATGTCATTTTATCATTTTATTTTTTAAGAGGAGTCCCAGTTTTTGGAGGGACTTGTGTCCACCTTTTAAAACCACATCTCCATTTATATTTTGAAAGTGTGCTTGATAATCCAGAGGCTCTTGAATGTCTCTGTGTGTGTTTTAAGCATAATTATCATCTTGACCAGTGATGACAGCATGTTGACCAATGATGCCATATGTGACACACTTCTGAAAATATCCAGCAGTTTTCCGTTTCCAAAGCTTTTCGAAATGAAATGCTTTTCACTCTCGTGTTTAGATTCTTCTGCTGTAAACACTAAAAAAACACTAAAATATATATTTGGGCTTGGATTAATCTCTGTAGTGGTCTACAAAATTCATTTTTATCACTTAATGCAGTTTCCATACTGCTTTTAGACTTCTTCATTTCCATCCTGATTAGATTTCTCTGATAGATTGGTCTTATCATCTTTCTCCTTATTGTTGTTTTTGATTAGAGATTCTGCAGGATGATCTGTGGCTCCATTGCATGTAGATTCTGCTTCCTCATCCAGACTCCTTCAAGGCTATAGAGATTCTGTCACATCACACACCAAGAACCATGTCATTGCTCAAAGAGAAAGATCAAAATAAGCATGCTGAACTGAATTCTCACCTGTGTGTGATTCTTCAAGGGGTTGTTCTTCATTACGCTGGTCATTCTCCCGGTCGCCAGCTGTGTCTGTCTGAGGCTTTGATGCGAAACTTTCAAATACTGATGATAGGCCACCAACTGAAAACAGAGACTGTGATTCCTGTGTGCCCACTGTGCCCTCTTCATTAGTGATTCCCTCTGGTGTAGGAGTCTCTGCTGTGTTAGATGGACTCACAGCATCCCTTCTACCATCACCTGGTTGTGTTCTCCCACTATAAATTCCTGTAAACCTATCATAAACACTATTATACCACCCTGAGTTCTTCTCATCCTCCCTGATAAGATCATCCGTTGGGATGTGTTCAGTTGATTGTTCGTGGGGAGAGGGGGCATCATTGTCATGGTCCTCGCCAAGCTCCACTAAGTCTAAATGTCCATTCATCACTGCTGTTGTGGTTTCAGGGTCAACCACTTCTTTTACGTCTTTTACGTGTTTCTCTTGAACTTCCATCTGACCGGATGCAGTTACCTCAAACTCACTTTCCACTGTCTGTTGTTCCTCTGTCATAGTTTTGGAGTTTGGTGAGGGTGTTATAGTTGCAGAAGTTAAGTCTGCCACCATATAGGTGTCTTCAATTACTCTTTCTCTGGGAGAAAGGGTATTATCCTCGGAAGTGTGAAACTTCTCTTTTTCGTCATTCGTGTACAGTGCACTCTGATGTTCAAGATTTTGTGTAGGTGTGTCAGAATTACCGCTAGCGTCAATTGTCTCAGATTCTGTTTCATCTTCCTTGAGCATTTCAGCAACTGTCTGTGAAAAGTCTGCGTCTGTCTCTGTCTCATTCAAAATAACTGAGACAGGGTCATCATTAATGCTCTCTGATGAAATTGGGTCAACTCTTTCCAGCCTTTCCTCACTAGATGAATTCTGATTTGTCCCATCCTCATACAATTGTGTTGAGAGTGTATCTGACTCTGCCTGTGTTCTTTCAGTATTCAGTTCTGTCATAGATTCATTAAGTACCTCCTGCTGTGCATCATTAGTCATATCCACCATTGATAAATCAGTGTCATCTAATATGTTAAATTTCTCTTCGTTGACCTGTTTCTCTTCAGTCTCTTCACTGGGTGTCACATCAGCAGTCAGTTCCACTGACTCAGTCTCCAAGCTCTCTTCATTTTGTTTGGGTTGATCCTCAGTTGTCTTTTTTGCTTCACTGTTATCTGTAACCTTGGTATTGAAATCAGATGATGCAGTTTCCCTTAGCTCTTGTTCTCCATCTTGGTCCAATGGTTTCTCTTGTGCTTCATTGTCCTGCTTCTCTTCAGTATGATCACTAGATGTCACATCAGCAGTCAGTTCCACTGACTCAGCCTCCAAGATCTCGTCATTTTGTTTGGGTTGATCCTCAGTTGTCTTTTTTGGTTCCCTTAGCTCCTGTTCTCTCTCTTGATCCAATGATTGAGTCTCTTCACTTTCTTGTGACTGAGACATTTTTAGCACTTCTGTTGACTCTTCAGGCAAAACATATTCCTGTGATTGTTCTGTTTTGTCACTGTCAATATTTGATTCATCATTACATTCTTGTGTGTCCTTGTCAATAACATGCTGTTTATCTTCAGGCTGTGAGGCCTTTCCCAGTTCTACACTTGCCTGATTCGATGTGGCCACATCAGGGTCAGAATTATTATCTCTTTCAAAAGAGGCCTCACTTAACCCTGAAAGTGCCTCCGTGATTTCCTCAAATTGTGTCGATCCAGACTGATTTGGTGTCACTTCTTTTGTATATGTAACAGCAGAGACAAGGTCACTTTGCAGTGAATGTGATATCTTTTCATAGGTGCCTTCTGCCATCTCAGACTCATGCAATAAATCATCTGAAACATCCGTGTGTCTGGTTGAATCTGCTGTATCATGGTTTGATCTGTCTCCTGACTGGTGGGTTTCTTTTTGAGTTAGCGAAACTTCAGATGTTTCATCGTTTTTTTCATATTGCACACTAAGGTCTACTTTCTCTTCAGATTCAGTTTGACTTATTGTGGTGGTCTCCATATTTTCCATGTTTTTGCCATATTTGGTTTGTGATTCTACTGGACAAAATGACTCATCCCTTTCTTCAGATAGAGTCTTCTGATCGTCAATGTCACCGACATCTTCAATTAAGTGTTTCCTGTGCCTATCGTTATCCAAAGACATTTTCTCTCCTTCAGCAGAAAAATCATCTTTTACTAAGTTCTCCTCAGATTCTTGTTTAATTTGGATCTCATCATTGTCATGAACCATGTCAGCCTTTGTCTGAGTGCTTGCATTTCCTAATGCTGATGGCAGGCCATCACTTGGGTATAGAATCTCAGCCATATCTGTGTCACGCGTTGTCTCTGGAACAGGCATGTTTTCCAAGTCCTCAATCTTTGAAAGAGGCACACCATTTTCAGAGTGCTCCTCTTCTGTGCTATTTGTGTAATATCCTGCAGTGATATTATACATGGCATCATACCAGCCATCAGCCTCAGCTTTCTCATCAGCCTCTTCGTTTATATACTCTTTTTGCATATCTTTAAGGGATGCTTTATGGCTTTCCAGTGAACCTTCATCTCCTGCTGTAATTACACTATCAGTGGCAGTGTCTGTTGTCTCTGTTTCCTTTATTTTCTCCACTGGGTCTGTAGTGCGCTTGGATTCGGTCAGTTCTCCCTCTGATAAGATGCCTGAGCCCTGCCCCTGAGATAATTCCATGGTTTTGTCTGTGTCTGCTGTTTCACCACCACCACCAAATTTCAGGACATCCCCAATTCCAATATTTAGCCAGGAGCTATATTGTCCAGACTGTGCGTCCTGCTCCTCTGCCGGCCTTTCCTCCCCAGGCTGTACCCCTCCATCTGCTCTCTGGGTGTTATCTGCATCTTTTTCAGCCTGCTTTTCACCATAGCCAAGGACATTCGTTAGATCACCCCTAATCCAGCCAAACATGGTAGATTTCTCCTCCAGTTGTTCATCATCCAATGCAAGCTTACGTTTCCTGAATGTGTCTTGTTTCTCATAATTTCCCGGTGTGTTGTCATCAAGGTTATCACTGTCGGCATTGTTTTTGTCAGGTGTACCGAACCATCCAGTTACTGCAGAACCAATCCAGGAAGACCCACCTTGTGCTGAAGCCTCTTGTGCCACTTCATTAGAAAGATCCTCAGTCTGGTCTGTGTCCTTGTTGTTTGAAGCAGATGGTTGAAATATATCTGCGGTTTCTGAAGTGTCATGCAGTTCTTCTTTGTTGGAAATAATTTCTTCGTTTTCAGGGTGCTGTTCTTTGTATTCCTCTGGGTCATCAATTTCCATGACTTCACCATGTTCATCAATACAGAAGAAATCAAACTTCTAAAATGAAAAATCAGGAAAAGCAGCCTTAATGTCAGTGACTGTGACCACAGGAACAACACACACACACACACACACACTGTCAAAAAAGAAGACAGATCCACTTGAAACAATGAACACAAATGTGACTGGCTATAAGAGCTTGCAAACATGAATCGATTACCTCTGTGGGGAGTGTCATTTCTTTTTCTTTGGACACATGAATCTCATCAACTTTGATGGCATCTTTTGGAAAATATCCAAACTCCTTGTCTCTCTGAGGGGATAAAAGAAGAGTTTAATGTATCTCTATGCATTTCACATTGTTATGTCTGTCTGTGTTTATATGTAGCCTAATGCAAAACACAGATGGTTTATTTAAATACCCAACTCACACTTCCAGCCCAGAGGTCATCCCTCTTTCCAGCAAGTTTATGGTAAACAAAGATCACGTCTCCTTTTCTGAAGCTGAGAAACCGGCAGTCTGGAGCTTTAAAGTTTTTTGTTGCCAGTACACGACTCATCAATGCTACAAAATCATAAAGGAACAAAAAGTGGTTTTAAAGACTGCCCATATGCAATAGTTTGGTCTCATTGACAAATTCATTGTATTAACTTTGCCTCAATGCCTTTGCTCTAAACATGTTTTGACCTTTGTACTGTAAATCACTGCCTTCCACGTACTGAGAAATATGTTGTTTTTTTTATATAAGGTAAATGGTGCTTGCAATTAAGAGGAGAATAAGATTGAATACAAAAACAACATGCAAAACTTACTTTCACACTCAGAGTCCCCACAGGTCTTCAAGTCTGACAACCCTCTGCTTTTGTTAGGAAACATGATCAGAAAAAGGCCAAGCCATATCCACAGGCAAACTTGTGATTTTGCTGTGGTGTGAACAGTCCTAATAAATATGGCCATTTGGCTTTTTAGGATAGAATGTAAGGTAAATGTTAATCCATGTGTCCTTTTCTGTGTGTCGATTCCCCCCAGTCAGTGAATCACTTAAGAAAAAGGAGATATGACAGCAGTGGCATCAAGAGAGTAAAGGGTAATGTTAATCATTAACATTGGTACACGCCTTTAGGCCAAAGTGGAATTGTGAAGAAGAAATAAGCTTATCAGTTTAGGTCTATTAGGTTTGATGATGTAGAATTGTCTTATAACCTAATGCAATGGTCTGATCATCTTACTTATCATATGCAGGCTATAGTTAAAAAGATCATTCCCTCCTATTAAGCCTTAAAAAATGGCATATGGTACTGATGAAGTGTGTTTGGTAAGAATAATACCAGGGTTTTCTCTAGCCTTTCAGACTTTTTTTTTATTTTTGCACGTCATGTTAATTGGCATGTCATTCCTGGTGCCAACTATTTCTGATCAAACTGCCTCTTGGTTTACTGTTTTGTCTGTGCACAGTTGCTTACTTTCATTCTGATATATCTTCCAAATGCTATTTACTTTCATTTGACTAGATGCTCCACAAAAAAAGACTTTATAATGTAGGGAAAACCCTGAATACACTATGAATGCAGTCATATAAAGGCTGCCAATGGTGCCCATTTGAGGCTGATTTTGTGAAGCCTTAGCAGTGGGGTTAGGGTGTGCATTTTTCATTTCCTCAGGAAAAACAGCTCTCCTCTCCAACTGATTACATTAGGCCTAATCATAGAACTTATCATAGGCCAGGGTCATAGGTGCCCTTTGACTCCTGCTGATAACTGGCTTGGAGTAGCCTATCCACACAGATCATCTGAAAAATGAAAATTTGTTTTGACAATTTGTCTATTAGGCCTATATGTATTAGTTTTAATCTAGGCAATTTCATTTCACTTTGAAGTAGGCTAATTTGAATTATATTGTAGCCTAATGTGTATTGTTATTGTTGTAGGCATAGACATAATATACATAGACGCAGCATTGGCTGCTGGAAACAAGAAATGCGGCCGCCATCTTGGACCTGTCATACTCCTCATTGCGTTGCAGCAGAAAACACAAGATGACAGCACTGTGCAGCATGTTCCTGCTCAAATCGGCGGACCATACTCGGGGGGATTTACTTTTCACAAGTAAGATTTAACATTACCGTACTATAGGTTGTATTTTGTATTTGCCAATGTGGCCTGTATCATAGCTACATGTATGACCTTTGCAGCAAAAAAAACCGCGTGAAAATCTGTTCGGTATTCAGTGAGATATGATTAATTAAGTGTGCTGACAGCTCATTGCACCGGCCAAACAGATTACACTGAGTGGAGTGGATGACCGGTCCAAGATGGCGGCTCCAAATCTCGTCAGCGCTAGTAGGGAGCAGCGGTCGATGCGGCGTCTATGTATATTATGTCTATGGTTGTAGGCCTAAGTCACTTTGAACCATGCTTTGAACAAGCCTCTGCTAAGAACCATGTCTAAGAACCAGTAGGCCTATGTATGGACCCTTTCAAGAGAGTTCCATTATCAGCATCATAGTTGGCCCCACAAGACGTCCTTTTTAACATTCCATATGTTATCTTAATGCAGAGGAAGTAGATTGGGGCCCAAATAGAACGTTCAAGCATTGTTTTTGTTTTTATTGTTGAAAGGGTCTATACTATATTAAGTGTGATTATACTGTTGCTAATTGCTATTATGATCATTTCACATGAAGCTCTCATGGAGACTATTTAAAAATATTTCAGTAGCCTAATCTAGGGATACTTTCTGCGTCAGATGAAGGAATTTCTACAGAGGATTTCTGTCACAGCTGGCAACACAGTAAAAGATAGCTGGCAACACATAACTCGCGTGTTGATGTTGTCGTGGTAACGGGCGCATGCTTAATACGTCAGCATTTCAAATTTCAAGATGGAGGCACCCTGGATGCAAGGCTGTGGTTGGAAATTATAAAGGTGTTGATATAGTATAGAACTCGTGTTTTATCTAGTCATTCTGACAGGACTTCTGGTTTGTAATTCTCGTGACCTTACCTAATGGCAATACATTAGCT
>NC_063207.1:10520727-10614775 GCF_017589495.1 Alosa alosa | reverse complement strand
TTTATTTTGGTGTCACTCTCTCTCTCTCTTGCAATGGTTACCAGTGAAATTTAGAGTAGATTACAAAATTCTTCTTTTTGTCTTTAAAGCTTTAAATGGACAAGCTCCTCAATACCTAAGTGGGCTTGTACACTTTCACTGCCCTCCCATAACTCTGAGGCTCTGAGATAAACTACTGCTCTCAGTACCTCAGAGTCGTCTAAAAAATAAAGGTGACCGTGCTTTTTCAGTAGCTGGGCCCAAGTTGTGGAACAACCTCCCTTTTCACATTAGATCTACACCAACTATTGGTGCTTTTAAAGCCAAGTTAAAAGAACATTATGCTATTAATGGCTTTTAAATGAATTGTGGAATGTAATTATAGGCTATATATATGAACATTATTTTAGTTTTATTTTCCTGTTGTGCTTTTTTTGTGTCTTGGTTCATTTTGTCTTCTATTATCTATTTATTTATCTGTTTTAATTTTTTTGAGCACTTTGGTCAACCACAGGTTGTTTTAAATTGTGCTATATAAATAAACTTGACTATGACTAGTATTTGGCATAGCATGGAATAGCATTTAGACTGGACTGGAATAGCATTTAGATACTGTTCAAGCAGCCTGTTTCATATTGTTGTTCATTTTTCCTAGGCTACTGTTACTGCAGTGCTGGAGTATTTGAATAACTGGTTTGAAGAGAGATCATTTGTCCCACAGCTGGTAAGTATCACTATTTGCATTTGCTGTACACCTTGCAACAGAAAAATTCTGTTGCTGAGTTCTCGCGGGAGCACAATTTGAATTTGCTCAGCGAGTCACACTGGCAATGAGTAATGATGCTCATTACTTATGTCCCTTGTATTGTGGTGCACCAATCACATCGGTGTATCTGATATAGGCGGGCCAGAGGTGAGCTAAACAGATGACAGTCATAGTGTTATCCAATTCCGTCGAAGTCCGGAATTAGTCAGTAAACATTGGTCGTATAGTGTTATCCTAATGCGTGCATTGAGATTTTCAAATGCATGCTTGGTGCCGCCCCCTCGTGTTGAGCCATTACATTATTCATGGCCAAACCCTCTTTTGGATTTGGGTCTGGAATCTCCAGGCTAACAGAGAAAGACAAAATATTGAAAAGATATGGATAAAGTTTATTGTAGCAACTATTCTTCTTAAATCTGCCATTCTGCTTGTGTTAAGATGACACTACCCTATAAGTGAATAGGCTCACACATTTTCCTAAGTGTACAGTTTTATCATCTTTACAGGGTAGGTGGCTATATGCATTGTTGGCTTGCCTCGAGAAACCTCTTCTCCCTGAGGCACATTCTCTCATAAGACAACTAGCCAGACGATGTGCGAGTGTACGAGCCACTCTGGTAAGATCCCAGGATGTGCCAGGACTACTTGCTCTCTTGGGTGAAAATGATACAAATAATACTGAGATTTATTTTGTCAGTACTCATTTGTCATCATGTTCATTTTAAAGGAGACCAAAGATGACGAAAGATTGTCGGCACTTAACTTGTTGATATGTCTGGTTGCCAGGTAAAATATGCACACCATTTTTACATTGTGTGTGTTTATTATTTATTTATTCATTCCTTTAGAGACATGTTATGTTTTGACGTCTGTTGAAATTGTTGTATTCCTTTGTGAAGGTACTTTGAACAGAATGACTTGGCAGATAACGACTGACTGGATTTCCAGATAAACGGAAGTGGATACAATGATGCTTAATGTTGTACCTATGGCCTGATTGGCCAGTGTATGAGACTTCCCTGACTCCGATGCCTTATTTTATTCATTTTATACATGCATACATGCATTATGTGTCACACAGTGGGGTAGCTTCATGTGATTCAATTCTGTGAAATAAAATATTATTTGTAGATACATAGCCTATTCTGGTGTTTATTTACCCATTATCACTCATAGGTACACTACTGGTCAAAAGTCTTGGGTCAATTAGAAATTTCCATTCCACTCCATTATAGACAGAATACTAAAATGATTAGACAGGCATCCCAAACAAACTCATCCATCATCTCCAACTCATTCAAAACTCTTCAGCACGGATTATCACCTGCACAAAGTCCTCCCAACATGTTACACCTCTCCTGATAGAACTACACTGCCTCCCTGTCTTTTAAGGGATCAACTTTAAAATCCTGTTGTTGACATTCATCATCCCCCTCTCCCCTACATACACAGCACATTATTTCATCAGGAAGCTTCTCCAACACACATCCTCAACATACTTACAGCACATTACCTACATACACAGCACATTGTCTCATGAGGAAGCTTCTCCAACACACATATTGCACACTATCCCATCTCCCCTGTCATCCCCCCAACACACACACCAAGACCCCTGGCAGTTGGGTTAGCCCCCTTGAGCCGGGATCTGCCCAAGGTTTCTTCCTTGGTAAGGGAGTTTTTCCTTGCCCCTGTTGCTCTTAGGTGCTCCTTGTTGGTGCCCCCATGCCCAATCCCAATCCTCCCCCACCTTTCTTTTGCCACTTAATCTACTAAACCCCTTCTACTGCACTTTTTACCCCAGACATAATTTCACTGCATTTCTTACTTCCAGTAACTATATGCATGTGACAATAAACTTCCTTGTATCCTTGTATTCAAAGCCCTCAATACCAAACATCAGGCTCACCACAATGGGAGCAAAGGCCTTTTCCTATGCTGCACTCAAACTGTGGAACTCACTCCTCACACATTTGTGCTCTTGACTCCATCTCACAATACAAAACAGCTCTTAAAACCCACCTTTTCAAGATAGCTTATGGACTTTAATGTGCCTTTTAATACCACTATGTTTTTCTTGTTTTTAATTAATTATTTGTTTTACTGTGTTCACTCTGTAAAGCGACCTTGGGTGCTTTGAAAGGCGCTATAACAAATAAAATGTATTAGTAGTAGTAAACAGAATGTGCCTTTGGAACATTGGATGAATGGTTGCTGATAATGGGCAATGTAGATATCGCATTAAAGATCAGCCATTTCTGTCTAATATAGTCGAGAACCCCTTTGCAATTATGTTAGCACATAATGTAATCTGAAAATAGCTGCTCTGATTAAAAAAAAATTCTAATGTCTCAGTTGCACAGTTCTCCAAAATGTATGACATTTGCCATGTAAAACTGGCAATACTTTTACAGTGAAGGCCAAGGGCCACTTGCACACTATCTTTTAGTAGCATAACTTCTTTGCCAGAATCAACTGATGAATTTAACAACCATGGATTCCCATAGTTGCATAGACTTATATTTGTGACTGATAATTTGTGTATGCCAGTCCTACACCGTCTCAGTATCGGAGGCCATCATTGGTCCGATTTCTATTGGTTAATGTTTCTGCCGCTAATGAGTCGCGCCCATGTTCACCCAGTGATGCTTTGCGCCGACTTCATTGATGTGTGCTTGTTGTGGCTAAGATGGCGGTGGCTGTGAGAAGTTTGCAAGATCAGCTCGAGAAAGCAAAAGAAAGCTTGAAAAATGTTGACGAAAATATCCGCAAATTAACTGGCAGAGACCCAAATGAACTCAGGTAAGCTTAATGTCGAGTGCTTGTGGAATATTTCTTACATAATCGACTAGCATTTGCACCGCCCTGGCTAGCTAGCTAGCCAATTTATCACTAGCTGGCTAGTAAGCTAACATGCTTGTACGTGCTGAGGTAACGTTAGCAAGCTGAACGTTTAGTCAGGTGTCCGTGGATGTTCCGAGTATTCCAGTTTGCTAATTTGTTTCCTGTATGCCATTAATTTCCGTTTACGGTGTACCATTTCAGATTCCTTTATAAGAGAGTTTGACTTGTATAACCTCATGCTCCCTATGCTAGTTAGCCACACTTCCCCTTGAGCTTGCACATTTCCTAGGCATGCTGTTTATTTAGCTAGTCAGCTAGCATAACAGCTCATTCTGAAGCTTCTATCAAGATGCGGATGTTTGCATGATATGTTGACGTTTAACATGAATGTATTCGGTTCTACGCTAGACGCACTTAATTGGTTTGTAGTAATTACCAGTATCTTCCTTATTTAATTGCATACCATTACGTGCAGTCTGTTCCGCTAGCCACCTGACTTCTCTAAGGTTACAACGTAGGCAGCCAGACCAGTAGTTGTGCTATACAGTCTCCGGCCTTACCAGGTCAAGTATTTTGTATAGTAAAAGGGCTTGGTTTAATGTAGTACGTACCACTTTCGTGGGGCAAATCAGAGATGCATACAGTCACCAACTAACTTAAAATGCTCCTATGATCTTATAACTATTTTTTGTTCTAATTTTGCCAGCATCGAGTGGTGTATCTCCCTATAGTGTAAGTGTCAGAAACGTTGTATTTACCTTAACCTGTTCTCTCTACTTTTCAGACCTGGCCAAGCCAGGCGACTGACTGTTCCAGGCCCCGGTGGAGGTAGGGGGCGTGGCATCAACTTGTTGAGGTAATCTATTGAGTTGGTTTTACCCAAGTTTTTGAATTGAGCTGAGGTTGATTCACCTTTTCCTGCGGACCCTATTCATGAGGAGAACTTGTTTTTGCAGGCGTGGACTCTCTGACTCTGGTGGAGGACCTCCAGCTAAGCAAAGGGATATTGAAGGAGCACTTCTGCGGTAAGAAAGGCAAATGTAATTTGCAACATTTAGTTGCCAGGTTAAGCTGCTGGCTGTTCACAATCAATGGCGTTTTTGTTAGAAGCACAAGTTTTGGACTTTTTGAAGACTTGAAGTATGGTTTTGTTTTTGAGGGCCTTTCTTAACACAGTTTTACATTTCTTTGCTTCTTAGACTGGCTGGAGACCAGAGAGCAAGGAGAGATTCACGCCATGACAGTGACGCTGAGGATGATGACGATGTCAAAAAAGTGAGGAAACTCTCCCTTGCATTTCAGTCATATAATTGCTATCTAAAAGGTAGCACTGTAATGGAATCAGAAACTGGCTAGTTAAAAGAAAGTGTTGACCTTTAAGAACAGGCCACATTTGAAGGACCGATTTCACAAACATTTGTCTTTGTACCTGTAGCCAGCGTTGCAGTCATCCGTCGTTGCTACCTCCAAAGAGCGTACACGTCGAGATCTGATTCAGGATCAGACCATGGATGAGCGAGGAAAGCAAAGGTAATGGTTTTCAAACTGTTGTTCAGTTTTTACTTTCATCATGGAGTCTTAAATACCATTTTATGGAAGTGCACATTTGTCTGAAAAGCTCATGATTTCTGTATCTTTGAGCCTTGCAATAGTGTCTCAGATGGAAGGGTTCACCCCTTCACTTTCTCTTTTTTTCAGAAATCGACGCATGTTTGGCCTGTTGATGGGAACGTTACAGAAATTTAAACAAGAATCTAATGTCGCTAACGACAGGGTAAGAATGAATTGCTACTTGACATGGTGTAGTACACCATGTTTTTAAAACATGTTTGATTAGTTTTAGTCAATATTCCAACATTTTTTATTTCTCTTGTGGAAGAAATTGAACTCATCACAGAAATGTATTGTGGAAAAGTTAACCCCCCCCCTAATCTAGTTCAAAGTGATCTTTCATGTATTCAAGATTCATTAGATATAAAGTGAAATATGAAACAGTACGCAGAATTTAAGTATGGCTTCATTTGATACTTTTGCAAATTAAAATGAGTCCTAACAGTAGGCCTACCAATCCAATCACTTGCCTGCCATTCTCTCTCTGTCGTGTCACTTTACCTCTCTCTATCAATCTCGCATGATATCTACGATAGTCTCACTCCAGATTATGGGAAATTGAAAAAATGAGTATCTCAAAATATTAGAAGAAAGAGGTCATAATACAGAAATGTTGGTGATCTGAGCCTTTAAACTCTGGTTTAGTAAACACAACCACAATCATGGGAATAACTGCAGACTTGATAGTTGTCCAGAAGAACTGGACCGTTGCTCAGTGGTCCAAACTCCTCTTTTCACATAAAAACAGAATTTGCATTTCATTTGGATATCAGGGTCCAATCATTGTCCTGAGAGTCTGGAGGAAGAGTGGAGAGGCACAGAATCCAAGTTGCTTGAAGTCCAGTTTGACGTTTCCACAGTCAGTGATGATTTGGGGTGCCATGCCATTTGCTGGTTTTTGTCCACTATATTTTATCAAGTCTAGAGTTAATGCAACCTTCTACCAGGAGATTTTAGTCATACCTGCAGACTAGTTGCTTTCAAAAATCGCCGTTTTGAATCAAAATATGTCATCCATGTGGGGGGGGGGGGTCAATTTCCCATAATCTGGAGTGAGACTATCGTAGATATCATGCGAGATTGATAGAGAGAGGTAAAGTGACATGACATAGAGAGAGAATGGCAGGCAAGTGATTGGATTGGTAGGCCTACTGTTAGGACTGTCATTTTAATTTGCAAAAGTATCAAATGAAGCCATACTTCACATTATATTTAATGTTTCACTTTATATTTAATGAATCTAGAATATATGAAAGATCCACTTATTGAACTAAATTACAGGGCTTAAAATTCATTTGTCAAAATGGGGGGGGGGATTCCCCCCTTCAGTGCTTAACATAGGGGGATTAATACAGTTGGGTGGGGGGCATACATTTTACAAACTGAAATGCTATCAGACAGCGCTGTAAAATGTGTGTGCGAATGTCTCGACTTGCGGGACTTAAATAAATTATGTGCAATACCTACAATCCCGCGCTGAAATGTAGGCCCTGAAATTAGGGGGTAAAAATGAACTTGTGCACGATATTCAAATTTTGAGACCCACCTGTAGGGTGAATTTAAAAAAAAAAAAAAAATAGTCTTGCCTCAGTGTCTTGGTATTTTGTCTGCAGTAGTAGAAATGGGCCATGTAGTGCTGTATAACACGACTTCATAAATTTGCATAGTCATTAGTGGTGGGTGACATTTTGAAACTTAACAGTTAATTTAATCTTTTGGAATTGCCTTTCTGTGCTTTGTCTTTTTATTCTCTCCTCAGCAAAAAAGACGGCAGGAGATTGAGCAGAAATTGGAAGTGCAAGCTGAGCAAGAACGTAAGAAAGTGGAGAGCGAGAGACGAGAGCTCTTTGAAGAGAGACGAGCAAAACAGACTGAGCTGAGGCTTCTGGAGCAGAAAGTGGAACTTGCCCAGTTGGTAAGTGTATCTCTTTTTTTTTTTTTGTCCTTTCGAGTGCTTCCTTTTTTGAGTGGAAGTTCTCTGGAGAAATCCTATTCAGACAGAAATCAAAAGTTGGAGTTCCCTAAAATTCCGTGTCTTAGTTCTCCCTCAAGTTCTTTGCTATTGAGGACTCAAACTTTACCACTGTGCACTCACTTGCCCTGTTGTCTCATTTTTTTTTTTTCATAGCAAGAGGAGTGGAATGCACACAATGCAAAGATAGTCAAGTTCATTCGTACAAAGACTAAGCCACCCATCTTTTACGTGCCTGGTAAAATGTGCTCTGCAACCCAGAAGCTGTTAGAGGAATCTCAGAAAAAAATGAATGGTAAGTGGCGGTAGTTTCTCTTTTCTAAACACAGCTATGTTTACCCTTATGCTGTACCCCAAATTAATTGAATGCATGAAAGAGAAAGGGTATTTTTTTTCCCCATTGAAATGCAAAAGAGATGGTTGTTGTAAGAGGAAAACATAGATGATGTGTTTTTACTCTGGGAAAGTAAAAATAAGACCCTTGACTCACTTGACAAATGACTCATTTAAAAGAAGACTATAAAGAAGGGAATGGAACTCTGTGCTTTTGTTCTCATTTTCAGTTGGCTGCAAATGTATGTTGATGTTGTTCATTGTCAGTGTTGTAATGCCTTTGCATATTTAACTACACCACATGGTGCCTCCGCTGAAACTATGGTATGGTAGTATTGATTACTGGTGGAAGGTACTTTTGGAATGGTAGAGATCACCTCTGGCTTCTTGCAGGCATGTTTGAGGAGAGGCGTAAGGCTTTTGCCGAGCAGCTCAACAAGATGGAGGCTCGGCCGCGGCGCCAGTCCCAGAGGGCTGGCGACCGGGAACAGGACGAGCGCACCCAGGAGGAAGGCGTGAAGAAAGAAGAGCAAGAGGAGGGTAAGCCGGGTCAGGTAGTGGAGGTGACGGGTAACCGCCACAATGTGGAGATGGAGGAGGATGATGAGGAGGAAGAGGATAAGGAGGAAGATGAGGAGATGGAGGAAGGGGAAGAGAAAGAGAAGAAGCCTAAGGGTAGAGCAGGGCACCGGCAGGACAAGGAGTCAGGTGAGAAAGGGCAGGGGGATGAGAAGAGGAAGAGGGTAGAGGATAAGGATGAGGAGGACGAGTCTGAGGAGGAGGTGGAGGCCAGGGTAGCAGAGGAGCAGATGGAGGTAGTCGAGGTGGAGAAGAGGAAGGAAGAGGAGGAAGCAGGTAAGGTGGATCATACTATGGAGGAGAGCCCAGAGGCAGAGGTGATTGCAGAGGAGGTAGGTAGCCAGAGTAGGCAGGACAAGGAGGACGGGGAGGGTAAGGGCCCCCAGCAGCAGGAGCCGTTGACGACCGAGCCCCAAACCCCAGAAAATGGCATGGAAGGCCAGCCGGCTGACGCCAAAGATCCAGTTCTGGAACTTTCAATCCCTCTAGTGGAAGCCACAGTTGGCTCCCCAGCCCCAGTTCCCCAAACTGCAGCACTTGGCGGTACCGTTCTTGCTGGTCCTATTACCGCTGCACCCCTCGACACCCCCATTGAACCGTCCACACAGGGAACAACCTGCCGCCCTCCCGTCTCCTACAAAGGACGCGCCAAAAGAGGCCAGCACGGACGGCCAGCCCGAGGCAATCCGGGACCGCGGCCGCGCCAAGGGCCAGGACAAAGACAAGAAGAGCAAGAGCCGGGGCGGCAGCAGCAGCTCCTCGTCCTCGAGCAGCTCTGGCAGCACTTCGTCCAGCGGGAGCAGCTCCTCGTCTAGCGGGTCCAGCTCCCACAGCAGCTCCAGCGGCAGCTCGTCCAGCTCTTCCAGCTCCTCCAGCAGGAGCCGTAGCCGGGGCAGGGACGGCCACGGCCACAACCGTGACCGCAAGCGCCGGAGGAGGCCCTCCGACCGGGAGAGGAAGAAGGGAGGCGACCGTAGCCACAAGTCCTCCAAGAGTGGTGCCGCTAGTGGCCGGGACGGAAAAGGATCTAAGGATAAGTCGGACCGGAAGAGAACCGGCTCAGAGGGAAGCCGGTCAGGGAAGAGGCACTCGCGTAGCGACCGTGACCACAAGTCCGACCGTAAAGAGAAAAGGCGTTGAAAATATAGGTTTAAAAAAAATCTTTTAAGTGTCTGATGTCTATCTTGAGAATGCAATGAGGCTGGCAGTTGGCAGTCATATGCTGGATGTTGAACTGCAGAAATTGAGTGGGGAATTACTGGGGGGGGGTCTAGGACTGTTGAATGAAGTCTCCCCATCTCAAAATGTTTGATCAAATATGGGCTTTTTTTTTTTTTTTTTTTTTTTTTTTTTTTTATCTCCATCACCAGATTTCAGTCTAGCACCTAATCATTTTCCTTTTAGGAGTCGTGTGCTTTCATCTGTAATTCTTAAAACTTCTTTTTAGTCTGATTCATGGCGACGGTTCTGTTTTTTTCTTTCTTCTTTTTTACCCCTCTTCCCCCTTTTTTTAAATAAACCTCAGTGCATATGCTAAGGGATGAGCCAAGGAGATGTGTGTCTCAAAGTGATCTTTCGCTATTGCGGTGTGGGGCTGGCTGTTTGTCCCATTTTTGCGCTGTAGAATATCGGGCTGCGCTACACAGGTGTACCTCTTTTTTTTTTTTTAGCTATTTTAGCAAATGTTGACTCTGTCAGATCAAATAAGGGAAGACTGGGTGGGGGGCGGGGGAGTCTTTTATGAGGTTAGCTTCATAAAAGGATGTTTTTTTGTACAATTGACAGAAAACAATAAAAAGAGGTTAATTGAAACTGCTTCGATCTCATTTTTGGTACAGATGCGTGCCATTAAATAACTACAGGTTTTGTCTCTAGGCAGATTTTTGAGTGAACCGATGGTTGCAGTGGTTGCAGTTTCAGGCTATGCAACATAAGGCTGTAACATATGGAGGAACATCGATTCAGTAAAAAGCCTGAATGGCTGAATATGCCTTGCTTGGAGTTTTGCCAGTATTTGACAACAACTGGTGGTCTTTGAGAGGGTACTCATACACATGAAGAAGGAGTTGATGGAGGAAAGTAGGCCTGCAAAATTGTAATCACAATATGAACCAATGCTATTACCTAATCGCAAAAGCTACACATAATTGTGCACAGTTAATTTTGTCACATTATGACATTCATTTCATCCTTGATTATGCCACTTCTGGTTGGTGGGTGTGCGTAGTGTGTGTGTGTGAGGGGCACAGAACACAGAGGGGCACAATTCAAATTGGTGAGATTCATAGTCGGTCGGGGGTGCTCACCAATCGGGTGGCACAAATTAAAGAAACATTTGGGATATTGAACTGAATCAATTGACATTCAAAAAGTCAAATCAGAAATTGCAATATCTATCAGAATAATCGCAATTAGATATTTTCCCCAAATGGTGCAGCCCTTGAGGAAAGTGAAGCCATCGGGAATGGGAAGTAAATATCAAACCGTTCAGGGGGAGCTGGTAGTGGAGAGGTGTCTTTGAATACTTCAAGTAGGTCCGTGTCAAACTGTTGATCCTAAAATGAACTGTTTGAACTGAAAACGAGTTTGTAATGACTACGTAAAATAGATAAATGCGGGTCTGTGACACTGACAGGGGGTCCCTTCAGGATTGCTAATGTACCTCAAGCTGGTAAAGATAAATGGCTTGTGTGTTTCAAATGATGCCTCTGTGGAGTGTTCATGCAGCTCAGCTCTGCACCAGCCAAACCAGTTTTACTGCAGGCTTGGAGTGAACGCCCCCCACTCCATCATTATTCCATGCAGGTGAGGACTTAATGTATTTTTCTCCATGTTGCCAAGGAACTGCAGGTGGAGTTGATCCACAGCTTGGTGTCAACATGCTGCTTTATGGAACAAAGGCTCCCATTTATTTTGTCAGAGAATGAGTTGGTCAAATTTCAGGTGTGGTTTAGTTTCTATGAAAGATCTGACCAAAGGTTGGGTTCAAGTGTTCACCTGTCCCTCTTATGTTGTGGTTTTGTGTGTATGGTCTATGGTGGAGTAGCAGAGGTGCCCTAGTCAATAAATATTGGATGTTTGGATTGGACCACTGCCCTTCATACCAGCTTCAAGTCAAATGTAAATCAAATGTAATCAGGCCTTAAGCCGATGGGATCATTGGTATGCTGCCTAAACATATTGTGGTCATTAGCATTCCTGGTTCATGCCACTGGAATTTGCTTTTACTTGTGAGTCCTCTTTTGTTTGAGTGTTCTGAATGTCTCCATATAACTGGTGACCTTAATCATTATTCCCTGTCAATTGGAACATCCTGATGTGCCTTATGTTACAAGCCCCTAACATCAATGATCCCATATGCAGCAGTCATTAAGGTGTTCAGTTTGTCAGAGCCTGATGTAACATTGTCTTACCACTTGGTGGCAGTAAAACTCTTTGACCCGACCTGCCTTGAGTGGCATGGTTAGCAGAGTTGTGAATAATGAAACCAAGTGCACAAAATATGAATAATTCAAGAGCGTATTATACCCTCCACTATATACTCAAAATCCACCAGCCCGGTGGTGCCTTTTTCACAAGGTGAAATACAACTTCCAGTCAGGTGATAGCCACTCCATATTGCTTATTGATATCCAGCCGACAATCTAATATCAGTGTTCCACCTGCATTTGAAATGCCCCCATCTATGAAATGTCAAGATGACCAGTCCATGTATTGTCATTTTCAATTCACACCTCACAAGTCATCATTCTGGGACCCCCACGAAGGTTATCGATGGTGGATCTGCTCATTTTGTCGGGATTGCAGATCATGATTGGTGGCATCGGAAGAGAAAGATGCAGAAGAGAGGAAAAGATTGCGCAACTGTTTTTCAAATCAAGTACCCGTGTGAGTAGGCGTGCTAATTTGGGATCCCTTTAGTCCAGCCTCCAATCGTTTAGCATACTCAACTGAGATTGGGGTGTTGGGGTTGGTTGTTTGTTTATTTATATCAGTATAAGACTTGTGTTTATTGTAGGCCTATTACTGGAGCTCATTGCCCTGCCCCTGGCGAGGTCCTACAGCCGACCAAAAGTGAGCAGTCAGCTGTTCTCCCTCTCATTAGCGGGCGCCCTGCATCTCTGATGAGACTGGAGAGTGAAGCCCTCGATTGATCCAACCCTGATGGAAAAACTGCTGGATAAACAGGATCGTTTGGGTGGGGGTCTTGGAAGAGGCCAGCCCTGAGGGACTTTGATTAAGGGGCTTGAGGAGGGACAGGGAGACAAAGAGGATTAGAACCCTTTGCTTAGTGAGATGTCCCTGACTATATGTCTCCATTTATAAGCTGTTAATACGGACTTGGTGTTTGTAGTCATCGTGAAAGCCACCATACTGTGGTGCAGCCTAAAATGGATTTTAAGGCACTTGCAGACTCGCACGGCAATGTCAGGTGATTGACTCACTCATCTAATGTCTGAGTGAATCCATTTGGAAGGAAAGGCTGTGTACCAGATAGATCTGAAAGACTGGTATGACGTGGCTAGCAGTGAGCGTAAACATTTTGGGACATAATATTCCCATTTGTAAAAGCCAATCTTTCAGTGTGTGTGTGTGTGTGTGTGTAAAGAATGGGGCTTGGGTGATGTGCTGTTGCTCGGCCAGCCGGAGGCTTCAGCGGCGGCTCCACTTTCTCAGCGGTCAGCGGTTTACAGTTCTTCCGGCGCAAAGAACAGGCAGATATTTCCCGATCAATAGCGAGATTCTTCCCCTCTAAAGCTTCAAAAGCCACAAGGTTGAGCTGGGTTTATGAGATCTTGCCAGAACCCCCATCCCTCTCTCTCCTCTGCCATCCTCCCTCGTCTGTGGCTACACTTCAGAATGGACACTGCACTATGGACCCTTTCAAGAGAGTTCCATTATCAGCATCATAATTGGCCCCACAAGACTTCCTTTTTAACATTCCATATGTTATCTTAATGCAGAGGAAGTAGATTGGGGCCCAAATAGAACGTTCAAGCATTGTTTTTGTTTTTATTGTTGAAAGGGTCTATAAGATTTATGCTGTTAACACCTAATGTTTCCTTCAAATCCTCACTATGGGACTGGGAATGATTTTCTGGATTGAGGTGTATATGGGCTGGACGTTGTGAGGTATTGGTGGCGTGTGGAGACGAAGTGCCCATACTCACATTGACTTCAGTGACTTTAAAGTGGTTGAGCCTTGCAAATGTCATCTTAGATTGATGCCGTCTCCCTTATTCTTAGACCATAGCTGTGAGTGTCAAGAAGGAGGGAGGAGGAAGGAAAGAGAGAGAAAAGTCCCTTGCTCACTCTGTGAACGCTGACGAGCTTGCAATCCAATGGACACAAATGCCCTCAAAATCGATATTAAAATATGCTTTCTGCTGACTAAAGTATAGCCCTGTCCAACATCTTCCTGTTTTTTTTTCTGTTGTGAAATCGGTAAGTAAAAAGAGCTTACCTCAGGAATTGCCATACAAGATGCTCCTTCTATTTTCATTTTCATGTCACAGAATGATGCCGTCAATCTCTATTCAACCCTGAAGGGTTGATGACATTTACATTGATCAATTCATCCCTCAGCCAACACACTATAAAAGTACCATTGATCAGTTCTCTTGAGTGCATCCCTTTTTCAAAAGAACCGGGCAGAATCAGAGTTTTTTTTTTTTCGTTACTGGGTACCATTTGAAGAGATGTGTCGCTGATGGCTCTGCCCTTAGAGATGGTGTGACAGAAGGTCTCTGTGCAACCCCTGAGGCACTGCCAGGCTTCGTGTGTGTATTTGCTGCTACAAGTTAACACGAGGGACCCATCAAATCAGTCCTGGCGATCAGCTGACACAAAGAATCAGGCAAAATGGAAAGGTTTTAAGCATGCTTCCTGTCCTGGAGGAGACGCATGGGTAAAGCACTGTGCTGTGTCGTGCTGAGGCGCTTAATGTAATCTTGTGTCTCTCGTCACACACACTCCAGGCCCATGGGAGCCATGGTACAGCTTCAAAGATTTCAGCCCACTGTCCCTGCTGGCGGCCAGCCTTTTGGTGTTTTGGTGCCATACCAAGATCTACATGTAGCAGCAGAACCAGTGAGGATTTTTACTTTAAGCGGTTTTAAGTTTGTCCTCTAGTTGGAGGTGCTTGGGTGAATTCAGCCAGTCATTGTTTAGCTTATAAATGGATGAATTAAGTTGCTTTTCCACTGTAAAGGCTCAAATAAGTCTGCCAGAAGTCTTGAAAAGAGGGAGAAATGAAATGTTTTATTAACAAAGTCGATTATCCTGAACTTATGACAATCTTTTGAAAGCACATTGCTTACCAGCTAAGCTCGCATTTGCTTGTATTTCACTGTGAAGTGAGTCCTCTAGCATTGCGTCATAAAATGCCTTAGGCTACCTACTGTGCATTGCAGTGTTCGGTTTGCCTTTAGACTAGAGAGATGTTATGATCAATTACATCTGTTTTTAAAAATAACTGCCATGGAATGATGTGCCACAACAGCCAGCAATAAACCCTCATGAAGAGGATTCATAGTCTTTTTGACAGGGGATCAAAATAAGAAGTGAAAGTTGGTATGCAAGTGCACAATATGCAAGACGTTATACCCTGATTGGTAAACACGTTCGCAAAAACTTGTTCTGTGCTGTTGGTTTTTGATATCACACCCAGGAGATTGCAGTTGCAGGATGTGACTGCACCTCACTCAGGAGAGTACCTGTGGTTCAGAACTAGGACATGGTGCTCATCTGTGGCAAGCTTGACTCATCCCATTTCTTATAGCACGTCTGTCACTGTGACAAAGCGTTATATAAGCGAATATTGTAATGACATCCACATGCTACAATGTCTTTACTCTGTCTTAATCTCCATTCTCCTTAATCCATTCCTTTTTTTTTAAGTAAACTAAACACATTACTGTAGATATCACGTCATTTCCACAGCAAATCTATATACAGCAGTGAATGATCATCACCATAAGAAAAAAACATGAATTTGAACATGCACATAAACACTTGAAAACTTGAACACAGACATAAACACCTGAAAACTTGAACACACACATAAACACTCCCCCACAGAAATTGTGTGCTGTTGGCTGGCCCAGTGAAATGTAAAAATCCCATTCTTTTTGTAGCTGTGGCCAGAGGAAGTGGGTCAGTCGATATGACCTGGCTGTAACCACACAGCGTTGGCTTCAGCGAGCCGGTCACCAGCGCTGTCAAGCGGTAACCGCTGTTTGTGGTGTGCCTTGTGGCAGATGCTGCTTCAAAGACCCAGGTCTCCCCATACTTTGTGCCCTGGGGGTCAGTACTGTGGAAGTGTAGGGGTGTTACATTTATGACTAAGCACACAGACACACACACACACACACCAAGGAAGAGGAGGCTGGCTATCTCTTTCAAATACGTTTTAGGTCCTTATATAATTCACATGGTAAATGCATAACACCAGGGAGGAACGTTTTACCATCTGAGAGTGGTGTTAATGTGGTAAAATACACATCAAGGTCAGTGACCAGAGCCCACCATTGGATCCAAAGGGAATTTACTTTTTTTACTTATGTGTTGTACTCTTACCTAAAATAGCAGCCATATCTGCTGACTTGGTTGGTTGCAGATAGCAGCTTGTACAGTGTTTTCTCTGAGAAACTAACCTACAGTGTAGCCAATAGTGATACAAGGCAGAGGCAGTTAGCCACCTAGATTACCTTGGATATGGGGCTGGTTGCTTTGCAATGCCCGATTCCAATCAGATTATACAGATAACCAAGTGCACTGCTGACTTACAGTGTAACTAAAGTTATCTCATTTATGATTCTGGCCAGTCATGGTCAGTGTCCTGTGTGTTGTGTCTGTTTTGGTCAATGCCCAGTGTTACCGTACGGCTGCATGTGTTCCCAGTGCTGTTTGTCCCTGTTCTCTCCCCTCTCTACCTCTGCTCAGGTGTGCCGCAGATAATTGCCCTGATTGGGAGCACCTGGCCCTGATTGATCAGGAGTTAAAGGCTCCAGGATCCAGTTCCTGAGGAGAGGCTTTTGGTGTGGGGACTGCTGGCTGTCTTGCTGCCGCGCAGCCTGGGATTTTGTCTTGTCTTTTGATTTGGCCTTTGTGTCATGTGTATGTAGTGTTTTGTTATGGTTTATCTTCATGTAATAAATCCCCCTGGTTGGGTACATTTTAAAAGGTGTTCCTGTTATTTAGTAGGATTTGGGGTCAGTGGTGGGTTTTTGTTCACCCCTATAGGGCCACGTAAAGGTGGGGTGTAACACCAGATATCATGACTGGAAAGGTGGGGGTTAGGGAAGGGTATTTGGTTGGTTTTCTGCCATCTTAAACCACAGCTCTAGATGCCACTAAAAAGTAGGCCCACATAGTGCACCTTTAAGAATGTAATCCTAGAAATTATGACAGCTCCACGACAAAACTGCTGGATAAAATTGTTTAATTCATACTCGTTGCAGTTGCACTGTGAACATGAGGCTGAAGAGACTTCCTGCTTCCATAGAAAAACATTCTCACAAGTGCAAGTCATACAAATCTGTAGAGCGGACTGGGTACATTGTTTTCTACCTTGAGAGCAGACTCAGAGCAAAGTACAATATATTGTGTGCTGAGGCGCTCCAACACAAGGACATGAAGTAAAGAACTGACCTTGCTGATTCTCACCAACATGACTCACATCAGAGAATGGGGAAAAAATTATTGGTTAAGGCTAATGTTCTTATTACACAGTGTGCAGAGGAGGAGGAGGGTATGAGTAAATGATATAGGTAGTCAAAGCAGAGCTCTGTCTTTAGGAAAAAAGAGAGATACGTTGCCCTTTTAAGGAGAGCTTGTTAGCCTTGAAAATTAAGGGAAATAGCCTTGTGGGCCTCAAGAGTAGGATCCTCGCCAAACTGCAATTTGTTGCTTGATTTCTGGCTGAACCTGACCACTGCCAGAATCATTAAAAACTGTACTTTGATTTTATTTTTGCAGGGATTTGGGCAGCTCCATGGAAAATGTGCCTGCTTGCACTCTCAACGATATTCCCTTAAATGTGCTATGTTCTTTTATTAGCTCATTCGTGAAGTACTTTGAATTGCAAATGTGTATGAATTCTGGTTTTTACAAATATGCCATGCCTTGCTTTAAAGTGAACGATAGTTTTGCCTGCCACTATATGCTAGAAGTGCAGTTTTACCATGAAAACCAGTCAGTTAAATATAGTGACACGCTGTTTAGATAAGCCCTGCTGTGTTTCTCATATACTTGTAAATATGGGAGACCTGGAGAGTGGCTCTGAGCTATATTTTATCACAAACAGGTTGAGGATATTCTTCTTTTGTGAGAGGAGAACATTTTAAGGTTGAGGGGTGCAGTGTAGAAATAAGCCTTTAAGGTCATCACCTTCTGTCTTGGTGAGAAATGTGACTGACACCGCTCTTTGCCTGATTTATCTCTTTCCCAGACAGTTTTCTCTAGAACATTCTGCTTGATTTAAAAAAAAAAAAAAAAAACTCCTGTTTTTGTTTGGTATTGCTCGGCTATAAATGTGTGAGCGAAAAAGTTTGAAAGAACCTTGATTCCAGGCAGTCTGTTATCTTCTCTTTCTCAGCCCACAGCCACAGGCAAAAACATTCACTTCAAATAAGACTCGCTTGCCTGCTTGTACAGAACAAACAATATGATTTTCATGGTTAGAGCAAGCAGACTGATGTTCCCAGGCACTGTTTCCCCAATGACAAATCTAACTGGAGCACTTTTGTCCTGTGTGTCGTCAGGTCATGGCCAACTGTCATGGCTGGACTTGCTATATCCAGTGTCCAGTGTCTCAACAATGCTCATTAAACGTCACAGCGATGCTTTAGTAGATGCCATGTAAATCATCTGAAGTCTGACTAATGTCTATATTATTAAATAAAGGCAGAACATTGCAGGTGACATTCACCTCTAATAAGTCAGTGTTGGTGGAACTCTTCTCTCTTCCCTGTCCAAATGTGACGGATTCAGCATATGGCCACAAATTGCATGCGCTCTATTTTTAAATGCCTCTGTGCCTCAGGTGAGGCTCTGTGCTGTTTCTCTCTCTCTCTCTCTCTCTCTCTCTCTCTCTCTCTCTGCCTCCCTCTGTCCTTCTTTTCACTCACTCTCTCCATTCTTGCACATCAGTTTTCTAGTCAGCCAGCGCCTATCAAAGAGATAACGGTGGTTGCCATGGAAACCGTTCCCCCCACTGTTCAGGTTATAAATCAGAGAGGCTGCCGTTAAGGGCTTTTTTTTCCCCCCGAAGTGTTTGTTAAAGCTGATTCCTGCTCTGCTCTTGCATCCTCTCTCTCTCTCTTTGACTGGTTTTTCTTTCCCCCAATTTTGTTTCCCCACAGGACAAGCCCTTTAATGATCAGTCCTGTCTTTGCCTTTGGAGGATGGAGAGCCGGTCAGTGCTCATCTCTACAAAAAGGCTGCAGAGCCAGAGTGCAGTAATGGGCTCTCTCTTCCAAAGGCTGACTCTTCACAATTACCGTCTGTTGGTGCTCATGCTCTTCCTTTCTCTGCACCCCCTCCACACACACACACACACACAACTAAACTGCAGTCGATGCTAGTGTCCTATCAGGAAAAAAAACACATACTGTAAGAACAGCGCTCCTCAAACCGCATTTCATAAGCTGTTCTCTCTCCAGAAATACTGGCTTGTTAGCTCTATCGCCACCCAGTAGTTAATCTTTCCTGGGTTGTGGTGGCGGTTTGGCTGTTGACGTTGAGGTGAGTGGCAATGGCCACTTGTTAACACCCCCCTTCTCCTTTCCTTTATGCTGTTATAACTTCTGAAAAACAAGCTCTGCTTATCTGGTCAGCTGCTGTCTCGCTCGGTAACCGGGGCCCCTTTGATAAATGACCCACACTCCCCCCACACCACCCCTTGCTTCGGAGGGAAAGGGAGAGAGAGGGAGGGAGTACGGAGCAACCAGGGCCTTCTCTGTGTGACAAGATTGCAATTCGGGCTCCCTAATCACATTAGTCTTCTCATTCTTTGCCTCCACTTGTACCCAGACGCCCATTACAGTCGCAGGCTTGGGGGCCCTGCAGCTAGCTGGTGCAGCCGCTCTAATTGCTCGCCTGTCAGCAGGTGAAAAATCCCCATGTTGGAAATGGCCGCTCGGACTGGTGATCTAATGTTGAATCAGTGGCTATGCTCATTTCCTTTCAGAGAGTCAGAGTGTGAGGGAGAGAATAAAAGAGAATGAGACAGAGAGAGAGAAAGAGAGAGAGATCCTTTGGGTAACATTGTCGCCATCAGGTTTGGTTGAAATGTAGTGCTCTGTGATTGTATGTATGGATGCCTTTTCGCCATGATTGCTCTCCTCTTTCTCTCTCTCTCTCTCTCTCTTGCTCTTTCTCTCTCTTTCTCTCTCTATTGCTGCAGCCATTAGTGTAGTACTTGCATCATAGACATTCTCTATGCTGGTCTCCCAGGCATGAGCGAGTGACAGCTAGGATCATTCATCGTTAAAAGCAAGCGGCAGGTGCCTGTTGTGATGAGGAAAATGGGTTTTGGAGGGATTTCTGTGCTCCAAGCTACTTTAATTGTATGTAAATCAAAGTGATATTCCTTTCCTATTTATTAGTGTATTTTAGGTGTATTTTAGTCAAAACATTTTATCTCACTCTTTTTTCCCAAAATGCAAAAATAAATAATACAGAAATAAAATTAGGCGACCTTCTGTTGCGGAGTTTTTTCACGAAATGAAAACCATATCTGTCTTAACACGGCAGAAAACAAGCTGTGACAGTGACCACAAATGAACCACGGACCGGGACTGGCAGAAATTAACTCAAAGAAAATGAAGAGCTATCCTCCTACACCCCCCCCCCTCGCCTCTGGGTCTGAGATCCTGCAGCCACCACCCTCACCCCTGTGGCCTCTGCCTGGGTTGTGGTAGTGGCAGTGCATGGAGGACCACATGCATAGCGATGTTAAATAGAGATTTAATAAACCTGATGTTACAGACTGTCGACTTCGGTTTCCGCTCAGCGAGCCTCATTTGTCAGTGTCCCGCTGTGGGTGGCTTTTCTTGCCAGCCCCCTCCTCTCTCCCTCTCTGTTTTTTACCTCCTACTTCCTCTTCTTGTCAGAGTGACCCAACTTAACCTGTTACCAAGGAAGAGGAGGTTACAGGTGTTTTAAAACAGCTCAAGTTTCAAAGCAACTCTATTACCTAACTTTGCCATTACACACCATCATTATCTCTTGTAGAGGAGTTTTGACAACTGTGACTTCACAGATTCAAACTGCAAAGGCATTATAAAGAGAAATCAAGTAGGGTGACAATGCACGCATGCATGTGTGCATGTCATTATGTTTTTTGTTTAATCATAGTAACTGTCAACTGTCAACTAGTCAAGATAAATGTGTAAGCACGTAATCATCAGCATGTAATCTCTGCAGCTTTGAAGTAATATGACCTTGGTTGCTGTGAATATGTCAAATATAATCTCCTTTGTCTTTTTTGCATTTAAAATAAGTTGATAGGAGTCACACCAATTGACAAACTGCCTAACTTCTTCATGATAGATGTTGAAATCATTATGCCTATGAAGTAAGCTAAGCTTTGCGAGTCAAGCTAAGAAATTAAGTAGAAATAAAATACTTAATTAATCAATTTACCACATGTGGACAGTCAAACAGAAATAAAATACTGCAGGGAAAAGGTGGCTAAATGTTTCTCTCTGGCTAATAATTGCTGCATGAGATGGTTGGCAGTGCAGTGAGAGATAGACACTGTCCATCATGCTCTCCTTTAAGAGATGGCTGCATTACGGTTTAATGCCTCTCCCGCTCACTGGCAGACAAGCAGATGGCTTGGAAATGGTCTGGACAAAGCTGGGCGTTTTTTCTGCAGCCCCAGCAGAGGTGTTGGGTTGTTTTTTTTCTGCTGAACACAGAAGACACACGAGGAAGAATAGAGGCTGCTGCAGTCTGCTTTTATCCTCCTCTCTTTCTCTCTGATGAAAAACAGCAAAAAAAAAAGAAAAAAAGAAAGGAAAAGAAAAAGAAAAGAAAACAAGAAAGGTTCTTGTTTTCTTTCTTTTTCTTCCTTTCTTTTTTTTTTTTTTTTTGCTGTTTTTCAGCACTCCCTCTAAACCCATCTCTTCTCTCTCTGTCTCCCCCTCTCCTCTTCTTTTCTCCTTTTCTTTTTCTTCCCCCACTCCTCTCCTCCACTCCTCTCCTCCATTCCTCTCCCTCCCTCCTCCACCACCCTGCATTTCCTAAGTGAGCGCTGAGTTGCGAGTCAAATGGTGGGTAACACAAAAGGCTTCTGTTTTGGTCTTTTATGATCTATAAAGCCTGTGTGTGTGTGTGTGTGTGTGTGTGTGTGTGTGTGTGTGTGTGTGTGTATGTGCGTGCGTGCGTGCATGAATGAGTGTGTGTATGTTTGTAAGTTTTACAGTTCCTATACATATGTGGGCACATGTGTTCAAAGCACCACACTCAACTCAGAAAATCCCAGTTTAACGCCTAACACATTCTCAAACCGTCAGTAACTCTCCTCATAAGTACATGCGCCTCCGCTGCAAATATCCAAAGAGCACAGGGACACACATTTACATGCAAAACATTACAACAAGCTTCATCTATGAGGCTTGCTTCTTCGTTTGCTTGAAAGAACATGGACAAGGGTGGCAATTTAAAGTGATGCCTACCACAACCTAAATAAAAAAGTGTGAAATAGAGGGCTCCTTGCCTTCTGCATAGCAGTATTTAGTGTGTAGGGGAAGGGTATCTCTGTATGTTAATGTGTAGTATATGTATTTCAATATACCGGTAGGTGCATGATGCATGCATGTCGCGCCTTGCTGCACCCTGTCATTGCTCTCATCGCTCTGGTTTCACTTCTGAAGCCTCAGTCGGCGGTGAGTTGCAGTACCCTCACGCCCACCCCTGCATGGCTTGCTGCTGGCACGCTTATTCCATGCTGGGATTAGTCACAAAACAAAGAAGAGGAATGATTCCATTAACTCATCTCCTTGTTACTTCTTGTGTGAGGCACTAATGTGGAAATTGTAACTGGATCAGAAAATTAGGCTGTTTAAATAAAAAAAACCCTCACTCAACGGCCCGCTCGCTATAGCGCACCCAGAGCCCTCCGATCGAGCAGATGCATGAAGCGAGGAGAGCCAGGATTCTCTCGCCTTGATGTTGCCAGGTGGGGGGCCCCCACTCAGCGGTGCCTGCTCTGCCCACGGGCTGAGTCGGTGTAATCTGTAGGTCTTTGGCAGCGCTTTGGAGTGGACTTTTTAAAAAGGCTCTGCACTGAACGGAGGGAGGAAGGTGGTGGTGGGTGAGATGGTGAGGAAGTGTGGAGTGAAGTGGTGTGGGTGGGTGGGAGTTTTTTGGCCAGCAGGAGCAGCAGCCTGATCTAGAGGCCTCTTCTGTGGAGAGAAGCAAATGTGTGTGTATGTCTCTCTTTCTTTCTCTCTCTGTGTGTGTGTGTGTACGTGTGTGTGTACGTGTGTGTGTACGTACGTCACGCTTGGCTGGCTGGTTGGTGGAAAGCTCTCCTTTAACACGGGAGAGGCCCTCGATAACAAGCAGCTGAAGGAGGGATGAGCCCCAGAGAGGGGGGGGGGGGGCTCTGGTGCTCTGCCTGGCTTGGCTTTGGCAGCAGGAGGAGCAGCTCCTCATTAAGGAGGAGGGAGTGCAGGGCGAAAAAGCGCAGACACCCAGAGTCCGAGCCTGCCTGCCTGCCTGCCCACGGCCCTTCACCGTTGAGGGACACTGTCCCGCTGCTGTTAACTACTCCAAGCAAGAGCGGCCGACAAAAGACTGGAAAAAGTAATGAGAGAGAGAAAGGGAGAAAGAGAGAGAGAAAGAGAGCCTGGCAGAGAAAGTAAGTGCAGGAGAAAAAGCGAGGCGTATGAAGTGATTGGTGAAGGAGAAGGACTCAGTAGAGATGGATGGAGAGAATGTGTGAGGCAAAAAGGAGAGCAGAGTGAACATGCAAGAAATGGAGGCTGTATGTAGTTCACTCTTGGCAGGCATTGAAAGCAGTAAACAGTAAGTATATCGACAGGGATGCAGCCAATATGTGTTGCCCCTTTAACTGCTAGGAGAAGTAGTGGGGGCACTCAGGCAGTTGGACACAAGGGACACAGCAAACGAGAGAAAGTTAACAAGGCATACAGAGATTTTGAACAGACAGCAAAATGTCTCCTTGACTACATTTTAAAGGTGCCACTCTGTGCAAGGTAAGGTTTTCAGCTCTAGTCAGTCATTTTGGGCTTGAACACAAGTTTACCTGGTTTCAAGTATCTAGGCCAGCCGCTCAGACACATTATTCTGCATGAAACTTGTTTACTGCAATAACGGAGACAGTTACATATCAAACAAGCTGCTTCATAAGCAGACAAAACTGTTGTTTACGGCTGATTCAGCAGGAGGCCAAACACAATTGACATTACTGTTTTGTTCTGCCAGAATAATACTGAACCCAAATTCCACTTATCCTTTGGCAGAATGGAGTGGGTTTGAAATCATAGACAAGAGCATGTTTCGAGCAGCTGTTTGTTTACAGGGGAAGAGAGCACTATTTTGTCTTTCATGACCAACTTCTAGTCAAAACAAAACTAGATGTACCACATAGCGGTACAAAATATGACCGCCGCTCAGTCCTGTACATCCGTTCCGCGAACATAAATCACACTTCAATTTGTCTCCATCTTTTACTCCATCCCCCACTCTTGAAACTTTTGTGTATGCTTGTTTGGCATGCCTGAGTGTGTGTGTCGGGCTGCACAGAAAGTAGCCTACTGGTGCTGAAAAGGTGAATAGATTGTAGAATAGCCAAAGAAGATGTAGCATTGTTATAAAACCTTTAAAATCTCTAAACAATCACAAGTAGGGCAGTTCATCACAGTTCATTCATTGCAACTCGAATGATGAAAGGTCACTTACACCTGTAGGCTACATTGTATTTGGGAAAAGCAAAAGGTATCAGCATAATGTTATTTATTTATTTATTTATAAACAAAAACATCTCTGTCAGTTCCATGCCGTTTTCAACAGCTATCAAAAACAAAAGTCATTTTTGGATAGATGGATTTTTTGTGAATGTTTCTTCTTCTACATAAGATTTTAGTCATCTTTAGTTCATGTGATACTTTATTGTCAATGCACAAATTAAGTAACAGTAGTCTGAAACGTTATTGTTAATGCACAAATTAAGTAACAGTAGTCTGAAACGAAATGCTGTTTTACATCTAACCCAGCGTTTCTCAAACTGTGGGTCGGAGACATGCCAGGTGGGGCGCGAACTGACGAGAAAAACAGGAGTTATTGGGGGCCAAGCAGCGAAGCTGCGAAGGCACCCATTGAGTTACTAGCTTTTCCTATTACAGTTTTTTCTGAATGCTTAAACACATTTTTTGTAACTATGGCTTTTTTTGCAAAACTCTACACACAAATGGCAAAACCACTCACTGAGTTCGCAAAACTAAAAGCACAAACACTGCTTTGCACTCAGTTTGCAATTTTGTAACACACACTTTGCACAACTGTAGGCACAATGGCTATTATTTACACTATTTTGCCAACTCTCTAGCACACTTTCTCATGTGAAAACTGTTTTAGATAATTAGTTCACTTTGCAATCAGCCTAAGCACTATAAATAAGCCACAGGTAATGTACAATGGGTCCGATGGAGTGAGCAGGAAGAGTGAGAAGAGAAAGAAACAGACAAAAAAACAGTCTACATGTGGGGATATTGTCATGTCAGGCCTGGATACGTCATTCCAGAATATATATATGTGATGTAGACAGAATTTTGAGAGAGACGACCCGATGTAGACTGATTTGTTTTGTCTCAGTGAAATGCTATTTTGTGTTTTGACTTGGAAAAACACACTTGTGTTTGTTTTGATGTGTGTAAATAAACACTACAGTAATACTTGAAGTTGGGATCCCTGTATGTTTACAGAACTATGACAAAAGTATGACCTCAAACTGACATAGTCTACCTTGTGCACAGAGAAAGCAAAAGCCAGATGTGTTTTTTATTCATACCATCAGTGTGTCTGATTCATACCATCAGATTTTTGGCAGAAAGTTTCGGGACACTCCACTGACCACTCACACTCATTTACGGACCTCTAAACCCAGCCATCTAGCGCCACCAACAGGTCAAAATCTGGCCGAAAATTGAACCGCTGGGTCTAAAGTTATGAAATTTGGCACATTGATTCAACACTGTCCCATCATCACTCTCACCAATTTCCAGAACTCTATGCCCAACACTCTAAGCGCCACCAATGGGTGAACCTGGATTGCATTCCGCATGTGACCATTGAACGGTCGTCCGATTTTCACATATCAGGCACCGTTGGAATCCCTGGGCCGACCTAAGTTCAATGACCCCCTATTACGTCACTTTCCGCCATATTGGACCTCCGCCATATTGGATTTAGTCCAAACTCTCACGAAAGTTTCAGCGGTCAGAAATTTCATCCGATTTTCCGCGGAACTTGGCGGAGATGATCTTCTGCCGAGCCGCACAAAAGGTACTTGTCAGATTTTTCAATTTCATTTTGTTTGCCCGTGACAGCCAATCAAATATGGCGATGAAGCCGCCAAACAGGAAGTGGACTAACATCTCCGTGGTACCTTGAGTTAACATAACAAAACTTCGATACCATTAGTCAGGACACTGTCCCAATCACTCACAGCTATTTTTTTATGCATATACATTGAACAGTCTAAGCGCCACCAGTTCAATGCTGGACATGCGTTCATCGGCGTGATCCTTGACTCTTTGTCTGATTTTTTCACAATTGAGTAGCATCTGAATCCTTGGACCATCCGAGTTCATCAACTCCCTATCCAGTCACTTTCCGCCATATTGGACCTCCGCCATATTGGATTTAGTCCAAACTCTGAAAAGTTTCAGCGATTTACAAATTTCATTCGATTTTCAACTTGGCGGGAGATGATCTTCTGGACCTCCGCCATGGTCATTTACTCCACCAGCTATTTTTATGCATATACATTGAACAGTCTAAGCGCCACCACCAGTTCAATGCTGGACATGCGTTCATGCGTGTGATCCTTGACTCTTTGTCTGATTTTCACAATTGAGGTAGCATCTGAATCCTTGGACCATCCCGAGTTCATCAACTCCTATCCAGTCACTTTCCGCCATATTGGACCTCCGCCATATTGGATTTAGTCCAAACTCTACGAAAAGTTTCAGCGGTTACAAATTTCATCTGATTTTCCGCGGAACTTGGCGGAGATGATCTTCTGCCGAGCAGCACAAAAGATACTTGCCAGATTTTCAATTTCAATTTTGTTTTGCCGTGACAGCCAATCAAATATGGTGGCGAAGCCACCAAACAGGAAGTGGACTAACATCTCCGTGACGCTTTGAGTTAACATAACAAAACTCGATACCATTAGTCAGGACACTGTCCCAATCACTCACAGCAATTTTTATGCATATACATTGAACACACTAGCGCCACCATCAGTTCAATGCTGGACATGCGTTCATGCGCGTGATCCTTGACTCTTTTGTCTGATTTTCACAATTGAGGTAGTGTGTAAATCCCTGGACCATACAGAGTTCATCGACACACACACACACACACACACACACACACAGAAAGCCCCATATTGGACCTCCGCCATATTGGATTTAGTCCAAACTCTACGAAAAGTTTCAGCGGTTACAAATTTCATCCAATTTTCACAGAACTTGTTGGAGATGATCTTCAGACCGAGCCGCACAAACGATACTTGTCAGATTTTTTAATGTAATTTTGTTTGCCCGTTACAGACAATCAAATATGGCGATGAAGCCACCAAACAGGAAGCGGGCTAACATCTCGGCTATGCTTTAATGTATGAAGTCCAAACTTGGTACAGGGACTTGGTATCTGATTGTGAGGACGCACTAAGAAATTGGCATCATGTGGCCTCTATAGGGGGCGCTGTAATACAGGAAGTGGGCTCATATCTCAGTAACGCTTCATTGTATTAAGTCCAAACTTGATACATGGACATATTAGCTGATTGTGAGGACATGCAAGGAAAGTGGTCTCATTTGGCCTCTAGGGGTGCTGTAATAAAGAAAGTGAGCTCACATCTCAGCAACACTTTGGTGTATGAAGTCCAAACTTGGTAGAGGGACATGGTAGCTGATTGTGAGAATGCAAAAGGACATTGGTGTAATTTGGCCTCTTGCTGTGAGTGCTTGCTCATGCCATGGCAACGCCATTCCTGCTATAGCGCTCTGCTAGGCCCCCGCATTGCTGCTTGCAGCTATATTTTTATTTATTTTTTTATCTGTAGCCTGGGCCCAGGTAGCACCCGATGCGCAATGGACGCACTGTGTTACAGGGAAGCGCTTCGTGTCAAGGCAGCTTAGTTAGTCCCGACCTACATGAGATTTTGAGCGTTGTTGTGAGAGTGGTGAATTTCATCAAAACCCGGCCCTTAAAAGCTGGCGTCTATTCTCCGCGCGACTTTGGCGAAGAGATGGTAGCTGACCAAAGGCTGTACTGTTTTACAGCTGAGGCAAGGTGGCTTTCCGAGGTAAAGTGCTGTCGCGTGGCGTGTTTGAGCTCCGAAATTAAGCCTCTTCTTGGAGGAAGAGCGATGTTTGAATCTGCAAACACGTTTACTAATGAACATTTCTTGTGAAGCTGGCCTATCTTAGCGATATATTTGATATAGGCTATCTTAGCGATACATTTGAGTTAAATGTCCAGTTACAAGGCAAAGACAAGCACCTACCTCACCTAGCAAATAAGATTACTGCATTCACCAAAAACTTGAGTATGGGACAGGTGCCTCGATCAGGCGACAGTATTATGCCTTTGAGATTTCTGAAGCGAAATCGCTGAAGCGCCTGATTGGGAGCCACTCTTGTGATCCCATGTATTAAACAGTAGGCCTACATCACATCCCTGCAAAGTTTATTTCAAAAATATTTCCCAACCAGCAGTGCTCAGTATGACTGGATTATGGATCCATTTAATGCAGCATGTTGGTATTTCATTTAATATATTGTACAATGCTGTAAAATGGCCTATGCTTCCTAATATGTTGCTGGAAAACAGAAATATGAGTGTTATGTATTTATTTATTATTATATCTGCAGCACCAGCTGATTTTAACTCTGTTGAAGAGGATATATTTAGAACTTAATCAAAATAAATCAAATAAATTTGACAATTTTAAGCTTGACCTACCACTTTCTTAGAGCGATGAGGGACAGGTGGGGCTCGAGAATGCCCCCTTGATCAAAGTGGGGAATGAAAGAAAAAGTTTGAGAACCACTGATCTAGTTTGTTAACTACCACAGTCACGAGTTGGGTCGCGATAGTCTGTCATTTTTAAAAAGTGGGTCCCCAGAATGAAAGTTTGAGAAACACTGATCTAACCAGTGGTGGAAATAACTGATATGTCCAAATGGGCCTTGATGAAATGCGTCGCTAGACTGTTCATACACATTTTAACGGGCCAAAGTTGAAGAGCTGTTGTCCGTTATTGTTCGTGCAAATATAGGCTGATTCATGTTCCCTTGCATTGTGTAACTGAGGTCCATGGCTAGTCTGGCTTTCACCAGACCAAGCTCAATCTCAAAAAGAAATCAAAAAATAAATAGCGGGCAGTTCAAGCCTAGTCCATAGGCTCCCGATATTGTTTAATTTTCCGATTGAGATATCCACGCTCTGGCTATTCTAAATGCAAAAAAGCATCAGGGAGTTATGACAAAACTGCAACTAACAAACTAATAGAAAGCTGTTAGCTTCCCTAAGCTACAGGTAGGCTTATAAGGTAGGCCTATTTACAACATAAATTGTCAATAGGCTATGCTGGCGACACAAATAAAATCTCCTTTGGAAACCAATGGCTACGCCTTAGTCTCAAGCGGACTTAAACTGCCATTTCGTGGCGAAAAGTTGTAATAAAATTCATGCAGCTCCATGAGTCAAGGAAAGCGCGAATAAAGTAGCTGCTAGCCACTTCTAAGGACCCACTACACAGTAGCTTAAGGTGTGTTGCTAAAGCAGCCATAATGAAATGAAGGTGTCATTGTTTGGATACTTCACACGTGCTTTTAAATTTCACAGACTACAACTACCAAGCTGGAATCAAAGCACATCGATTCCCCTCTCACACCCTGCACGCACTTAAAACAAATAAACAGGCGTCTCAGTCTCACGCATGTATATAGGCAAAACTGTATCAGACCGGTGTAACGTTGGTAAATCTTCCATTGCACAGAATGATTTTTGTAGCACGTGCAACAAATGACAGTCGAAAGATACAACTACAGTGCTGCTATTAATTTGCTTGGTATAACCGCATTTATAGTTTTCTACAAATGCGCTCAATCAAATTGGCCTCCATCACTCAACCAACGCTAACGGTAACATTACCTAGGTCCTTATTGATTTTATAAGATTAACATACCTGCAGTAAAAACCAAGCATGTCCGATAAACATCCTCAGATTTATTTCGGCTTCAAGAAGAAATGGGAATTACATTTCATGTGAACATCGTCCTATCCTTATTAGACGTTCTCTGCGGTAAACTACAGTCCTTGTAGTTGGGGGTTAATACCAAATACCACAATAGCCCTGATTTTCCTGATGCAACAAGATAAACGATAAACAGTGATTCTGGAACAGATGGAACAGCGTCTTCCTTATCAAGTTAACAAACATATTACAGTATGTAACCATATTCCGTCCGTTCGAAAAAAAAGTTGCGCTAACTGTTCTAGTTTGTTACAAGCAGCATGGGCCGTCAGGCAGGTAGTTAACATAAACATTTTTTGCTAGGCTAGCCTTCCTGCTGCGACATTACACCATTTGTACAAGACAAGTAGAGCTATTTCATCCAGTGTAATTTATCACTTGTTTTAAGCACTCCTGTGTAATTTTTTTGAAATTTTCTTCCAACCCCCCCACCCCCAAAATTACTTTTTTAACACTGAAAATGCGTGTTTTTTGCCATATTTCACAACTTTTCCACTTTTGGCCTATTACAACCGACAAATATTATGTTGGACCATTTAATGATCTCACATGTGTCATGTTATATCATAAGAGTACTTTGCACAATGAAAAGTCTAATGTCAAGGTCATATTGTAGGTGAAAGGTCACCGAAATGCCTTTTCCCCAAAAAATCAATAACATTCCCACACTTTATCAAATCATGATTCTCGTCGAAATGTGTCACAGTACTGGCAGAAAAAGTTAAGTGTCATTCAACTTAAGATATTTTGTTTCTAAAAAACAGTCTCATGTGATGGCTTTTATTCAGTGACAAAACCCACATTCACCATAATTGAAGTTTGGCATGTCCAGTACTGATGAACAAATTAACAATGGCGATTTGTATTCATGGAACAAGGTCAAAATCCAAGAAGGAACTTGAAGATGTGGCCTATATGGAAGCATCTGACCTCCCTCATGGTGTCTTGCCCCGTAAGAAGGATATCATTGAATGCATGATGTATCTTCTTCACCCTGCAAAGTCCTACGAACCAGGTCTATGGCGGCAAAGATTCTCGCCTCTGTTTTAAAAGACCACTGGTTGTTCTGCAACATATATACCATTGGGGAGCAATACATTGCCAGCAGAATTGAAGCCCTTACGGCTCCTACACACAGTTGCGTGTGTTGCCGTGCTGGAGATGCATCCCATTCACTTTACATGGGCTTACATCATCCGTAGCCGAACTGAATTGTGGGTCCGTTGCGTTGCGTTCAGCTGTTGCTGCACCGACAGACGGCACCGGCCAATCAAGCCAATCGACAGACGGCACCAACCAATCAAATTATGGTTATACTTCAAGTAATTTGCATAGCTACCGTCGGGAACACCCACAACTGTGTGTAGAAGCCAATATGAATTGGCCACAGTCCAAACAAAGTGAGAAATGGAAAACTGACATGAAGGAGTACAATGGGGATATGGAAAATCTGTTGACATTTTTTGTGAGAACAAATCGGCACGAGTGTCCCAAGAAAACCTTTTTGGGGTCAAGATGGGGGATGAGAAATGGCAGTTCTTGCATTCCATGCGTAATGGTAGCAAACGTTACTGTGAGGAGCAGGTTGATAGAAAGTGGGAGCGAACAATAGAACGAAAGAATGCGAGGGAAAAGGCCCTGCAGGCCATGCAGAACAAGGAAGAGGAACGGAAGAGGGCTGATACAGCATTGGTTGGGTCAACATACGAAGAAGCTATGGGGGAGGCAACCATAGAGACCACCACTGAATCTACTGATAGTATCTCAGAGCAGGTAAATACAGCAGATGATACCAGAGTAGGGTGACCAGACGTCCCCGGTTTCCGGGGACAGTCCCTGATTTCGGTGACCTGTCCCCGGCTGGAGTTGTCCCCGGAAAAGTCCCCGGTTTTCACTGTGACTGACAGACCCGAAATTGGAATAAAAGAAAGAAAGAAACCACTGACCGAACACACAGTTGCGCACCCTTCACGCACAGGCTCAAGCCAGTCGAAGCAAGCACTCAGCTCAGACCTCAGAGATGTTCTAGAATGCCCATATTTCTGGTAGGCTATTTCGAGGCTATTGGTAGCCAGTAGCCCAGGCTACTCTTGAGGCGTCGGGGAGTGAGGTTTACCAACGTTCCACAAGCACAGCTAAGCTAGCTGGCATCCGTTACACTCACCCCCCAAACCTCACTCCTGATCCTGGTCACGGCACCAATGTAACCTGCGTTGTGCTGAACCTGCCAAGGCTACTGGCTCGCACGCATGCACCAATGTAACCTGCGTTGTGCTGAACCTGCCAAGGCTACTGGCTCGCATGCCAGCAGTACTCTTGAGGCGTCGGGGAGTGAGGTTTACCAATGTTCCACAAGCACAGCTAAGCTAGCTGGCATTCGTTACATTTACAAAGATTCAAATATGTAATGTTTTACGCTTCTCAACTGAAAATGTCCCCGGATTTTGTCTCAGAAATCTGGTCACCTTATACCAGAGACTTTCTAATGAGGAGACACAGCACTCAAAAAATCCTCTATAGAAATGCATGGGGCTAGTTTGTAACGCCAACATGGCCGTTGTCTACACATATCCCACCCCTTCCTCGGCAAAACGTCGACATGTGAATACATTGAGCCAATCATGTGGTGCGATGTGAATACATTGAGCCAATCATATGGTGTGTTGTGAAGACATCGTGCCAATCATGTGTTGTGAACTCGCCGCTGGAGCAAGGTTGGTGTCGTGAAGCCTTGCGCACGCGCATTTCTGCCGAATAGGATGCCCAATGAGTGCCCAAAAGCGCTATATGGCCGATATGGCCGGACTTTCATGATACATACAACCCTGCAACTGGAACTTGTCCTAAAAGGACTTTCCATGACACTACATGACAGTGATTGAAAAATATTAGCCCTGCAATCTGAGCAAACATCTCCAGTCCAAAACCATGCAGAAATTATGACTGAGGTCAACTTTTTTTTTACATTGTGCATTGTAATGATCCTGCTTGACACTTCTTATTGAATGTAATTCTGACATTTTTGGGTGACCTTGACCTTTAAAAATATGACCTAAATAGGATATTTTATAATGCAAACTATTCTCATGGCATTACATACCACATGAAAGACCATCAAAGGGCCCATAATGAACATTTCTCTACATTGAACTTAACAAAATGTTAGAATATTGTGTTTTTTTTGCAAAAAAATAGGCATTTTAAACCAGTTTTTTGACCTTTGACCTAAAATATGACCTTGACACTATACCCTTTGTAGTGCAAAGTACTCTTACGGCATTGCATGCCACATGAAATACCTTTAAAGGACCCAGCATGAACATAAATCCACTATGTACTTTGAAAATTGGCAAAAAACACACATTTTCAGGGTTGAAAAAGTAATTTTCAGGGTGGGGGGGGGGTTCGGGCATTTTCACATCAATGTATTCCCAAGACATGGGAGCATTAGAAAATTTGGGCTAAAGTTGAATCTGAACATTTTCATGAAATAACCCCCCCTCTACTTGTAGGAAGCGTCCAACCCACTTTTAACTTCCCACAAAATTATGTCTCACTGAAACGATGCGCCATCTAGTGGACAAACGACTACTTATCGCCAATACTGGAAATGCAGCCATGATGATGATGATGAATATTTGGCTTTCTTTTAATCCTACTGAATTTGTAATTATGTATCGGCCGTTCTAATACCGATAGTATGTGGGTGCCTGTGTGTGTGTGCATGTGTATATGTGTGCACCGCCATCTACAGGCCAATGAGTGTACAGTCACTAAATGTACACATACCTAATTTTTTTAGACCCCCCCATGGATGAAATTCTACGAAACTTGGCATACCCCCAGAGACGGGGTGGGGGGGGGGGGGTGGGGGAGTGGCCCCTGGGGACGAAACACATTTTTTTTCATAAAAAGTCTAGTGGGGCTACATACCCACCAAATTTCATGTGCACGGTGTTTGATTGTCCCGGTATCGTTGACCAAAAATTCAGGAAGTAGATGACGGGGGAAAAAAAAAAACTTTGACAATCATCATTATATGACCGCTTAGCTAGCGGCGGTCATAATAATAAATATCTCAACTGTAGACACAATTGTTTTTTGTTTTTGTTGTTTAATGGTTTGAATGTTATTGTGTCTTCTAGCTTTGCTGTCTAGTGACTGAAATTCATTGCTGCATCAACATGAACACACATGGTAGGAGGTAGCAGTGTTCTGTCTGCTGTATTTGTGAATTTGATGACTACTTGTCATCAGAACTCTTGTTGTTAGTAGGTGGTCATGCACCCTCACGGACCATTGCTGACCACCATAGACAACATTGACATTCAGTCTGGATATCGATTCCATGCCTGTGGGTTTCATCCTCCACAATGTTTAAACCTATTCATGCACTACTACTCCCTCAGTACACTATATATTTACTTCCTGATTGTAGTCACAAGAGTTAGGTGGGCAGCCTTCTGCTGGGGTCCTTGATGCACCTGGGCCTGTGTGATGGCAGCTGTGGAGTCTTTGTCCGGGGGTCACAATCTGTGATAAGGTCTTGCACATCCACTTCCTTGCCTGGTGCTCTCTGGTAGTCAGTATGTAAAGGCACCAACAAGAGCTGATGGAGATCCCATTATGTAGCCGTCGGTCCCTATGGATTTGTTTTGGTATTTTTGGCACTCAGTGACACAGCATACAGGTGTTTTACCTGGGTGTGATTATACAGTATGTTTGAGCAGTTGATTGCGTGTCTGTGTGGAAGAAACAGGGAGAGGGAGTTTGTATTCATACGCTGGGCAAAGTCGGGGAGAAGCAGACCAGATACATTTTAGTCCAAGAGGGCAGCTTGTCCCTTCTTCTGGGCAGCTGTGAAATCGTGTGACAGACACAGAGACAGACATGCCATTCTGGAGAGCTTTGCTATCTGGCAAGCACAAGCTTATGTATGTGCCTCGAGAATCTGCGCTCAAGCACGAGAGTGTGTGTGTGTATGTGTGTCCACGGTTATGCGTCTGAGCACGTTAGCCGAAGTGACAGTGTAAAAGGCTGTTTGTGTGCAAGCCTCCACTTCATCAGTTTACTCGGGCCAAGTCGCCTGGAATCGTCTGTCTCTTCAAGTTCTGATCCTTTCCACTCAGGATATATAATTCATGGCCCAAGCTGGTGAGAAGCTCCCTCTCTTCAATATGTTTGTGATGCTCATACTAGCATGTGAGTGTGTGTGTGTGTGTGTGTGTGTGCCTGTGTGCGTGTGTGTGGTTCCATCCATGCAACCAACCAATCAACCAACGCTGCACTGAAAGCTCTCCCTCCAAAATAAGTCGGCAGGGATGCTGCAGCTGAGGGGATGGATGTTTGTGTTGTGTCCTCCTGTGGGTCGCTGCTGGCCATGAAACATGAGGAGTTTATATGAATTTTCACAGACTCTGCGCCTGTGAGCCCGAGCACCAACCTCAGCTTAATGTTGCCTTGGAGACCCACTCCGAGGGCTCTTTGTGCTGATCCTGAACGAATGCAGGGGCGGACTGTCACCCACAAATTAATTTTTGTACAAAATATTTGAAGTACACACCATACATTTTCCCCAAATTGTGATTTAATCCAATAGTTTACAAGATATTTGGGCCAGTTTCCCACACTCTTAAAACGAATGTGTTGTCCCTATCAAGACACAGAGATGAGTTCAGATGTTTTCAACACATTCGTTTTAAGAGTGCATATACTTTATGCATAAAGCCTAGTCCTGGCTTCATCCATGTAGATATTTTCAAGAAAATCATTACTGATTATTAGATCAATTAGATAAATAGGATCACTTAAATAAATAACACAGATGTTGTTAGCTGTGTGTTGAAGTGAAGAAGGCAACTCTTCTTTTTCCATCTAATCCTGCAATGTAAGGAAAGTTTTTCTTACAGCTCTTGTCATTGTTTTTTATACACCTGACTGCTTCTATGGCCCTGATGAGAGGGTAGCAAAAAAATGATCTCTGAATGGTAACACAGCATTGCTGTCCATGGTTATATTTGGATATATTGTACAGATCACTAATGACAGGTATGGTATCAGAACATTCTATGCCTGCTCCATCATAATACATTACTTTCTTGGTTGTTGAGTTTGCTTTTAGTCATAGGTAAGTTACCATTGTCTGACTGATTAAAGGGCATGACAAGCACCTATGATACTGTATATAGAAGTATATACGAGTATATAAATGTGTATCAGTGTAGTATATCTGTCTGCATGTCCTTACTTCCCAATTTAGTTGCAGTTTGTGACTTATAAAGTGTGGGGGTATGTACAGTATGTTTAGAATCTTCTCTCATCCAGTCATTTTGTGCTTTCTCTCTTTTCTGACTATGTTCATTTTTCATTTTCTTCCACTAAATTATTGAAAACTTTGAGTTCCGCAGACTAGATTAATAAAGGCTCCTGACATAATCGCGTTACCCAACACTTAGTCACTCCATATTTAGATTGCTGTGCACATGTGTTGGCACGGCGACAGTAATGTACAGGGTGTGTTTGGTGAATGCGCGTGAGGAGCAGCATCCGGAGCGACGGCCTTAGCAGCGAGGAGATCACGCACTCCCCCTGAGACGATGGAAACAGATGCTTGAGCTGAGACATTGGGACAGGACTCGCCCAACAACCGCTCCCTGAGCCTGGGAGGGGGAAACCGACCAATCCTGGGTAAGTTTCCTGGCAGGGCCTGTCACTTGCCGGAAGGGACCAGCCACTCACTGACAGGTCTTTGAATCACGAGACACCCACAATCAGTGAGCATTGCCCAATGGGACAGCATTTGTGCGTTAGTGTCGAGGGAGTGCAGAGTACTTTTCTGGGAGGCTTCCGCGACAGAAACTGTGGTGGCCGCAAGCAGTAGTCTCATCTCTCACCTCGGGAGCGTGCTATGGGTGGCTGAGTAACACGCCACTAAAGTGCCGTTTTCCCATATGCAGATCACAGGTCGCTTAAGAACACATTTCATGCTGGCAGACAATATATGAGATGATGGTCCTGTATGGTCCTGACCAGTATAGTGCAGTGGCAGAAAAAGTTTGTTTTCAAGGAAATAAAAAGTGAATAGTGAGCATATGCAGGCACAGCTGTTATAGCTTAATGATAAAAAATCTGAGTAAAACCGTAACAATCTTCAAACCAAGAACATGTTTACATCATTGGATGTGAATTAAGAGTCTGAAGGACTATGATTGCTCAACTTCATTCAGCAAGATAACCTTTAATCATCATTCCTTTTAAATGCTGAGAGAGATTTAGCAATTTTTATCAAGAAAATGATTGACATCAGGGCATGTAATCGCTGCAGTTATTGAACTCTCCACATCTTCATGCACTCTAAATGTTGGTTAATATGATATCTCACAATGGATTGAAACCATAGCTAAAGCAGATGCCAATATTGATTGATGATCTCATTCACAATCCTCTCACTTTCTCTGTGTGGAGTGATGTCATGGGATCTGGCCTGGTAGATAGCATTATGAAAGGTCCTCATTTTTCCCAGAAACCATTTAATCCTTTTTCAGTGTGTCCATGGTTCAGTGGCAAGCGAACAAGCTCTTATGATCGTGTTTATTCTGTTCAATTCATAACCCAGCCAATCAACCACACCAACTAAGAGGTTGATGTATCACAGTTTTGGGATCCAAACCAGGGAATGCTTATCTGCATGTGGACACATTTGAATTGGCCTCAACAGTGAACACAGTTTCTCTCTCTTTTTTTTACCACAACGAGAGTCAAGCATTCAGAGCCAATTGAAGAAGGGGAAAAAGATAGAGATTTTCCCTTATTTTGTAAAAAAAAAGGCTGCCCATGATTGCAGTGATAAACCTCTTGTTCCCAATGTCCCAGTTATTTCCAGCAAATACTCAGTGGCCAAGTCTGAAATACAGAGGGGGATGTCAAAGCCGCATATCAAAACTGAGTAAATTACTTTTGTGTCGATTCAGGGTGCAGATAGGGTTGCAGTGCATATGTTCTTTTCACCCCTCTGTCTACGGGGGGAAGCCCAGCTCTAGCTCATATGTTTTCATATAACACAAAAAAACCCCTCTCTCTCTCTTTCCACAGCTTTATCAGAGAGTTGTTTTCAGCACCTGGATGTGAGTCCAGGTGAAGCAGGCACAATGTTGGCATTGTGGTGCCACACAGTCTGAAATTAGGCATGCCCGAGTGATGGGAATAGCAGGGGTCAGTTGTCTGTGGCTGCCTACACGCAGGTGTTACCCAGAGATTCCTCTGCTAGTTGAAAGGCCAAGCATGCAATGCAGACAGCTGCTGTGTGTGTTTTAGATATTTTAGATTAATGAAAAGGTATGTACCACAGATATTTAAGTTATGTTTCAACAGCTGGACCTGGGAATAGTCAAGGGAGAATAATAGTGCCTCTGATTAAAGAAAGTGTGTGCATTGAGGTGGGGGTAGGGGCCAGCAATTGATAGGAAACAAAAACATTGGGGAGTTGTGCAAGACAATAAAAAAGACAGAATTTATTATCAGTATGAAAGAAATGAAAACCAAAGATGAAACCAAAAGAGGGTGCTACAAAAGATACCGTATGAACTAGAAAGACTGTGCGCCATATTTAATGCTTAATCACACAATTTGGCCCGAGAGCTTTCCAGTATTTTATGAAATCAGTATCAAATTAATTATCCAAGCTCCATCAGGAACATAATGAGGTAACACACAGATATATACTTTTACTCCTTCAATTGTGTGTAATTTGCCGTACAGGCTCAGCAGTTGTGAAGGAGAATGACCTCTGGACTTCATTTTGTCTTGCAGTGTAATGATGACATGACCGTGTGCTGTAAATGAGAGCTGATAAGAGTTAATTAGTAGCATTTAAACACTCTTATCTAGGCACCTACACTATTTATTGTCTTTTTATTGGTCACTTACAGCATTGGGATTTTTTTATGGACGATAGGATTTAGGAGGTAAGGAGGTAAGTAGGAGCATGCAGAAGACATCGCTGAATTATCGTCACTACTTCACTTTAGTGGTGGTGAAAAAACAAAAACAAAGGGAAAGATGGAGAAAGAGAAAGAAAAAGAGTGAGGTAAAAGAGTGAGGTAAAAGAGTGAGGAAAAAGAGTGAGGTAAAAGGGTGAGGTAAAAGAGTGAGGTAAAAGGGTGAGGTAAAAGAGTGATGTAAAAGAGTGAGGTAAAATAGTGAGGTAAAAGAGTGAGGTAAAAGAGTGAGGTAAAAGAGTGAGGTAAAAGGAGGATAATGAGAATTCATCCATTCAATATCCCTTGCTTACTCTAACAGTTCGCCGACTTGAGCTGCAAAAGATACAGGAAGTCATTCATTTTCAATGGAAGCCGGCTTCTCTCAGCTGCAAGAAGCGGCAAATCCGTCAGCGTCGCGTTTTGGGCGTGTTGAGCGTGAAAGTGTGAGTGTGAGTGTGAGTGTCAAGCAGAAAGTTGAAAGTTGCAGCTCAAGTCGGCGGTGGTGTGTACGTACAGTAACCAACCCCACACAACCCCTTTAATCTCTCCACTTCTCCTGTACAAATGCTATTCTGTCACATAGATGAAATGCCTATCACATTGATGGGATTCCAATGCACTGGGTTGGGCTGCACCATGGTAGTTATAATACCCATCAATGGTCCTCTCTGAGCACCATATGTTTGTCAGAGTTGACATGGAGTCTGTGTTTCTCTCTTTGAGATGGGAAGCATCCTTCTGTATCCTTTCTTTTTTCTGGCCAAACCTTGCAACACCCCCTCTGACCCACTCTAGGCAGTCCATGTTGTGAGGCACAGCATGCGGCTGCAGTGTGAGAGTGGGAAGAGGATTTTCAGGGCAGAAAGGTGGTCGGACAGGCTGTGCTTTGTAGACGAGCCCTATTGTCTCTTCTGATTCTGTGCTGCCATGTGTGTGTGAGTGTGTCTGTGTGTGTTTTCTTTCATGCTCCAGTCTATCCATCCTTTGATGGAGTGCAGTGATTTTTTTCATCTAAATGTTATTACGGGCCCACAAACATACGCATTCACGCACACACACACACATACACAAAATTTTATTATGGGCCCACAAACATACGCATTCACACACATACACCCACCCACCCACCCACACACACACACACACACACACACACACACATACACCCACCCACCCACCCACCCACACACACACACACACACACACACACACACACACACACACACACACACACACACACACACACACACACACAAACACCCATATTTCATCACTTTAAATGCCAAGCTTTGCATAAAGTTCAAATTGGTGGGCATATTACCATGGAAGTCGTCAGAGCACTGAAGTCGTGCAGTGTGGTATAATCTTTAAATGTCTTCCCCAATACAGGCTCTCTCCCCCTTTCTCTTTCTTCCTCTCTCTTTTCCCTCCCTCTCTTTCTATTTTTACTCTCTTTCTTCATTTCTTTTCTTCTTCATTCTCTCTCTGTCTAACAGACCCAGATGATTACTGGACAAAACCGGATGGAGAATGAACAAGACCAGTCTCTCTTTGAAATAAGTATGGGGAAAAAATTAAATCTTGCTTATTCGGGCATCCACTCCTGGTCCCCTGCGCCCTTTTACAGCATTTCAACTCGTCCTCAGTGTGAAATTATTGAGGCAGCCTCCAGCTCTCTCACTTTAGCTCTCGAAGCCACACCATGTTTTGTGCCCTTCATTTCTGCTTGACGACAAATGATAACAAACAGATCTGGGAAGGCTGCCTGGTAATTATAATCAGGTCAACTGCAGTGCTCCCCAATTAAGGCTGAGGAGAGAGATTTTCACAGAAACAACCCCCTCTTTCCACACACACACAAACACACACACACACACTCATATACACAAGTACACACACACACACACACACAAAGCACATTCCCACCCATTTAGACACTCACATATTCCAACACATGCACAAACACACTCGCATACACACGCACACACACACACACACACACACACACACACACACACACACACACACACACACACACACACACACACAACCCCTTCACTAAAAAACCACCCTCTTACAGGCCATGTATGACGGAGAGCCTCTCACTCAGACTTCTACCAAAAATGGCCACCCCTAATTTTCATCTCTTGGCTGCATTAGTAGTCAATTTGTGGTATGAATCTGTGAAGAGGCTGGAAATGTAAGTTTAAGTGCCATTCAGCTGGGGAGTAATGACAGCAGACAGTCAGAGGTAATTTCTGCGCCTCTTTCACCCCACACACACACACACCAATCCAAAAGCCAGCGCTGTGGGACAGCTCACACAAAAAAGGTTAGAAAGAGGAAAAAGAGAAAAGTGCTCTTCTCTGATGATGCGCTTCTACAGCGTGAAGATCATGATTAAATAACACTCTGTGTCCAGTCTCTTTCTTTTATTACAGCATACAGCGGGGAAGATGAGATTCACTGTGAATGGGAGAACTGAATAGGGCTATCTGACTTAAAGACTTAGAGAACTGGGATCCTTGAGATTTGATGGGTGGTAAACTCTACACTTTAGTAAAGTCTCTACAGGGTCTGTATTTGTCATGTGTTTGTTATGATGCTAATGTTTTCAGAGAACTTACAGCAAGATGCTAATACATTTGCACATTTACATATCTCCATGGTAACTCATGTAACTACTCATACTACTTTTCTCTGATTTCCATTTATCTTGTGTTTCTGTATGTTCTAGTCTGCCTGCCTGCCTGGACAAACAGAAAGTTTGTTCATCTGTCTGTTAAGGCCAATTTATGGAGCAGGCGAGAAGGGTCAGCCTGACAAAATATAAAAAAAGACGACATTTGTGTCTGCTAGGCCGAAGGTGTCGCAGAACATGCATATTCTGATTGGATTTCAACCACATTCGAATTGGATTTCTACCGAATTTGAGTTCTAATGTGTGTTTCCGTGGTCACGGTGCTGTGTTTACTTCTGTTTCGAGATTTCAAGTTGGTATAGAAACCAGATGATGCTCAAAAACGCTACACCACCACAGCACTGTCAACAACAATAGACCTTAAATCAACCTTTACTTTATCTGCCTGTGTCTACCTGTCTATCTGTCTGTGTCTACCTGTCTATCTCCCTGTCCATCTGCTTTCCTGTCTGTCAGACCATCTATCTGCACACATTGTCCTTTGATGATGGCATAGTGACCCCTGCCTCCCACTGAGAGTGGCCATAATGTCGGTCCGGTGCCATTGTCCCTTGGCAGGCCCACCACAGGAGTAGCGTGTCATCCTCCCCTCTGTTCTCCCCAAGTGTCATTCTCTCCCAGATGTCTTTAGAGTAAAGGACGCATTCATTAGGAAGGGTAATTAAGCTAGCAGCGTGATACACTTTTAGGCCCCTCTCCTTCTGATGTGCTCGTAATTAGAGAGAGGGAACGTGTGTGTAATTTCCTGTGACTTCCTGCATCTCCGCATCTTAAATTGGACTTCTGAAATGTTTTCAAACTCCCCCTCAACCACCCCCATCCTCACCTCCACTGACGACTTTAAAGTAATGGATGGTCAAAGAATGTTTATGATTTGCTTTGGGCCTTCTAACATGAACTAAATTGGATGTAAAGGTTTTTTATTCTTTATTCTGAGATCGAGGTGTCCATAAATCCAACCCTTGGACTCTTTGTTATTGCTGCAGTCTGCCATAGTAGCATACGTGGCTGGAAATAACTAGGGGGAAAATGTGCAGTGCCTGTCTGACTGAACAACCAGAATTGCACCTTGTGACTGTATGCATGGTGTGGGTATGACAGCATTATAGCGTTCTCATTCTTCGCTATCATATTTTTTTCTTTCATTTTTTTCACTTATGTTCTCTGGCTGTGGGTGAGAGACGACTGGGGCAATAAGGCTGGCGGCGAGGTCCCTGGCGAGAAGAGATTATGGTGAGAAAATGGTAACGATTTCAATAAGGCCCATCATCGCTCATCCCTATGTGCGGCTGAACTCTGAACGGGCACAGCTCCCGCGAGAGACAGATATTAGAACAGATGTGTCAAGGTCTTCTCCGCTGTTTGTCACAGCCCCCGTGTGTATATGTGTTTGTGTGAGCGAGAATGTGGTTGAATGTGTGGGTGTGTGTTTGTGTATATTATTTGGCTTGGGAAAAGTAGGGCCCCGGTAAGGAATATTGTTGAAGTTTTGTATAACCTGCTTGGATGGAAAACAATAAGGGCTGATATGGTATTACTGCTGGCTATGCAGTGCCAGGCACAATGTTATCAGTGCTGTAAAACACATTGAAAATGAGCTGGAAAATACTGATATTTTGTTTAAAAGTGCCTAAGGTAGTCCATGGTGATGCTTCCTGATGTTTAAATTTCTACAACTCTGCTTCAAAGAGTCTGTGTGGTTATCATGCTCAAACAGTTACTGTACATAATTGCTTATCTAAGTGATATGGAATAATTTAAGAAATAATTTGGTTGTTTTACTTGCCGAATACCTCTTAAGTAGTTTGCCCTTATTTGGCCTTGCCAAGTTTCTTAACCCCTGACACTTATCCCCTGACATCAATAAATGGCAGCCTCCTTTTTTGTGTGTCATGATATTTTAAACATGTCACTCCCGAAGCATGTCAGGGAGCAGAGAACTTGGACACTTAAATATTTAAAGGCCCAGGACTCCCCCGGTGCTTTTCCATGGCCTCATCCCTTCTGCTGGTCAGAGACTTGACAGGATGAAACATCGCTTTTCTTCTGTGTTTATCAGTTTTCAACCCGTGTAATTATGGGATGTCAATCTGAATCCATGGAACTGGAGCTCAACACCCCCACACACACACACACCACCACCTCCTTGCCCCGTCCCCTTGACATTCTGCAAGTTGCAAAGCCCCATTAATAAACCATAGAAGTGGGTCTATTCATGTTCTCCGGCGCCTCAGGCTCACATGCTTCCATCTTGATTTGCGCCGTCTCAGCTCCCCATCCAAACGACCTGTGCTGCTATTGTTTACCGGCCCCTTTTATGTGGTTACAAAATGTATATCGGTGTTACATCATGTTGTAATGATTTTACACCGTGTGACTGCTTGTCTTTCCATTCCACAAGTGTGTGTGTGTGTGTGTGTGTGTGTGTGTGTGCTCTATCAGCTAGGTCCCTGACTGCCTGACTGCCTGTCAGATCGTTTGTAAGTTTTGCGCAGGTGACCCACTTTTCACCAGGCAGAGATATTGTCTCCCCCTGGAGCGCATATGGACCCTTTCAAGAGAGTTCCATTATCAGCATCATAGTTGGCCCCACAAGACTTCCTTTTTAACATTCCATATGTTATCTTAATGCAGAGGAAGTAGATTGGGGCCCAAATAGAACGTTCAAGCATTGTTTTTGTTTTTATTGTTGAAAGGGTCTATAGCCTACTACTATACCTGGCCTGTGATTTGGGCCACAGTTTAACTGAGCATCTTTCCTGCCAAATTAATATGTGCAGAGGTGCACACTCGATGCATAAATTGCATTATGGTCTTATGAAATTTCAGTCCTCTGTGAGGTTACCAGGTTTATGGTAAGTATCCACTCCACATGGTTGGTAATGCAGGCAATTTTTTACATTTGCTGAACTTTCCTGGAAATCAGTGCAATCAAAGCCTTTAATTATTATTGATTCTGCAAGGGGAGAACATCATATTCAGATCTAGCTTGAGTGGTCAAGTCGTACTCTACTTCTTTCTTGGCTGACCGGAGGGTACAGCAGCTACGTCGAATTAAGCAATTTCAGAGTCGCCTCTCATTAAACTATAATCACTTCAAATGACCCTCCATTGTTTTTTACTTTGATCTCCCTGAGGACCTTTGCCGCTTATTTGCGGAGGATTGCTGACATGGTCAATATGTGGTTGGATTCTTGACCCCCTCTCTCCACTGCCGCCAGCTAGGGATCCATAATTGCCCATCTCGGGAAATTTTCAGATCAATTTACGCGTTTACTAGGTGTCTGAATGGGGTCAGAGGGCAAGAGATCCATGACAACAAACTGTACTGCCGTATTTATCAATTTGGGTTGGACTTCCTAGCTCTGTGGCTGAGTATTCTTTTGTTTAATTCACAGACTTGCACTGACCCACCTCTTTACAGATAAATTTAAGCTCATTATAAGGTAGATAAACAAGAATTCAAGACACTACACAGTGAGTTTAGGTTCAGGCTCCATAATAACACTGTCACTGTCAAGGTTGCAAGTACTGTCACATGGAATTGCCATGCAACTATCCTCTCAGATAGTTTTACATGGAAATAGTGTAATTGTACACATCACTTTCTAATCGTTATTCCATGAGTAGTTGTATTATTTGCAGTGTGTGTTCAGCCCTTGGCTACTGCACATGGTGTTGCTGACAACAATGCAATGTGCTGAGCCATGATTACTTGGTCAATTTCATGCCCAGTGGACCATATCGCTGAGGCAGGTCAGCCTCGGACAGCACAGATACCATAAAAACAGACATTCACATGGAACAAACCTCTGGACTCAAAAAAACATATTGACCAGACAGCTCTCCCTCTTTGCCTTTATATATCTTTCAGTGGCTAGTGCATAAATCATGGAACCACACCATTCTGGCAACAAGACTGCACTACCAATCTGGTACTCTAGGGGTCACTGTTGCTCTTCCAACTCCTAGTCCTGTTTTTTCCTTCTTCATTTTAGTTTGTTGCAGTAGGGATATCTCCAAGTATAACACGGATATTTGAGGCACAAAAAAGCAAAACATGATCATACTTTTCAGGAGACAGTGGCACACCTGGATCAGAGATGGGCACAGCTTACCTGACTGAAACCAAAAAGCAACTCTGCAAAGGCTGGGAGAATTTGGGCCACAAGTTAGATTCTGTCGAAAGGAACTAACAAAAAAAACGTGAGAGAGTCGTGAGACAAGCATTGGTGGGTCTGCTCAATCTGCGTGAGACACTTAACTCATTGAGTAACTGCACTTTGCCTGTCATATAAATTAGGCCCCCGTGCTTCAGTGTATTTTGCCTGAGGTTGAAATACTTTAGTCTACTGTGCTATAAGAACATGCTACGGCATTTATAGCATTTAAAAGCATACCATTCAGCATCAAGGACATTAGAAATGGGTATGTCATCAGTCATCACTAGCATGGAGCAAGTGGTAGAGGGTGGTGCGGCTTTTCTAAGAGGAATTACATTTGCTTTATGACCCAAACACTTATCCACTGAGTTACATAATCCAATAACAATCCAGAATTGGCTTTATTAGCAGTGCAGGTGAGTAGCTGAAAGCCTGAGCCATTGGACTGTAGGATAATGGGTTTTCCGTTATAAGCACTGATCACACATCAGTCTGCTTACCACATTAATCATTCCCCCTCATCTGTGTTTGTCACAGATGGAGGCACAGTACGCATACACACACCTCTGTTTCTCCACTCTTATCTCGGAGTCGTATGTAAACAGGGATGGTGGGAGGGAAAAGGAGGGAAGCCGGAGTTGATTTTCCCCCAGATATTCCGCTGCCTGAATGATGCCGCCGCTCTGCTCCTCAGTAAGTCGTGACTGCCGGTGAGCACAGTACAGGAAGTGGTAATGGTGATAAAGGCGTGGGTCGGATATTAGCGGCTTCACTCTGCGTCGTCCATAAGTGTTTCCAATGGGAGGCTATCGCTACATCGCTGATTGTATTAACAATTTATCTCCATCATTTTCTCCTCTCTCACTCTTTCACTTCTCCTCTCTCATACCCACCCTACACCCCCCATCCTCTTGCTCTTTTACCACCCTCCCTCACACACATCTCTTATCACCCTCCCTCACACGTACACACACACACACACACACACACACACACAGATATAAACATACATATTATTAGAGTGATTGTAAAAGCAAGCGTGTGGGGACACACACCAAGGATAAGTGCTCTCTCGCCTGGTTAGTTCCACTTCTCGCCATGACAGTGTGAATCAAGGGTGCTGAAAGGCAGTGTGAGTCTTCAGGCAGAGAGAGAGAGAGAGAGAGAGTGTGTGTGTGTGTGTGTGTGTGTGTGTGTGTGTGTGCGCGTGTGCGTGTGCGTGTGCGTGTGCGCTGCGTGTGTGTGTGTGTGTGTGTGTGTGTGTGTGTGTGCGTGTGTGTGTGTGGTCCTGTGCTTCACTGAATTATGGGTATTGACAAAGTTGTCAGATGTAACATGTGAAACGCGCGGACTCTGTGAGGTGTTGGCGCCATCTCACTGGGGGACTACAGCCAGGAGAGGAGTTTTTCACAGCTAAGGTGTGAGGTCTCAGCCCTTGAACAGATGTATGGCTCTGATCATGTGGCATAAGCCAGGAGTATTTTTACACGCACTACCTGCAGGAAACTGAGCTGTCATGTCCTATATCCCTGGGAGTATTGTTAGCAGTGAAGATTTGGAGAAACTGTCAAAAGTTGGATCAATGCATATCATACTGAAAACCTTTAACAGACTCTCTGAATACCTTTGATCAAACTGAAGAGAATATATTTGAGTTTAAGTACATTATGCACTATGTGTGTCGGTAGACAATGATGGGCAAATATAGTGTAAATGTAAGTGTGAACTTAATGAAGCTTAAACTTAATGAAGCTCAAAGTGGTAGCGTATTTCAGGGATCAGCAAAGGTGAGTAATGCTTGCGTCATGTTGAGAGCAGGATTTAAACCAACACAATTTAAGAATTGGTACTTATCCATTGCATCAATTTTCAACACACTCGGTGCACCACAGTCTGCAGAGTACACTTAAATTACATAGTTCAATACCAGTCGATCCGGGTGCTCAGTGGCAATGACAGCTATTCTGCCTGTTAGAAATAAGTGCACCATCAAAATGACTTTAAAGCCATCATTTCAAGGTTCAATTTCAAAAACTACGTAGTGTTTCCTGTGTCAGGTTCACTCCACTCCGAAACAAAAATTTTAGATGAGCTGTCTCCACACAAAGTGCTGTCCTCCTACAGTGCTCAAATAAAACCCTGGCCTCATGAGAAATCCATTCATGTCCTCTGTGTGCTTTGCTTTGGAGTAGGGTTGTCCCCATTCACCTCTGAACAGTGATCTGGGACTCCATTTGGCTGTCATATCCTACTAGAACTAAGAATTAGATAATATTCTTGTACATAATATATAATATATATGTATATAAAAGAAATATATATCCTCAGTGGGCTTGTGCAAGTTGAAGGACAACAGTTCAGTACAGATGGTTCGTTTTTGGCATTTACTTTGGTCCGCTGTTCCAGTCTTGGAACATTATGACCTTCAAAATCCTTCTGGAATTAGGAGGAAGGGGCAGAGCCGATCTCATGGACAAATGGACAAGGACCAGAACAGGTGGTGGGTGGTGGGTTGCATCATAAAAATGACTCATCTACACTGACAGTCGTGGAGCAGATGAAGAGTTCAGAAACGCCACCTCCGTCAAAAATGAGATAATGATGGTGAGTGAATGCTCTCCACACATAGCATACGTCGTTAATCAAATAATTTAACTTCAAAAAACCTTTAAATACCACTCTCTTCCTGATCTGAAATATCGATTTGTAGGCAAAAACCTATAGGAGCCTGATAAAAAATGCTCATTTAAAAGAAAAGTGGTCAGACAGATTTAGAGGGTTTTGCATCTGAACTCCTCAGATACAGTGAGCCGTTTTTGCCGTTGTTGCCGGAGTTTTTGCCGTCGTTGCTAGAGTGAGATGCTGGTAGAGACTGTTATTTTGTTTGTCGGCGTTTTAAAAGGTTTTCAACCTCAACTCTTTTGTTGTGTGTCTAACCTCTAGACTGGCACGCATTATCACACGTGTGTGTAGTCAGGTTGGGCCTGCTTGATGGTGTTTTAAGACCCCAACGTCGTCTTAGGCAACGCTACCACTGTCGACTTAATGGCACGTAATTAACCCTAACCCTATTAACCCATGCCTATCCCTAGCGCCTTCCAGGCAGCTCTGCATTGAAGACAACGTCGGGCCTACTCTGGGAGAGATGGACAGGGATGGACTGAAGAGGTGAACTTGATGGATGGGCCGGAGGGCTTGGCGGAGACATATTGCCTGGGGCACTGGTGAGGTGGTGCTGCTCTTTCACCCTTGTTGTGTGTCTTGAGATGTCCTCCCTTGATGCCGCATGCCTGACCTGAAAGAAACTCTCTCACCTTTGTTTGTTTTGTTTTTTATCTTCTCCTGGTGCTTGTGTGTACCTTGAATTTGAGAGCTGTAAATAACACATCAATGTTCACTCAATGTTTGTGTTTGTGTGTGTGTGTATGTGAGAGAGAAAGAGAGAAAGAAAGAGAGAGAGCAGGAGAGATTGTGTGTGTTGTGTAAGTGCTAATATATATGTGTAGTGTGTGCCTGTGTGTATGCCTGGGGTGAATGATGATGTGTGTGTGTGTGTGTGTGTGAGAGAAAGAGAGAGAGAAAGAGAGAGAGCAGGAGAGATTGTGTGTGTTGTGTAAGTGCTAATATATATGTGTAGTGTGTGCCTGTGTGTATGCTTAGGGTGAATGACGATGTGTGTGTGTGTGTGTGTGTGTGTGTGTGTGTGTGTGTTAGTGAGATTGTGACCGTGTGTGAGTGTTCTCCCCTCCTCTCTCAGAAGAGCAGCCCCAGCTGGAGGCCTATACTCAGCGGACTAGCGATAATAAAGAGGTCACCCTGAGCACCTTTTAGAAGCTCCAGAAACACCTGCGGGCAGCAGGGGCCTACTCATGGGACACCCCACCACCAACTATCCACATCACCCCCGTTGTGTCATCATCTCTGTTTTCTTTAGCATCATGAGTATCATCATCATCCCCATCATCATCATCACCATCAACATCAAATATGAATGAATGAATGAATATGAATATAATTCAAATTAATATAATTCTTGTTATGAATATTTTTTGTGATGTTATAATGTGGTTACAGTATCTAAGGACCAGTTTTTGGTTTATTTCCATATGTGATGCTAAACACATGATTTAAGGGTAAAGTGAAAGTCACATGCCTTTGCAATTCAAGATAAGATGCGATTCATAGAAGAAATTGATTTAGATTTGGTGATGAATAAGAACTGAATTTACGAGAGCGAAGCCAACAGTCATGTTTTGCATCAGAAAGGGTCTGAAAATCCTGAACACGTTATTTGGGGTAGTGCATCTAGTCAGCACTCAAGGGCTAATTTAATAAACTATTGGAATCTCTTTCCCTCTGAGGCTAAGCAGCTGAATGTGCTGCTAGCCACCACTGAAAAGAGCCTGACATAGAAATGCCGCAAATCCATAATCTGTCAACACCACATACAAGCCAAAAGGTGCTTTGCATCATTTCAGCATTCAGTGTAGTTCTAAAACTGTCTGACTATCAGTGCAAGGATACACACAATAACAAAAACATGAACAGTAGCTTAGCCTTGCCATACTAAACCACTTAACACCACTGGGGGTGTGTGATCAGAGTCATGATGGGATGGTATAATATTTACGGTAACACTTTATTTTAAGGTTCACATGTTAGCCACCAATACATACCTAATTAATACCTGTATTAGTGACTTGTAAGGCATGTGTTAGGCAACATTAACCATTTGTTAGGTGTGTATTCACACATTTCTTGTTCATGACGAATTAGGCCTTTATTATTGATATAATCTTAATAATGACCTTGTAAGCCTTGATCTCTACATACTAATTAGTAGTAAGTACCAAAATAGAATATGCATAACCTACTTGTATACTGTCTGAATAAATCCCAAATAGTAGGAGAACAGTTGTAGAATAAGCAAGTGTATGGCTCAACCTCATTGCTGCATTTCACTGCCCAGGTTGCTGTGTGAAATAGCACTTAACAACTGGGAGATTGGCTCCCATTCTAAAGTGGAAATTGGTTCCTTGGTAGCAAGCACATTATCATCAGTAATACCTCTGCAGAATGTACTTATTAGAATTGGTTCCATATTCTAAAGTCAGGCATTATTATTATTAAGAATTATATGATGGGAACAGTCTAGACTATAACTCCTGGTCAATACAGACATTCTTTACCCTTAATACATTGCTAGTGCATACATTGTTCATTCAAAATATGGTCCCTGTTCTAAAGTAGAGGCTGGGAGGGTGTTAACAATAGAAAAGAAGATGAGAAAAGTGACAGCACTGACAATGTTCTGTAAACATGTTACATTGTGCTCTCAATGAGCTCACAAAGCACAAAAAGACTAGCAAAAGCTATTTTTAACTAGAACTGACAGGATAAAAACACGTCTTTTAAACAAATAAAAAGGGCAAAAGAATTGTCATTCAACACATCTGTGGTGGTCTTCTTTGAAACGGGACCCACCTACCACATATCAAAAACTTGTACACAGCAGGCCTATTTGCCTGAAAACTACAGTAGCAGTAAAGAAATCACACAAAAGAACATTTGCTATTTACTTGCCAGAGTGGACTAGTATTTTATCAGTATTTGGAGAAGGTATCCCCTTGCCTTTAGGTCCTCAATGGACTTCTTAATATCTGCTGTAACATGACTGCTGCACCCAGCCTCTACTTTAGAACAGGGACCATATTTTGAATGAACAATGTATGCACTAGCAATGTATTAAGGGTAAAGAATGTCTGTATTGACCAGGAGTTATAGTCTAGACTGTTCCCATTATATAATTCTTAATAATAATAATGCCTGTCTTTAGAATATGGAACCAATTCTAATAAGTACATTCTGCAGAGGTATTACTGATGATAATGTGCTTGCTACCAAGGAACCAGTTTCCACTTTAGAATGGGAGCCAATCTCCCAGTTATTAAGTGCTATTTCACACAGCAACCTGGGCAGTGAAATGCAGCAATGAGGTTGAGCCATACACTTGCTTATTCTACAACTGTTCTCCTACTATTTGGGATTTATTCAGACAGTATACAAGTAGGTTATGCATATTCTATTTTGGTACTTACTACTAATTAGTATGTAGAGATCAAGGCTTACAAGGTCATTATTAAGATTATATCAATAATAAAGGCCTAATTCGTCATGAACAAGAAATGTGTGAATACACACCTAACAAATGGTTAATGTTGCCTAACATATGCCTTACAAGTCACTAATACAGGTATTAATTAGGTATGTATTGGTGGCTAACATGTGAACCTTAAAATAAAGTGTTACCATTACCACAAATCACTTCTGCTTCTCTGAAATCAGTCTTCACCTGAGTTTTACCACAGGTATTCACAAAACAGACATTGCATTCAGGGGTGTTACTGTGTATTCAATGTTTGTCACTTCTCTCTTGACAACCAATCAAAACTTTGTAACCTAGCAACAAAAAACACTTCACTGAAACACTCTGAAAATGTGGTTGAGGGTGCTGTCAGTGCAAAAAACGCGATTGGTGGACACAGGCCCCAGGTGCTTTCAACTATTAGGCCATTTGTACATTTGAACTATACTAATTTGTAAAATTCAGATAGTTAAAGGCACCCTTAAGAGTTTCTTTACCTTAACATAACGTTTCCAAAATCATTTTGATGGCATACAACCTCATAACATGATGAACGGCACTTCTGCCATTGTCTGAGTAGCCCTCTACGGGCCTAGCAACTTTCTCTGTTCGGGTAGGAACACTGCACCCCCCTCTGAAATCGAAATGGAAAAGCTGCTATGCTACAGGAATTCGGAGATCTCTGTCTGACTGCTGTCGGTGCATTCCCTCTATATTGTATCAGAGTTGTGTTCATATTTTGTAGCAAAAGACACATATTTAGTTAGTTTATTATTGTGCTTCTCAACTGTAGGGGGACCCCAAGAGAACTCTTCTTTATTGCTTAAACAATCATGTCAAGGACATTTATAAATGTATACATAACATGACTTAGCCTCTTTAAATAGTCAGTGATTGGTGGGAGTGTGAGGAGAATGGGAGGTCCTTTGGACAATAGCAGGAGAGTGACATCATTTCCTGTCAGGTAGATAAGTATATCTGTGCAGAGGAACAAGGAAGGAGTGGATGAGGCTGTTGTAAAGAAAGGCACTGTATACATTTCAACAAAGAGCACATGCACACAACTGATGAACTGTATTCAGGGGAAGGTGGGTGAGATTGTTGTTATTATCTGATGATCTGAAGTCAGTGTTGCTTTATTGTGGTTACTGCTGTTATCCCTTTATTCCATCTTCTCTTTTCAGTCTTTGTCTTCTCTGTTTTACATTTTTCTCATCCTCTCATGCCGTGCCTATTATCATCTGTATGGGATAAGTGGTTACTTATGTGCAAACACCCTGTAGGGAAGAAATGTGTCTCTTTTTTTCAGCTAACTTCCGGAGTTCACTTAAAGTTGACGTAATTCAAATCCCAGTCCATTTCATGCTGCCAAATATTACTAAGAGTACAAGAAAAGTGAGATAAATAGTAGAAATGCAAACGAGGACAAATGCAAACAAGTGAACAAAAGTGCATTTTAAATCTGATTAAAATGTGGAAAAGAGCCTGATGAAAGAGCCTTGTGCATTGAAAATCAAATAAATAATAAAAAAAATCAATTGCAGTATACTGTTTGCCATAAATGTTAAGAACATTGACAAAGACTTTCATTATGAAATAAAACTATTTAATCGTCAAGACTGTTCATTGTCAGAGCTGTATTGAAAGTGTTGCAAAGCCCCATTCTCCCAAATCATTTTCAAAAACAACTTGGGTGTAATCCAGTGCCTCCAACAGAATTCAAGACCACACAATTATCCAACTGTTTTCTTCATCATGAACTGCAAGAGGTTCAACCCGGCGCTCAGGTAGAGTTATATAGTCCGTAATAGGTGCTCTTGGGGTAGGGAAAATCCAATGATGGTCCCTGGTCCCAGGCACTCAGTCAGACGTAAAAATAGGAGAGGGAATGAATTACGCTTTCTTATCAGTTAGCTAGTTTTTGGTCTGTCTCCTCTGATACCCATTCCCCTCCATTTGTTGCCATTTTGAGGGCAGGGTGGTAAGACTTATAGAAGAGATTTAAATATCTTAGGCAGCAGTTTAGCTTTGAGGCATCAAGTTAGCTCAAGCTAATGGTTTGATATAGCAGCAAGTTTGAGTGTTGTTTAGTGTTTTTGTAAGTATCGCTCAATCATATTTGTCTCTTTGGAGGTGTCAAGGAACATAAATATTCTTTAATATTATTTTTTGTGAGATTCCATTTTCAATACTGTAAAATTTCCTCATCAACACTGCCGTATTTGCAGTGCTTATAGTGTATGTCACAAATAGGCCTTTGTGGTTGACATTATAGCCATATCATCAACCCACACATAATGTGATTAATGTCCAGTATACACAATCAAAAGCCATGCAGTCACATCCCCCCCACACACACACACACACACGCTCACACAAAGAATGGGAGTAGAATGGAAACAAAACGGCAATCCTATTTATTTTCCAACCCAATTACCATGTTTTACAGTTATTTTTATGGCACGCCTGGCTAGGGAAGATAATGCACACTTCTCTTGTGCACCTCTAATAAGAATGACTGGGAACTGACACTTTGGGTGAGGAGCTGGATCTCATTTCTGCTTCTACCACACCTCTGCCTCTGCTTTACCAGGTTAATAGTGAGTTAATATGTATTTGTGTAATAAACTATTATAATTAACTATTAATAAATGATTCATAACCTATGTATAATCATACCAAGAAAAGGAGCTATCTACTTGGAATTTTATAGAGGCTGCAACACATGAGCCATAATGAGCCATATCCTGATACCTATGTGTTTGCTACTGTTGTCGGTAGATAATACAACTGGTAGAGAGAGGTAGTTACAACACCAAAGTAATGAGGTCAGTTATGTAGTAAGTATAAGTAGTATAAGTATATATACTCTTTTGATCCCGTGAGGGAAATTTGGTCTCTGCATTTATCCCAATCTGTGAATTAGTGAAACACACACAGTGTACACACAGTGAGGTGAAGCACACACTAATCCCGGTGCAGTGAGCTGCCTGCATCAACAGCGGCGCTCGGGGAGCAGTGAGGGGTTAGGTGCCTTGCTCAAGGGCACTTCAGCCGTGCCTACTGGTCGGAGTTCGAGCCGGCAACTCTCCGGTTACAGGTCCGAAGTGCTAACCAGTAGGCCACGGCTGCCCCGTGGCTTATAACCCAAGTTGCACCCATATGGACCAGTCAGCATATCTCTTGTGGAAAGTAAACTGTAAAGGTTTAGATAAAAGCATTTGCATCACTTTGAGTAGATAAATAAAAATGTTAAAAATTTTTTTTTGTAGGTATCTAGTCGCAAATTTGTTACTGCCGATTAGATTGCATTATTGCCTTTTTGTTTAGTTTTAGGGCTTTTTACAGCCTAAGGCAGGACCGTAAAGAGAGGACCAGAGATGAGTGGTGGGAGAAACACAGGAAGTGGGATTTGTAAATCACCTGAGGTTGGACAGACCTGGGTCTCTGTGGGCACTCAGCCCATTTATGAAACAAAACGCTGACGCTACCACTGTCTTTATGGCTCTCCCCAAATTCCAATTTAAAGTGGTCAGGCGATACTATGATGAGCCCAAGACAGGGAAGGCTATATAGTGTACATCCCTATCCATTAGGCGATGGCTCAGAGCTGTGTGTGGATTTTTGATTCTCCTCAACATGTTATAGGCTAGCTTTGAGATGACTGAGAAGTATTGATTTTTGCTCTCGCTTGGACTCTATTGCGCCTATTGCTATACGTTGCAGACCTTGTTCAGAGTTGATCTGAGAGGCCGACAGACGCGGGCTAGTGCTAGCCTTGATCCAATGGGGCTCAATAGGAGGCACATCAGATCAGGGCTGGATCTGTTCCAGACAAAGGCTACTGTCTGGATGATCATTTAGCAGTTCCTCGTAGCAACCACCACCCCAACACACACACACACAGACACACACACACACACACACACACACACACAAACACACACGCGCAAACACACACTCACACACACTACACTACACACAGTGCACATAGGTTAGTTTTACAGGGCCGACATATATTACAGTATACATTGGGGGATTTGTCCCAAATATGAATGGGAATGAAATAGTGGGTTTACTGCTTTTGAAATATCAGACACACACATACACAGAGGTATACACACATACACACACACACACACAAAACACACACACATACACAAACAAAAAACTATGTGTACACACTCATCATATAATAAACTGATTAGCATATAATATGTACAGTAGTGTGTGTAATGATTAATCCAAGTAAATGATTAAATTAGCAGTTAGCCATGTGTCAAAGTAAGAGACAGTGAGTAACTGGGGGGTGCAGGGCTCCTTTGCCTCATGAATTCATGACATATTTCACAGCGGATTCACTGTGTTCGTTTTTTTAATGCGACTGACGATAAAACTGTTAACAAATGACTCTGATTGCGGATGACAGTGAACGCAGGCCGTAAACAAAGCCTGTCGGGGACGGTGCCATTTGCTCGTTGAGATCCTCAACACTAGATGCCCTGGGCACTCAGTCTCCACGCCAGCCCTCTCTTCTCTCTCTCTTTCTTCCTTCTCTCCCCTCCCTCCCCTCTCCTTCTTCCCATCTTCCCCTCTTTTTGACCAATTTTAATTAGTAAACAAAAGCCAAACCAGCCCTCCAGCCAGTCTCTGAGAAAAAACGTGCAGAAACATAAACAATGGGGAAAGTGATAATGATTGTTGAGATAAGGCCATTAAAGTTTTTTTTTTGTTTTTTTTAGAAGACTTTCTCAACCCCTGTTCTTTGATTTAAGCATACACAAAGCTGGCCATGAACAAGGGTGAAAGATGCACTATGAATCACGACATCTGAGCAGAATTATTCTATTTGACTTTAAAATTGGATCTGCCTTCTCTTCCTCAAAGCCTGCAAGTGTTTAGAACTTTGTTAGTGAGACAGTTGAAAAAAACTCCACATCCTGAAATTCACTGAAGATACACAGCGCTGTGTGAGACTTGTTTTAAATTAATATTTCACTAAGCCTTGGTTGTCTCCCTGTCTGTATATTTTTTTTGTGGGTTGCCTGGTGAGGAGGTCCTTCAGGATATTTTGTTTGATGCCAAATAGCGGAAGACACAATCCCCCACACACTCCACATAATGCACAGCTCCACCACAAGGCTCATTCACATACACACAGAGAACTCTCCACAAGGGTGTCAGAGCTGGCAGATGATCATCTCATGTCTGTTTTCGGCTTAACAGCCCATGCTCGTCCTAACTGGTGATTGTCAGGGAGAAGATGTAGAAGCCAAAGCTTGCTGCTGACAGACAGACTCTCTTTTTTTCTCTCTTTCTCTCTCTCTGTCTTTTTCTCTGTAATGAAAAGTTCCTCATTTGCCTCTGCCATAATTTATCCCTCTGGGGCGTCTTCTTGGCCTACCGAGGGACACCATAAAGTGGGATAGCAAAACATATTAAACATCGAACGGCAAAAATAGAGGCATAAACAAAAACAAGGCTGTGATGATCACACAATCACACACTGCCTCTTTTTTGGTGTGTTTGTGTGTGTGTGTGTGTGTGTGTGTGTGTGTGTGTGTGTGTGTGTGTGTGTGTGGGCTTGTTTTTTGGATGTCTTTCCTAGTATTGATCCCCTGGCTAACAGTGAGGTGGAGAGACTAATTAGTTGTTTGATGGAGACTATCATGGCGTGCACTTCCGAATGGATGGTGGGTTATATTTGAGTTTCTGATATTGATTAAAATGTCCATCATCTCATGTTCATTAGGACAGGACAGACTACACACTACAATCACTAATCAGATTCATTGATTGATAATGCCACACTATGATTGACATGATTGATTACATATTTTGATTGATGAATACTTCACACTAAGCTTACTTGTTCTGTGTTACTGTTCATGTCGAGGCACAGTCTCCTTATGGACTACAGCTGAGTACCTGGAGAGATAAGTGATACCTGGTCTTTCAAGGCTGTTGTTTAGAAACCGTGTTTGCTTTAATGGCATCACTGAGATTATTAACGAGGCAGTCCCAAAGGTGTACTTTCCCTGTGATTACATGGGGTAAGCTATTCATGGCACCACAGGGAGCGGGCATCTCGGAAGAGAAGACAGTGTTAGTGTTACAGAAAGAGAGACAGAATAAGAAAGAAAGAGACAGACTGAGATGGGAATGAGAGGTGGTGCAGGAGGACAAGAGAGAAAGAGTGATGGGAGAGAGAGAGAGAGAGAGAGAGTGTGTGTGTGTGTGTGTGTGTGTGTGTGAGTGTGTGTGTGAAACAAAGAAAAGAAAATGGTGCACAAGCTGGAAATAGCAGGCGCTTTCCTCTCTGTGCATATAAGGAGGCGGTAGGCTTCCTGCCTAATTGAGCGAGGTGTTTACCGCAAATTAATTACAAAACAACCTCGTAATTAGATTCAGAATCACTCTCCTTGAGACCAAGACACAAACACACAAATGCACAGACACACACACACATACACACACACATAGAATTATTAAGATTTGTATACACCTTTACATAAACACACACAGATTTAAACACATAAACACACTGTACATATAAACATTCACACACACACACACACACAAACACTAACACTCAGAGGTGTTATGTGTGTTTGTGTGTGTGTGTGTGTGTGTGTGTGTGTGTGGGGGGGTGTAGTGGAGGGGGAGCGTACATCATGAGGAATTAAGATTGTAAAATGATCTGATCTGTAGTGAAAGACGTGGTGGTAAAGAGAGGTATGGAAAACAGAGGGAGATGAACAAAAGAAAGATGGAGAGAATAGAGGAGAAAGGAAGAACATGATCCTGGTTGTGGGTGGTTGGATTGTTCTAGAAGGAGACAAGGGCCATTTGTCACCACAGACCCTGTGCCTTTCTCTCACCCATTCCTGACTGTTATTTACTTTGTGTGACGCTGGTGGGGGCCATTGTTCAAACACTAATTACCTTCTCCTACCGTGTCCCACCCCCGCTGCCATAACTCACAAGACAGCCGTACACACACACACACACAACACACACACACACACACACTGAAGACACACAAAGAACATGGGGTGTGAACATCAAACAGGAGGAGAGAAAGACCAACAAACCAACCAAGACCAAAGATCACCCATACAGTGTAATAAACATGTGTTACTAACAAGTCATTATTTACGAGGAGCCACAATATGACACTGGCAGAGGAAGACCAGTAAACCACACAGTGAATGTACATTAGTGAACTAGAGCAAGAAAGTCTACCAGGGAGAGTGGGTAAATAGCAGGACCACAGACGTTAGCACAAATCAAATGTTAACGAAAACGTCTAACTCTGGAGGTTGGTGGTTGGCTGGTCACCGTCTCCTACAAGAGGGAGTTGATGATTGACACTGTGTACCATTTGGCGATGGGCAACCAAGCTGAGTTTCAACACTGTGCTAAAAGGTCACTGGAGAATGGTAACACCACACAAAAAAACATGACATAAAAGTACCCCTCTTCGTCTCTTCTGCTGTTTTTGGATGATGATGATGATGATAGTATCTTTTTCTTTTAGTGACACTTTTCACTGTGGCAGACACTTTTTGAAAATGATTCATTCTTCTCCCTCCTCCCCTGTCACACAATCTATGTGACATTATACAAAAAAGAGCAGCTCTCTGCACAAACATTTTCTTGAGGTGATGTCTGGGGCCTTGCTTCTTTGAGCAGGTCACTTCACCCTCACTCTGTTGACTTGTCGCCTGTTAAATAGAGGGCAACAGTTAGAGTGGTTTGCTGCTAAGTGGTGTTCTGGAGAGGGAAGCACTTTTCTGTCTGTGGCTCCCCGTTGTACACCAAAATCCAGCTGGACTGTGTTTTTAATTGAGTATTTTAAGTGGACCCCATGGACTCCAAGCAGTGGCCATAATGAAATTGACGCCTGATCTGCATATCTCTCTCTCTCTCTCTCTCTCTTTTTTTTCTCTCTCCATCCTCCTTCACCACTCACTCACTCACTCTGACTTCCTCTTTTTCCCTTGGGGTTTAAGTGAGGCCTCCCAGGGTGCAATGCGTGAGTCATCTGTCTACGACCTTGACAAGTGGAAGGTCAACACTCCTGTTAGGATTCAAAGTGCAGCTCCAAACATCCATGCCTCTTGGGGATAGGCATCAAGGCCCTCTGCTTAAACTCCTGCCAATCATCAGGGGACAGGATCTGTTTTTTATTTTTCATGTACCGGTATTTATTTATTTATTTTTTCAGGAGAAGGGTGCCAAAGCCCATACTGCAGAGCTATCCCTGATATCCGGATGTCTTTCATGGTTGACGGCATCAAGCTTATACTTTTCAGATGCACCAACTAGATTCCAATCTACTTCAAATTGTTCAAAATGTAGAAAGCTATTTATTTCAGTCATGCTCGGGAAGAGGTTGCATCCCCTTCCCCAACTCCCCAAAGAGGTTGATTGTTAACCAAGTGAAAAATACTCATTTCCAATAATTACCCGCTGTGATCTCACCAAACTTCCTCCATAGTATTCCTCCTCTTTTCCTTTTTGAACCTGTTTTCTGTGCATGGAAGAATTTCATGGCACACTTGACCCCCCCCACACACACACACACACACACTCTCTCCCCCAATACCCCCCTCTCTTTATTTTTTCACCGTTAGAGGTCGAGTCGGCGCTCAGCACTCCGCGTCTCTGACATTTGAAGGAGCGGCATGCTGAACTGAGACTAATAAAAAACGTACTGTCTCTGGCGCCGTTTGAAGAGGCACATTATGAGTGTTTGGAATGCCAGGGATTTGAGGCTCTCACTTTGTGTACTCGTCTCTTAGGTCTGACTGTGTTTCTGTCACCAATATTGTTTCATGCTTGCTATAGGCCAGAAACACTGCCATACATTTTAATAAGATGCTTAGACTTTCTGGTGCTCTAAGCTTCTTTTAAAAAGTATACACAATTTGAGAAAAGACATAAAAAGCAGCCACACACATACATACACAGTATGGGGACACTCTTCCCTACAAAGTATAGACCCTTTCAAGAGAGTTCCATTATCAGCATCATAGTTGGCCCCACAAGACTTCCTTTTTAACATTCCATATGTTATCTTAATGCAGAGGAAGTAGATTGGGAACCAAATAGAATGTTCAAGCATTGTTTTTGTTTTTATTGTTGAAAGGGTCTATAGAGTGTCCCAGTGACTTCCGTTTTACTTCCGCTACAAGGGACCTATCTTTCAAAAAAATATGAACGGGAGTTAATGGAGAGATAACAATTATTTTTTGGTCCAGTTTGAATTGTGCCACAAATGTCACATATGATGTGTGTGAATTTAAAAGATAATTTTTCACGTCAAGAAAGTACTGTTGTTCGATAGACTTCAAAAGTTATGTTGGTTTTGCACGAATCCACTCAGTGGACTACATCTCTCGTCTCGAACGATGTACGTCACCAACGTAATGAAACGATAAGATTAGAAGCTAGCTGTTATGCTAGTTAACGGTTGCATCTTGCTGCCTGCTATGTCACTTAACAGTATCTAATGTACAGCCTATGGACGAATACAACTTACCTGATGTGTTTAATCCTCTGACTAGTATTTTCATTGGCAAGGAAAGCCCAATTAAGACCTGTTGCTAGTATGCTTGTACAATCTACTGTGGCTGTGAATGAGCTAACGTCACTAGCGCGACAGATGGGTTTGTAGTCGTTGGAATTACGATCTTTCACAATGTTGTAATTCAATAGTTACAAAACAAACTGCAAATGTCTTTACATGAAAAATTGTCTTTAAAATTGACAAACATCATATGGGTAATTCAAGGCAAAAGTCAACCGGGACCAGAAAATAATTTCTTTTTCGCCATAGACTGGCGTTCAAAATGTTTTGAAAGATAGGTCCCATGGAGGCAAGTGGAAGTGGCGTCACTGGGACACTCTATAGGAACACTCAGTGCCTCAGACTATGGAACTAACGTTCAATAGAACAGTGGTCGGCTTTTGTTTTCATGTCTGTACAAACCTGATGTTTTGCCATGGACTGAGTCAGAACTGATAAACATTATCACACATACAGCTGTCATGTTTAGTGTCCAAGAATAATTTATATGTGTTTGCCACACTAATTAAATCCTTGGTGTTCCAGGAATGAGGGAGAGATACATTCTATTGTAATTATGATGTGTAAAAGAAATCTATAGGCTACAACCACACTAGCTTGCCAGTGAAAGAAATGGAAGCAAGTTGATATCAGTGTTTGAACAATCTGTGCACACATCTGGTATACATGCAATCCTCTGTTGTGTGTGGGCAAGCAGATCGATACCCAAGACAAAGCAATGCAATCAATTAATGCATCCACCGGGTTTGAGCACCTGCTGTTAGCCTCATGGTCTGCACTTAAAGGAGAGGCATCCTTAAAAGCTTAATGATGTGTTTGCTCTCCTCTCTCGGATCCATAACACGGCTGCTTCTCACTCGCCGACTGACCAGCGCTGGACGCATCCCGCAGCACTTTCCAATTCCTTTCTGCTCACATACAGAATGCCAAAGAGGAGTCTGCTGCGGCCGCTTCCTAGTCCTCATGTTAACAAAGATTCCATTCTCCTCCCTCTCTCAAAAAAGAAAAAAAAAAACATGAGAAATGTATTAGGCATGATGGAGAATTTGGGATAGGTTATGAGACAGGGGGAATGAAAGTTACATGAAATAGTGTCTTTTTTTTTTGAAAAAAAAAAAAAAAGCCCAAACAATTCACCTTTTTTTATTCAACCAGAACAAGAAATTCCTAAGGGCATCACATGAGCAGCTATCAACAGAGCATATCAAACACTCACATAGCTGCTCTGCAGACTCAGATACCACAATCCTCACGATCAAAAGATAAGGGATTTCCTCCTCTTTCCACAATGTCGGCTAATTATAGAATCTCGACAGGGCCGTCATGGATACCAATTTTCTACACACACCCACCTCCTTTGTGAGCAGGGAGGAAAAAAGTATGAATGGTCATTTTACCCCATTAGGCAGACCCATTTCAAAGTAACAGGGCCGAATGGTTTTCAATTACTTTCAGAGTTTTAATGAATTGGGCATAAAGTTGACCTTGGATATTACTGAGGTCAAGAAGTTTGTTAGCCACAATCAAATTCACCCTCATCCACTTTCTGGCTGTCATGCATTGTCTTTTCTTTTCCAGAGGCCTGATCAACCTCTTTAGCAGTGCTTGTGAACCTACTGCTGCTTAATTGCTATACTATAAAGGACAGTGATCCTGATTGACTTGGACTGCTGTCTTTCGTCACCACAGTTACTGTACCTCTCCCACTGTGAAAAGTGAAGAATTCTTCTTGGTGAGAGTCATGCTATTTTAAAGAGATTGGTTGGGATTTGTTGAAAAATGTCGAGTTTGTTCCATCAAACTAATATGCCATCGTTCAGTGAAGCTAATATTTGTTGAGTTATCACAGTTAAGACTAAAGAAATGTATTCATATTTCATATGCTGTATGTCTTGCAGAAGTAATTTGAGCATTGCCACCTTTCCTTTAGATTAAGCATTAAAGCAACACAATGTAGTTATTTTACCTTAAACCATTAAAGGGGTGGTTCAGGATTTTGGACATAGGACCTCATTTCCAAGTAAGCAAGTGTGATATTTATCAGTGGAGACCGTTTTCAACACGTTTCATCCAGTCCTTCTAATTGCAGAGTTAGCAGGTGCTAGGCTAAGCAAAGTCAGCGGTATGTGCTAGCCTGCCACTAAAGACAGTCTTACCCACTCCAAAGTACACCCGAGGCAAATAAATTATAACGCCAGACTATCGATGTAAATGTCTGTATTGACAGTGTTATTTCTAACGTTATTCTATCCTTGCATTTCAACGATCGCATTACATTTTGAACGACTAGTTTCTTAGCAGCGGCGGAATTATACTTGCTCGGTTAGTAGTACTGCGCCCGAAAAAAGTAAACAGTAAAAGCGCACTCCAATGGGGATACCTAGTAGTAGCCTTGGTAATATCAGTCCGCCGCTGAGTTGCAAAATGACTACTAACAACTTTAGGGACCAAAGTATAACTATTGCAACGCGATGCAAGGGTAGTTGTATTTCTTACACTATTCTATCAACACAGACATTTACATCGATTGTCTGGAATTTGCCTCAGGTGTACTTTGGAGTGGGTAAGACTGTCTTTAGTGGCAGGCTAGCACATACCGTTGACTTGTGCTAGCCTAGCACCTGCGAATCTAATTGCGAACTGCAATTAGAAGGACTGGATGAAACGTGCTGAAAACGGTCTCCACTGATAAATATCACACTTGCTTACTTGGAAATAAGGTCTTATGTCCAAAATCCTGAACCACCCCTTTAAGACCTAGAGTGCCCATTAAAAAGGCTCTCTAAAACATAAGCATTTTCTGAAAAACACCTGATAAAACCTGAATTAAGCACTCCAACAGTGCATCTGGCCATAAAGGGAGAAACACTTATAAGGTGCATCCGGTCAGCTTCAACAGTTTCAAACTCATATGGATGCTACACTGACTTAGAGAATGGACTCTGACATTATCAGTGTATGCCTGAGCTGCCTGGTATTGCACTATGTAATGTTGTTGTGGCGGGTAGTATGACTCTTTTTGTTGGTTTTAGACAAATGGGGTCCCCCCTTAGAGCTAAATGGGTACCCACTATGTTGAAAATTGGGAGGTTATTCAGGATTTCAGAAGTAGTTTTATTTTTCTTCTGGTCACAGCCAAGACTGGGTAACAACTGAATTATAGACCTCTGCTTCTCCTAGACGAGTCTGGATCCCTATACTACTCTTAACCTCCTGGAGGCACACCATGGACACAGCTCTAGCCACTGTCTCCCAGTCTGTTGGCCCTCAAATGGTAAGACTTTCAAACCATCGGTCTTTCCTTGTTTCTACCCCTATTCCATCTCAGGCATGGTGACCCCCTGTGTGCTCAAGAGCTCTTTCAAACATGAGTTTGTCTTTTGTGTGCTTATATTTAACATACATGTTTGTGGATGTTTAAGTGCGTGCCTCTGAGAGTATACAGTATGTACACGAATCAACATGTGTGCACAGGCTAAAAAGGGCCTCTTGCTAGCACTCTCAGCTCCCTTTCCCTGAGCTGGATGGGGCTCCACGTCGAGAGCACGGAAATCGGGACGCATGCCCTACCCGCGGAGCGGATCTGCAGTCCCTGTCATATCTAGAGAGCTCTGAGCAAACTGATTTAATAGCACTGCCTTGGGTCTCCGCAGCTCTGCTCGCTTCCGCTCGGATTAGGCCGCCGCGCTCCGCTCAGAGATGTGTTGTGATGGATGTTGTGTGTTGTTAACCTCATCAGCTCATCAGACGTAATTAATTTCATTCTTGCCCCACTCCTTTGCTAGAGAGCTAAGGAGATCCCCCCCCCACACACACACACACCACCCTCCTCCCATCCTTACCCCTTAAAAGGAACTGGCAGAATGCTATTAAGGGAGGCTTAGCAGAGGCTCACTCTGGAGCGGCTGAATGCTGCTGCTGCTGCACTGGAGCCGGATCAGGGCCGCATTCGGCCCAGACTTGATCTGCTATCTGGGTGAAGAGCTGTGGGGGAAAAATGCCCCAACTGGCAAGCTAAGGATACATGACATTCAAACGCATAGTTTAATGCAGATAAACAACAAGAGTAGATCCGGATTTCCTTGGTCAAGGAAGTCAAAAAACATTTATATTTACTGCATAAATATTGTGTAGCAACCTCAAATATTGTTTTTGTTAAAAATGTTGATTGTTTGTGCATGACAGTAGAAATGGTTTAGGAAAAGAAAGATTACTAACCTGAACAAGGGAAAAATATTTATTTTTGAAAAGTACTTTCTGGCCTATGACCTCTATAGGAACATCAACTGTGCTTCACTCCTACGCTATTCAGCATAACTGATGGAGATGGGAGTGAGCACGATTTATTCACCTGTTGCCATTTTCTTATATTTTCACAGGTAAGGGGCTTGAAACCGTGTTAGAAGTCAATAGTACGTAGATAACTAGATGAGATACAGATAAATACTCATGGTTGTTTTGGTTGTTGCTATATTTTGAGTTTAATGCGGGCGAGAAATGTACTGTGTTGACATGACTAAGTTAAATTAGACGGTTACCAGCGTGTTCGCTAGCATGTAATATCTTCTAGAGGCAGGTATATGTAATACTATTGTGAGGTTTCACTCTTTCTGTTATGTTATTACCATTTCTGTTACAATTTGTATAAATAATTAATTGTTTCCTGTATAGAAAATGTGAATAAGCTCGCGTGAGTTCGCTGCTAAGCATGCTATTCCAGTAGCCCACTATTAACGTTACTTGAAGCTACAACGGTAGCAACGTGGTGCGTGTTATCAGTGCCAATTAGCCTGCACTCGCACTACACGTTCAGGCCCACGCACACACAGACACGGTACACAATGATGTTATGATGTTTGACTGTACTGAACTTATCAGGTCTAGTACCTTTGTTCTACACACACACGCACAGGTACCCGTGTGCACTCATACATGTGCACGTGTGCGTACACACACACGCACACACACACACACACACACACACACACACACACACACACACACACACACACACACACACACACACACACACAGTTTAATGACATAGATGCAGTTTAGTTTTGTGTTTGTAGGATTGCAGATGTTACGATGCAGATGCATAGCTGATGAAGATGGGAGTGAGCACGATTTATTCACCTGTTGCCATCTTCATATATGTTCACAGAATAAAAGAAGTAAATGTGTTGCCGCCTCCTGTGAGTCATCCTTGGGGTAAAAGTATAACAACTGCATAAATTGATCATAAAACAATCAGTTCCCAGTGTCATTACATTAAATGTTGTGGTCTAATCCAATTAAACAATAAATTATTAATTTCACGCACAAACAAATCAAAAGTAAACAAATAAATATCAGAGCTGCCTCCTTTTAATTGTGAAGACCCAGAATAAAGGCTAGGTTTATCCATAAATATCACAGCGACAGGAAATATGGGGTTGTATCAGGGCTCCGTGTCAAAGATGAACGCCGCAGTGCCTTGAATGTGCCTGAGCCGTATTTGTCAGCGATAAATATGTATGGGAACAATGCCAATGAGAAATAGGCATCAGCCTCCATCCTGGACTGGCTAGCATCAGTGGTGAGGGACGTGGGTAAAAAAAGAAAAGAGATCGGGAGAGGTAGATTGGGGGATATGATTGCTCGCTTGCCCAATCGGAGTCCAATTACTGTCCTTCAGAAGCACCAAAGTGGCGAGATAAGGGGTCAGCAAACATCCCGCGTTGTGTAATTGACTGACGGGCCATTTAATTCACAGAGGAGTTTAATCTAATCCCACTCAATCAAAACAAACAAACAAATAAATAAATAAATATAGAAGAAGACAGCCCTGCTGTCTCTTTGCCAGGTCTTTCAGGAAGTGGCGAGGATGACGGCACATCTTGATTCTTTGGGCGCTCTCAAGGACGGGGCGGGACTGTGTGTGTGTGTGTGTGTGTGTGGGGTGACGGTTTGGAGTGTGGGGTGAGGTGGTGGTCTGTAGATTAAGAAGCATTTTAACAGACTCGGATGAGTGCCCCCTCCCTGCCTAACCTGAATAAACGGCAGCCATCGTGACAGGCATGGGGACGCTGGTTATCGATGGGCGCGCTAACCTTAATGCAATTTCTCATTTGCAGGTGATTGTGACCTTGGTTCACCAGTCATTCAGCCCCTTCTCCTTCTCTCCTCTGTCAGTATTTCCCACTGATGTGAGTTCTACTGTTGCTTGTCATTTCCCTTCACGTGCCATAAATCAAGTCCAGTGCACAGGTGGATGATTTCCGTTAATGATTAAGAATAACATGGACTTATGACATTACTATTCAGACTAGAATCTTTTAATCATTTCATGGCCTTGCCTTTGAGGGCCATGATTACCCCGGTGACCTCATATGTAACATACAGAAACTTATTTTCTTTTTCTTTTTGCTTTTGTATTTTTCAGCCTTTCCTCTCCACATATGATGCCTTGGGAGTCATGACTATGGTGTCTTCCCTGATATGAAATGTAGTCGCATTAAATTCATTGGATAATTTACTATAAAAAAAAAAAAAAATGCTGCCCCTCTCCAAATAATTGTGTCAATGCCTCCTTTGTTAAAAGAAGGTTGGTTTTGCTGCTTCCTCATCCTCCACTGAAATTCAAATTCAAATTCAAGTTCAAAAGGGGCTTTATTAGCATGACTGTTTGGTACAGTGTTGCCAAAGCTAGTGTTACAAATAACACAGTAGTATCACAAGGAAAAGAAGACAGAGATACAGCATACAATGTATAAACATGTGAGCACAAAATAGACAGTAGTAGAAATAATACTAGAATGATAGGTAGGGGTGTGTGTGTGTGTGTGTGTGTGTGTGTGTGTGAGTGTGTGAGAGAGAGAGAGTGTGTCTGTGTGTGTGTGTGTGTGTGCTTGTGTGCGGTGCGTGCGCACGTCTCTCTCTCTCATATATATATCTCATACGTACACACACACATTATTTCTCTAATACTTACAAAAGTCTGATTAATTCAGTTTTGATTAATTCTCTGCTTCTGTTGGCACATCTGCTTTGATAAACAAATTTCCTGTCTGCCAATATTAACACTCGGGGCCTGGAATGATACTCTGCGGATTATATAACAACTCACTGTGTGTGTGGTCATTTGCTTTAGCTCCCTCTATCTCTGGCAAAAACTGGCAGTTTAAGGTTCATACCGGGTCCCTTCTATGAGTAGCATGCCTTTAAGTCTCAGCAGGTCATACCTCTCTGTCTCTGTGGCCTTTTCTTAAGGCCAATTTATAGACCAGGTTATCATTTACATGTTGTAGAGATTTGCCATGGATGTGTGGTTGTGTTTGCTTTCATTTCACAAAAGATGTAAATTTAGACGGTAATGCAAAGAGATGTAACTGTAAGCAGACATTAGCTATACTGTCGTACAAGTTATAGATAATGTTTTATTCAATGTTTTGTCGTGGGTGCTGCTGGACTATGTGAGTCTACAGTGCTTCGACATCTGTCGGCAATGTTTTGTCACACTATAGGAACTATATATGGTCCTTCAGTCTCATAACATAGCGGGGAGGTGTGTTCTGGTGGTTTCTCAAATAAAACGTGTTTTGAAACCTGTCATTACCATTCCCATAACAAAACCATTTTCATCAGTGGCCCGAAACCATGGCCAGCTTGTCAGATGGCTATGCTTCGAGTGTTTTTTTTAGACTCAATGCACCCATCCATCACAGCTTTATTCATGAATGAGGAATGCCAATCTCATGTTCACTCACAACAGACAGCCCTTTGAGCACATTCATGCATTTTACAGTTCTGCGTTAGCTGTGTCCTTGGTCCTATGGTATGGTACTGCCTCCAAGATCAGCTTTGATAAACATTCATTCATTTATCAGCACTTCCAGTATAGTAAAAAGACTTAAAAAGTCAAAAATGCATTTTGGATATTTATATCTCTGGAAATATCCTTGTTGTGCCCCAAAGTACGCCTCTGATTCAAATATAGAATCACAACAATTACTCATGGCTTGAAAGCCAATGATAAATGGCCTATAAATCAAATGGACATTGTCCTAGGGTCTGCATAGGTTCACCTTAATCTTGTCTAAAATTCAAGGTGAGTTTAGGAACACCAAAACACAGGAAAAGCAAAATAAACAGAGGAAGAAGGATGAGAGAGAAGAAAAAAGAGTAAGAAACAGACACAGAAAGAGAGGTAGAGAGAAAGCCTCTTTGAGCCATTTCTGTTGAGCCTCTTTGAGCCATGTCTGTTGAGCCTCTTTGAGCCATGTCTGTTGAGCCTCTTTGAGCCATTTCTGTTGAGCTCATGTCTATTGAGCCTTTTGTATATGTCTGTTGAGCCTCTTTGTTTCTGTTGGCCTCTTTGAAATGTCTGTTGGCCTCTTTGAATTTCTGCAAAGCCTCTTTGAGTTTTTTTCTTTGAGCCATTTCTGTTGAGCCTCTTTGAGCCATTTCTGTTGAGCCTCTTTGAGCCATTTCTGTTGAGCCTCTTTGAGCCATGTCTGTTGTATATGTACTCGTGTTTGTGGAAATGCTTTGGCAATGCAAATTGAGTTTTTTTTGCCATGCCAATAAAGCTCTTTTGAATTTGTGAGAGAGGGAAAGAAAAGAAAGAAAGAAAGAAAGAAAGAAAGAAAGAAAGAAAGAGAGAAAGGGATGGCATACTTACTGCAAAAGAGGCCCAGTAGACAATGTTGGGCTAGCCTGGCTAGCGCCACCACTTCTCAATGAGACGTGGTCTGGGAACCAAACGTTCATTTTCTCGTATTTGAAAAAAATGCCCAGATCCGTTTATTGGGTGCCACGGATGTCTATCAAATGCGTCTGTGCATAGCTCATCATCGTCTTGCTTTCCCCCCTGTTCTGTGATTGGTTCCCTATCTCAGGCGAAAATTTGCTCCATGGTCTCCAGGCTGCCTTAGCAGTGTGAATCAAATTGCGCGCAAGGCAGCATGGGAACACCCAGGCAATGCAAATTGAGTTTTTTTGCCATGCCAATAAAGCTCTTTTGAATTTGTAAGAGAGAGAAAGAGAAAGAAAGAAAGAAAGAAAGAGAGAAAGAGAGAAAGGGATGGCATACTTACTGCAAAAGAGGCCCAGTAGACAATGTTGGGCAGGGTTGGGCTACTATGGTGGCTGTTATTTTGGCAACACGTGCAACACTCTCAAAAGCCCACATAATGCACAACACGTGTTACCAGTTAGACTCAAAAGTGTCACGTTCAGTGTGTGTGTGTGTTTGGCACAAGCCATCACAAGCACTGCCTAAAACCCAGACAAATATTTTGCTTAGATTACAAAGAGGGACTTCTTTGCCAAGATGTGGGAGAGTGATTGAACCATTCCATGGCTTGAGCAAAAATTGAGCAAGGAACAGGGCATAGTAACCTATTCAAGAGGCACAGGTAGTTCATGGCGAAGTTTTAGTGCTTTTCTTGGCCAAAACCCCAGCTGAAATGACGGATGAGCAACGGTTCGGTTGGGAATATTTGTAGACATTTGCTCTCAGTCACTGACAGGGAAACCGACGCAGCACAGATCATTTTCTTGCGTGAAGCTCTTATGGGCAATTTGTATCTGTATTCCCCCTCGAGGAGCCGAATGAACTCATCTGATCCATCATAACTTATGTCTAACCTGCTTCGAATCCTTCAGAGTCACATGGCGCAAGATTCATTTCCTGCTTCCTTGCCATGAGTCATAAACCTTAAACTGTGAGTAAAGTTTTAAGAGCAAAACCATGTGCCTGGAAGTTTTTTTGGCTGGATTTCTGCATTTACATTGGTAATGTCGGTCCAGGGTGTGGGTAAATCCAAATCTAAGACAATCTGGGACACCATCTCATAAATATTTCACCAGGATCTATCAAAAGGTGCCAAAGCAAAGGATCTATTGAATTGGGAAGAGGGTTCTATTAAGACTTCAATAATGTGTTTTTGGACTGAACACATAGATTAGATATCAACAAGACCAAATTCCCCTGGTGACCGAGTTTTTCTCTGTTTCTCTCTGAACTTTACACAGAGCACAGTCCATGCAGGAACCCAGGGAAACAGGGAATGAGTTGGCAGGCATTTTTGGAAATCCCTGGGAAAAGTCTCGTCGGAGGAGCATGATGAAACTAAGATGGCTCTGCTCCAGCCAAGACCCTCTCTGAGGTACCCAGAGCTGCTGGTGCTCAGTCCCTGTCTCTGTAGATAACGTCACAGTCTACTCCCTGAATCATTTCTCAGACAGAAACTGAGGGTTGACGTCCACTGAGGTATCCCCATTCTCTCTCTCTCTCTCTCTCTCACTCTCTCTCCCTCCCAAAAGTGTCTCTTAAAACACTGGAAAAGCTCAGCAAATGATTTCCCAGATGGAGAAACAATCGGTCAAATGGCTGTAATTTTTAGACCAAAGCCGAATTGTTTTGGGCCTGACTGAGCGAGACTAAGGGCCTCCTGAAAGAGTATGTTCCTTTCGCTGATTACTTCCTGACTGTGCCCCCCTCCTACTCCCCCTTATCCGCCCCAGCTCTACTGTCCTGCGGGCGCAATCTGCCGTTGCTTCAATACATCACTCCTGCCACCTGCGAGGCGCTTGTAGCTTTTAATCAGGAGTGACAAGGGGTCCCAGGCTCTGAGACTTTGTGTCTTTCCCAGCAGTGCATTCATGGAGAGCCACAGAGCTCCCGATAGGCCTCTGGTCTCCAGCAGCCAAGCTGAGAATCCCGGGGAAGCACATCCAACCCTGGTGCTGCCAGTCCAGGGACTTCAACATAGCAGGGATGGCTGGAGGAGGGTACAGGTAGAGGGGGGCAATGATAAATTAGCCAGTCGGGGCAAAGAGCAATTCGCCTATGGATATAGGACCATTTCACTGAGATGTAGCTATGTCATTTAATTAGGCTTTGAGGAAACAGAATTTCCTATGCCTTCACTGGGGGAGGCGAGCCTTCCCTCGGATTTTTAATCATAAACCCTCCCGACTGTGACATTTTAATATTTCCACAGCGATCTCCACAGTTGTTTGAGCATGATGTGGTAACACCCTCTCCTTTCTGAGGGTGGATATTACAAGATGGTCCAGTTAATCGTGATTTTATTAATAACAATTGGCAACAACTTCGGGAACCTATCAGATAGTTCAGCGGGGGTTTCAAATCACACACAACACTTGCTGTCACTCCTCTCTCTCCCTCTCTTTCTATATCTCTCTTGTTCTCCCTCTCTCATGTCAAATGCATTGCCAGTCTTAGGTGGCAGAATGGATTCGATATGGCCGTGTCTGTTCCCGATGGCTTTTTAAGGAACCTCTGATGGATCAGCCTGAAGAAACTTCCTTGACGTAAAAGTTTAGAGGCCAGATAAAATGGCCCACCATGCTTGTTAACTGTTCTATGTCATGCCTGCACAGGAAGGCAGACACTTTATTTGAACCAAAATGAGCCAACTTGCGCTGTCATGGTGCCTGAGTGAGGCACCACCCGGGGAAAACTGTCTTAAACTTCCCCATCTTAACTTATCTTGACTTCTCTTTTTTAATTTGCAGTGTTGTTTTTGGCAGGGTCCCACAAAGTCCTTAGGCATAGTCCAAAAAAAAGTACTTTTTTCCCCATACATCTCGCTGAGAGGACAGGGTGGGTGGTTATGCTTTTGGGAAATGTTCAAAACATGAACAAATCTTCAGCAATGATTAAAAGGAGGTTTACAGACTCTGCTGTACCACAGAGGATTAAGCATGTCCTCGTCTGACTGCCCAGCATGTCCTCTGAACATGCCAATAAAACCTTGACCCACATCAGAGACGCAGAGCGGACTGTCTAATTGCCAGAACGGACAGAGAGAGAGAGAGAAGGAGAGAGAGAGAGAGAGAAGGAGAGAGATACTCATCAAATTCAGCTTGTGGAAATGGAACATGTCTTAGGCGGCCGTGAAGAATTTCTGAGGTTATGGAAATGCGTGGCAGTGGTTTGCCTCGCCAATCTGTCTCAGAAAATTCCTAGATAATTTCAACGCTAATATGATAATGTCACTAGCGTTTAATGTGGAGCTGTAGGGAGGTGTTTGTTTGAAGACTCTGAGCAGAAAAACCTTTTCCCTATCAAATACATACCTCGTACGGTAACACTTTATTTTAATGTGTCGCTGTTACAGTGTACTTACCTAATTAGGTACAGTGGTACAACCTGTGTAACAACATGTACTATCAGGTACTATCATTGTACTTGCATTATGTATTTGTGGGTACCTACATATAGTTGTTACATTGTAATACTGAGTGCTTTTACAAAACTTTGCCAATTTGCCTAAATTTTCATCAGAGGCAAAGAGCTGACCTGAGACCTGCTGGATGGGGTAAATCGGGTCATGATCGATTTGATATACAAAGCATGCTTAGCTCCTGTCAAGGCCTCATTGTCTTCAGTGTACATGTAACAGCTGTGCTGCTACAACCTTGTTACTCTTTGATACAGTGAAATAAATTGGAACAGGTCTTGTCTTGGAACAGGTCTACTAATTCACATGTACTGTGTGGTGTAACAGCAGACACGTTTCAACACATCAATTACAGGATGCATAACATCATTGACAGGATGTATATATGTAGATGTAAGTACTTAACTGGTACACTTTATTTTAATGGGTTTATTCCACTGTACCAAAAGAGTAATAAATGTGTACCAACACAGTTGATACATGTACTACAGTATGTCGGGTAATGGCAGACATGTTCCAAGACACCAATGACACAACATACATGTAATATGTAATTGTAAGTACTTAACTGGAACACTTCATTTTAATGGGTTTATGCCACTGTATCAAAGAGCAATAAGTGTGTACCAACACAGTTGATATATGTACTATGTAGTGAATTAGTAGACCTGTTCCAAGACATCGAAGACATAACATACATGTCATATGTACATGTAAGTAATTAACTGGTACACTTAATAGGTTTATTCCATTGTATCAAAGAGTAACAAGGTTGTAGCAGCACAGCTGTTACATGTACACTGAAGACAATGAGGCCTAGACTGGAGCTAAGAATGCTTTGTATATCAAATCTATCATAACCAGATTTACCCCATCCAGCAGGTCTCAGGTCAGCTCTTTGCCTCTGATGAAAATGTAGGCAAATTGGCAAAGTTTTGTAAAAGCACTCAGTATTACAATGTAACAACTATATGTAGGTACCCACAAATACATAATGCAAGTACAATGATAGTACCTGATAGTACATGTTGTTACACAGGTTGTACCACTGTACCTAATTAGGTAGGTACACTGTAACAGCGACACATTAAAATAAAGTGTTACCCATCATACAAACACACATACACACAAACACGCATGCACACACACACCTGCACACATATAAACACAGACACAGACACAGAGACAGACATGCTTATGCTGAATGTGGTATGCGAAAGGATGGCCTAAACAACCTTTTAAATTAGGTATTTTCACAGTTTATTTCTTTAAAATCTAGGTAGACATCAGATATAATGTTTGAGAGAAGTCTATCAATCGTGGAGGTGTAAGGAGCCGTGTGTGTGTATGTGTGTGTGTATGTGTGTGTGTGTGTGTGCTCACTCGAGCAAGCTTTTACAGAGCTGAGCCTTTTTAACCCAGCATGGCACAGTGAAAAAAGAGGGAACGGCACTTAACACGCTGTCACCATGTTTCCACAGGCGCCTCTTTGTGAAACAGCATTCAATCTAATGAAGCAAACAGCTAAACAAACAAACAAACAACGTGGGAAGCACAAACATTGAAGACTCTTATCTCTTCCACATAAGGCAAGCTGCTTCCTCTCTGGCTTCTAGGAAGGCATCCTGATTGGATTGCATTTGAAGAGCGCTTGTGGACCAAAGCCAAAATACTTTGTGTTTGAGTGTTTGAAGCAGCAGAATTTAAACATGCAGAGTGTATAGTGTTTGGTGTAAAATGTACACAATTCCAAAAAATATAATGATTGGGGACAACAAAAACAATATTATATACAATAATATTCAGGATGAAATGTAAAATATTGTTTGTTGATGTCTCTGTGGTCTTCACTACAAGCTTTTCAATGGCTTGTTTCTATACATTTTTAAGGTCTGAAAACGGAAAATATCAGATAATCCAGTTGACATACAGAGAGCAGGAGTCTAAAATCAAGTGAAGTATTGAGATAAAGTATAATTTCATCAAAAGAAAATGTAGTAAAAAAAGTGTAGAAGCCTTTTTATTTTTGACAAAACATGTTTTCATTTCCTCACTGGCCTTTTTGCGCCAAGCGCCCAACGTTTGATAACAAAACCACCCCGAATGTGGACTGGACAAACCCCTAAATTTAGCTATTCGCCAGTGACCATGCGTTTTAGATAGCTAAAATAGGGCCCTGACTCCTTACATTAATTCAAAAAGTGTGTATGGGCAAACCGGTGCCCTCTCTGTCTTTGCAAAAGTTTATATCTATGACAACTTTAGACATAGACATTGTAATTGTGCCTGTACAGAAAATGTTGAAATTCACCTCTACATTCATGTAAAAAAGTTGCTTCGGTCTGGAGGACAGTGCGCTTAACTTATTCATTAGTTCCAGGAGGGTGATGGTGGCGGGGAAGTCACCTACCATCACAGATCAGCTGCAGAGCAGTTACGACTGCACTAATGAGCTGAGAACATGATCTGGTGTCAGGAGAGAGAGAGAGAGAGAGAGAGAGAGAGAGAGAGAGAGAGAGAGAGAGAGAGAGAGAGAAAGAGTCATATACAGCTGGATGTCATGCAGGAGCCGAGAACATGAGCTGGTCAGGAGAGAGAGGGAGAGAGAGAGAGAGTTACAACAGGATATCTGGCAGGAGCTGAAAGCAAGCCCCGGACTGGAGAGAGAGAGTTAGTATGAGAGTCAGATACAGCGGGAAGCTTAGTATTACAACCTGCTCATCAAACATGCAAATCAGGCAGGAGAATTCGCCCGGAGTTCATTTCTCCCACATCGAGATTAGAGTTGCTGTCCCCAAGGAAACCCACCTACTCATATGCATGCCCGTGGTCGGACAGGCTGTGCCCTTCTCCAGTTATATCCTGCCGATCGATAGCATCGGCTTGGAAAAACTGCAGTTCAGGATTTCCAAGGACATGATAATTGTTTAAATACCACAAAGCTATTGATGGGAGTCTGGGATGGCCTTGGAAATGGAGAGAAAAAACTTCTGTATTCTTTCAAAGGAAAAACATACTTGATTAGGAGAATTCAGGCCAGCCAAAAGTTTATGGACTATTTTGGTCTTGTTTCTTATAAGCAAGGTTAGCTGTAACATATTTAAAATGGAAATTGTGCTTTTCTTTGAAAACATTTTTATTGATTCACCTTTCTTTGAATATAATATAATATAATATACCGGTATAATATATATTTACTTTTCTTGAAGACATTCACATTTGATGACTCATGTTTACATTTATAATGAAATACCTTTCTCCAGTCAAGTGAAGGCAGACATACTAAAGCAATAGTCAAATCCACAGAACACCATCATAGTCAAATGACTATATACAAACAAACCTCACTGTAAATAAAGCATATTTACCAATAAAGAAAACATGCATACAAATAAATATTATTGTAATTAAAAATGTGTATCACAAACAGTAGAATCTGAGTATAAGAATAGGTGGACACAAAATTCACATATTACTACTAATCCAAGCCAGTCTGTGTAGTCTCAAGTGACCATGAAGTAGGAAACGGCTGACTTGGAAATCACCTAGGAAATTAGATGTTATTACTATCAATAAATCATGCATCCAGGTATGTGGCGGTGATAATCATGCACACACGCCATGTCTGTTCATGAGATAACACATACACCTCTATATACAAACGCAAATAAATAACGACCAGCTTTCAGTTAAGTGAATTCATGGCTTGAACAAGTTGTTTCAGATGTCAACCTCCCAGACAGAATTCAAAGTGTTTTATGATATACATCGGAAATGAACACACACCCACACAGAGACACAGACACACACACACACGCACACATGCACACACACACACACACACACACACGGCCACACACACACACACAAATACAAGTTAAGGGGAATGATTGACACCTGCATCCTCCTCAGAGGAGACTAAATCACAGACTTCAAACTCACTGCCCACTGACCTGACATCAACAGAGACAGATTCAAGCCTATGTCTTTATGGCCTATGACAGTTACATATGTATGTATACTTAAACATATGCTGTAGAGGTTTTAGGAAATTTAACATCTCATACTCATTTTTCACTCTGAATGGACACTGATTCTACAGCTACCCACAACCCAGGTTGTGCCGTTTGCATTGATCCTCACTGCTTATCAGCCAGACTGGTATGCCCACAGTGACTAGATTCCATGCTTAAAACATGGATCGATGGATATTCACTTTACTTGCAATCACATGAATGACTTGTATGGGTTTGGTGAAAAGGATAAGCAAGTTGAACTCAGAGCAAAAGCCCATGCAGTTCAATCCCCCAGAAACCCAAGGCTGGGCTGACATGATAAGAAACGGGCACTTCTGAGAAAATGTAATTCGGCACTGTCAGACAACAGCCTCTATCAAAATCAATATTGGTACATTGTCTCATTTTTATCGACAGTGCAGTTCATTATTATTCCTCAACATTTCATGGCAAAGTCGGGAGCGGGGGGGGGGACATCCACCTCTCCCATGAGAATCAGACGTTATGTCATGCTCTGCTCTGACTGAGGGAATATAATTGGTATCCTGAGAAAGACAAACTTGGAAACCAATACACGGGACTGCAGGGGTAGAATGCAGAGGGTTTTTTTTCTTCTGATGGACGTTCTGTGATTTGCATTGCAGCACGCACACCTACCCTGCCTTTTGATTCTTTAATTGCCTCTGAGAGAGTCAGAAGTCTCAGCAGTTGGCTCTCCCCATTCATGTATAATGTGCCTCCGCTGCGAAACATGGCTCTTGAAACAGGAAACTTTTCCTGCACGTTTGGATTCTGTATCTGAAGTGAAACGCATACTGAGCTTTAATAGTTGATATAAAGACTTGGAATATGCTAAATTATGACTGTTGCAAGGGCATGCCTGGATTGATTTTCAAAAGAAAATGCAAATGTATGTCGATAGGTCAATATTTTATGTCCCCAGTGTACTTTCTTAGAGAAACTGCATTAGGGGTACATTTGAACATTTGCATTTGAAAGCAAAGTCAGCTGGCACTGACAGGCATTCAAACCCCATAATGGTACTGGAGTAAATTGGGTTTATTTTATGTGCAATATGAATACAAAGTGATCAGTGGGATCTGATGTTTGAGTGACACCTGAGTCAAATAGGTTGCTGCAATTCCGTGCAAAACTGTCACATCTATGACGCCAACACAATGCCATGGTTTTTAGTTGGTGTTATGGATGTTACAGTTTTGCGTGGAATTGCCCTGCTACAAACATACAGTAAGTAGCGTAGCGCTTTTGGAAAGTGATAGAAGCAGGACTTGATTTTCCTCACACATTAGCAAACATGGAAACTACTCTATATCCATGTATAATGCATATATAGCATGTTTATAAGCATGTGGATGTGTGGTTTGGTCAACTGTCAGACTGCTCCTGTGCAGCTCCCATAGCCTACGTATCAAACTGTGTTTCTAACTTTGTGTCCAGTGTTTTCCAGCCATGAAGGCCTTATGATACACAGCCCTTCATGTATTGAGATTCACCTCCACCATTGTGACTCCAAACAACTGTTCTTCATCTGGACCAGGCAGCAGGGATGCTCTGCTGGAGACTCTGGTTGCACGCTTCCAGTGGGGCTACAGAAATTGCTATTCCCATGCTGAGGTACAAACATCTATTTTCCCGAATCTCCTCCCCTCAGTATGGTCCACCGTGACTGCAGACGGCACTGCATGGCTTCCCAGAGTAGACTGCTCTCAGCTCCCGGCCGGAGTAGACTGCTCTTATCAAGACTGTAAAGAATGCATTCTGTATTAGTAGAATACGGTGCATTTGCGATGGCTGCTAATTGTCAGATGCGGACATCCCGGGGCTACCACCAGCCATTTGTGCGTTGTAATTGTTGTTAATGTGCGAATGCCCCAACCTAGAGCAACAAGGAATGCAACATATTTCCTGTGTATGTCAGTCTGACATATGACGCAATGACAGATATCTATCTATAACTATTAAGGTTTTGCACCTACGTCATAATGTCATGTGACCGTTTGTTTACAACTAGAGTGGTAGGCAAGAATGGTAGGCAAGGCACTGCAGAGAGTGGTAGGCAAGCCTACAACAATCGGGTTAGCATAACAGCCTAATATAGGCGATGCTGCAATGGATAACTAATAAAAAGTTTCATACAATTAATGAACTTTATCACTCACATTATGAGTTTTTCTGGGTGGTTATATATCCATGCAGATAGCCTTCGAATAAGCCATGGCTGTTATATGATATAATATGTTACAGGATTCATGATTCGCCATTAATGTTACATGATGCTGACTGATGCTGGCTATAACAGTAGGCTACCGTTTTAACGTCTGCTGAGTCTACTGCCTACCAAAACCTGTCGCTGTTCAGTTGAAGTTAAATGATCAAATATTGTTTGATTTTGTGTCAACTTTCAGAAGGAAGACATGTTCCTTTCTGGTCAAATTTCACAGCTTCTAAGAAAGTCTATGCGCCTTAGGTGTAAACCGAAGTTTTGAACAGAGAAAAAAAAGTTAGGCTACCATTAGGCTACATGCAGGTTCTCCCATAACGTTATCGATACAGATCAATGCACCAAATCAGGGCGATTTTTGGCGAAACAACGTTCCTGTGACAGGCTATCAAATATTGAACAATGGGATAACGTTTCATCATCACCTTTTTTTGATGCCTGAAATGTTGACATTGCTGAAATACAGAGATGTAGCCTACTGAGAGGCAGCTGCAGACAACGATGTTCAATTGGTTCAACTTGTCCCTTGCCTACCAGCTGGATGTAAACAAACCTATACGTCACATGAAAAACGTTAATATATCTGATGTGTGTTGCAAGTGGGCATGGTGATGGTTGAAAACACATTAACTCATGAGTCATTCTAGTCCTGGAAAGCTGCTATCTCAAAATAACTGGCCTGAGATTTTACTCATTTAGCAGAGGCCCTCCTTGTCCCATCTTAAATAGCTTTGATGTATCAGTACGAAGCATTGTGAGTATTGCCCAAGAATAAATTGAAAGGACTGCATGTCGGTGGTGAGAGAGAGAGAGAGAAAGAGGAGGAAGACAGGATTTGTGTGTGTGTGTGTGTGTTTGTGTGTGTGTGGCCAATGTGTGTGTGTGTGTGTTTGTGTCCAGAGAGAGAAAGGAGAGAGAAAGGTTTTCATTCCAGCAGTTGTGGGATGTTCTTTAGATTACTGAAACCAAGTGGCTCTCACCACATGAGCCTCCACCAGTGAACAGTGAACCAGTGAAAATACATGCTGCCCATTGTCACTTTTGATGAAATATTGACTCACAAGAGTTTTTCAGTCAGTATATACAATCAGGAAGACTTTTTTTGCTTAGATGTATGGAGAAAATTTCCTTCGGCTGACCAAGACCTCTTCCAAACAAGGGGCCAACTGGGATGCAATGAACTGTAATGCAGAGCAGTAGAATGGTTCCATTGCACACTTGTTCTGCTATTGCATCAAAGCGATGGTCAGTGTCTTTTTTTTTATAAGAGGGGCAGTCCCATTACAGGAGGAACCAAATTATAATCTCTTCCTGAGCTCGCCTGGTTTCTACTCCCTTTTCATCTCAGGGTGTGTTTCCTTCAGAGCTGGCGGATGGAAGTGGAGGTCAGAGCTAGTGATAATTAATATCCCTGCAGGTGATATGTTCACTCAACTGCTCCTCTGCTCAAATTCACATCAGGCCACTCCGCTCAATTTAAACTCCCTGCTCCACTTCAAAAGATCCTCCCCGCTCCAGTGAATAAACTCCACGCTCTCTGGCTTCAATTTAAAGGAGGGAGAAAATAATTTACAAAGCCCGAATTGTCACCTAGAAAACTTAACTCCCAAGAACTTAGAGCAACGCCAATGTCACATAGAACATGTATTGTAAAGATAGCCTAATACAACACCGACAGTGCAACAACGAACAAGCTTGCCAACGCCAATACACATAAGCCTAAAACTAAAGGGATCACATGGGATTAATTGCCTAAATAATACAGGTTTAGTATCCGAGTTTTTGCTTCAGCCTTACTTAAAGCATAGGCTATTCAAATTGCTCTCCGAGAACACTCATGTTTCCTTGAAATGTGTCTTCTTAAATTCCAAATAAATCTCACTGGAACAGTGTCACCACATAGTTGTTCTTGCTCTACATTGTTTAATATCTAGTTGTTTTGTAGGAATAGTACGCTTTAAGCCCTATGACTTTCAGTTTCCTTTTTAAAATATTTAGCAACTTCATCCCCAAGCGAACTTACTGTAACGATCGGCATGCTGGACTAGTCCTATGTGCTATGGACTCTGGGACAATGCATTCTGGGATACAGGGGAGAACTCTGGGGGGTTGTTTGTGTGTGTTAATACCTTTATTTACTGGTTTAATGTCAGGTGTTTTTTTTTAGTGTAGCGTGTTACCCTTTTAGGTCTTCTTTGTGTGTGATCCTTTTTTTGTGTGGGGGGCTCGTCCCACCCCTGTATGTGTAGTGTGTGTGTGTGTTTTGACATGCCTAGTGTGCTCTGTTTTGCGTGATCTGTATTCTTCCCTGATTCTGAATACTAGTCTATAAAAGCTTCTCTTGAACAAAGCTCTGGCTATGCCTAATCCTTTACAATTATGGTCAATATGTTTATTTTGAGTTGTAGCGGTCTTAGTTACACGAAGACCTGGGGTCAGAGTGGATTTGGACATGCCTCACACTCGTAGCGTAAGCGGTATCAGAACGAAAATGTTGTGGGACAGAGCGGCCGTTCCGGCCTCTGAATAAAAAAGCGCTCCGCGCTCCAACAAAATTCCATCCGCTCCGCTCCTCGCTGGCTCGCTCTCTGCTCCGCTCACTAGCTCTGGTGGAGGTGGAGCGAACCGTCACCAATACCACCACCACCAGTTGCCATCTGGATTTCGCTCACGTATCGCCGTGATGGCAGAACTAATCTAGTGATCTCGAGCGACACTGGGAGCCTTGCTGCCGAGTGTGTGTGTGTGTGTTGTGTGTGTGTGTGTGTGTGTGTGTGTGTGTTTGTTGTGTGTGTGTGTGAATATTTGGGCACACTCCAGTTGGTGTGTGAGTGTGTGTATGAAAGTGTTTGCGTGCGTGTGTGTGTGTGTGTGCGTGTGCATGTGTGAGGATGATGGAGGTGAGGTGCAGTCCCCGCCTATTGAATAGGACACATGAGTCACACTGCAGATGCACAGATATACCCAATGATCCCTGTGAGGAATGTCAAGAAGAATGTAGGTGCAGTCTCCCCTCCTCTGCAGTCCACACCTTCTTACCTCTGATGATCACCCTCACTCCCTCGCCTGCATGAATTTATGAATGCAATTGGCCACCAGAACCCAGAAAGGTCATCCCGTGTCCAACTGCACCACACACAAATCAAGCTCGGCCGGTGCACAGCTGCCAAAAGCTGTAATTGAAGTCCGCTTATGGACATTACTGTCACTGTGCAGCACTGAGTGGCCCCTACGGGCCTGTCTAATAGGGAGAGTCCAGCACTGTGGTGGGAAGTAAAGGGCGGACATGGTTGAGGTCGGTTAAAACTTGACTCGGTGGGTTTGATAGGAAAGAAAGGGAAGTGGCTCTGGAGTTCACATTATGCGGAAATTAGTGATGAAGGCTCTACTCAGACTGATCCTTCAATAGTCATTTGTTCGTACGTTCATTCATCCATTCATCCAGTCATCCATCCAATCATCCAGTCATTAATTCTGTCCTCCCACCACATCCTACAGTACCTCCAGTGCTACAAATTCACAACACAGGCAGACTCAAGCAGTACACACTCACATGCATGCACACACACACATTCATACACATTCTCTCTCTCTCTTTCTCACACACACACACACACACACACACACACACACACACATACACACACACACACACAATGCATTTTGCTCACACACACACACACACACACACACACACACACAATACATTAGGCTAGTGTTTCTTCCCTGAATTGAATTCAACATTACAGTAATAGTAACGTATCAAAGCCAAAGAGAAGGTTTGTGGTGATTAAGAGACATCACCACATTGTTTCAACACTCACAGCCCCAGGGCCCAGGACCCAGTCCCCTTTCCCGAATCTATCCTAAAAGACTGAGTCTTAATTGGCGACAGCAGTGCCAAATTCAATAAAACAATAGCCAAACTGAGAGTCGTTCTGTCAAGTTTATTTAGAAAAACTGATTCATGGCTTTATCTCCGGTGAAGTTGTTATTTCCCCAAGCCTTCCTAAATAAGACTATTACAGTTTTTCTCGATTGTTTTGATACCTGTGTCAACTGTGACATCACGTTCTCAAAACAGTTAACACCCGTGTCTGAACAAAAGCACTCTCGACAAAATGACACATTTTGCTTGCAAAAGGCTGTTACTCTCTCAGAACACTTAAAACATGCAGCAAAAGCAAATCTTGCCTTCAAACACTACAACTTGTTGCCAATTCAAAAACAGTCTTTAATCAATCATTACACACTTGACAACAAAATGCAAAATCTAGTTCTCAAAATGAGCATTTTTGCTATGTCTGTTCCATTACTTTCTCATCTTTTCTGGTATCAGAAAAAAACTGTGAAAAGACAAAATGTACTGAATAAAAAAACAATTTATTTATTCCTCCCAAGACTGTCATTGACATGTAAGACATACAGCAAAACACTATAGCAAGATACTGTAAATTTCCTTGAACTACAACTTTCATCGAAATAAACCTACAGTAAAGACCTTTTGTATGGTTTTCCACCAAATAGGCAATACAATACTTTGTCAAATGTGCATTAGATCAAACTTGCAAATATAAGCAACACAGAACAGACATCTCTTATGTATAATGAATGATTGCTGATTGAAGAATTGTGCAAAGGAATTTCACACAGGTGTATCAGAGATTCAGACTTGCATGGAATCTATACCACCTGTGAAAAGATGTTTTCCTTTTGTTTAGCATGGGAAAACCAATAGAGTTTAGGGCTTTTGAATGACACCTGTGTTAACTGTTTTGCAAAAAAAGGGGTAAGAAATGTGTGAACCCAATGAAAATGTGTGAACACGATTCTAAGAGATGACTTCTTCTGTGCAAAGAATGTAGTCATGAAGATCAAGTGGGTTCCAGTTTACTTAAGCAGGTAAAAGCAATCGAGAAAAACTGTAAACACCTTTAACCATTACAAAATGCAGCTGCTAGAGTTCTCACGAAAACAAAACAAAACACATTACTTCAGTACTTAAGTCCTTACAATGGCTTCCAGTAAGTCATAAAAATGGGACAGGACCAAATTACTCTGAGAGATGTTTTAGGAGAACATACTTGCTAGACTTCTCAGATTACTGGAGAAAAATCTGAAATACCTACAGTGAGAATTAAACATGGTGAAGTGACTTTCAGCTGGTACACTGCTGAGCTTGGGAAACAATTTGGCTACAAACAAGTTGGCTACAACCAGTTTGTAGCCAACTTCAAATCTTGACTTAAACCCCCCACTGTTCTCAAATGCGTTTTGTCAACTGACCGAATGCACTTGACTTTTTACCTATTTTTCCCACATTCTTTTTAACTTCCTTTTAATAGTTTAATAATTTAGCTTCCTTTTAATAGTGTTCTTATACCTGCACAGTTTTAAAGTCATTTGAACTAGAGGCCGAGCAATTGGTATATCGTTTTTGCAAATCAATGTATGGGGTGTCTGATTACCTGTCACTTGGGCCTGCCCAGGAGTTTCTAACCTTTTGCTGGCGGTCAGCTCATAAATCACTTTCTAATCCCGCCGCTGGAAAAGCACACTCGTGATTAAAGGAACACTGGCCCCATATTATGAGTGCTCTGCCACTCACCGGACGGCAGGAAGGAGAACGCGTAGCTAGGGGTGTGAGAGGAGAAGAGAGGAGAGGAGAGGAGAGGAGGAGAGGAGGAGAGAGGAGAGGAGAGGAGAAGAGAGGAGAGGGAGAGGAGAGAGCAGAGGAGAGGTGGAGAGGGCGAGCTTGGCGTTGTCTTTCGGTTTCGCCCAGTGCTGCCGTGCTCATCTCCGGGACAATGATAATATAAGGTGAAATAATGACTTTGCCCGTCTTGACGTCTCCGACCGAGCAATTTTCTGGAGATTAACTTCGACCCTGGGCATCATTACGGAGGGGACATATGAGACAAAGTCTACTCGGAGAGATTTAATTAATAAGTAGTGGGTACGTCGTTAAGAACATGTTTGATGCAGGTCTTTGGGGAGGAAGGTTGGGACAGTGGGAAATTAATTTGGTGGGGAGGGGAGGTGGTCTAGGGGAGCGGAGTTTGGGTGGAGGGAGGTGATATGGGCATCCCTCATTCTGCACTGTGTATGAGCCTTTGGTGATAAAGTTAATTAAATACCTGTGGGAAGGAGAAGGAGGGGCCACTTGAAAGGGTACCATCCAGTTGCCCGCGGCAACATCAGGACCTAGTGTAAAGTGGGAGGAATAATAGAGTCCAGTCTGTTTTCTATGGACAAATCAAAGGGAAAGAGAAAGCACAGGAAATTCATGCGACGTGCCTCTGCCATGTTTGTGGAGCTCTCTCTCTCTCTCTCTCTCAAACAGAGTTCTGACTTTGTGCCTTCATTTAGTATAGTAGTATATATACTTTTTTGATCCTGTGAGGGAAATTTGGTCTCTGCATTTATCCCAATCATGAATTAGTGAAACACACACAGCACACAGTGTACACACAGTGAGGTGAAGCACACACTAATCCCGGCGCAGTGAGCTGCCTGCATCAACAGCGGCGCTCAGGGAGCAGTGAGGGGTTGGGTGCCTTGCTCAAGGGCACTTCAGTCATGCCTATTGGTCGGGGTTCGAACCGGCAACCCTCCGGTAACAGGTCCGGTGCTAACCAGTAGGCCACGGCTGCCCCTAAACGGGAGTCGGCGTGACAGCGGTGGTCACGTCATGAAGCAGGATTAGAACCTGCAACGCTGGCACAATGCTTCAAGTGCTTTGCACAGCGACGTCCAGTCCATTGTGCTACGGGAGCGCTTTGTGAAGAGCTTGTCCTGTGATGCAAGAACTCAACATCAAAGGTTGAATAGAAGAAAAAAAAAAATCTGGACTAGGCTTTGAAGAGGCTAATTGTCGCCAGTTGTATTACTGTAAGGAGACTGAAAATGACGTTTACATTTGCAACATCTGTCTTAAGATCTGTCCTAGCCTAGAGAACCATTTCCACAAACTCTTGAAGCCGCTTTCCTTATTTTGTTCAGACCACCCTTGAGTGTGCACCTCTCACAGGGTCAGCCAAGAAAACCATCCTTAATCGGTTCACTGTAGGACCTCAGGTAACAAAGAGATCCATCTTCATCATTTACGGGGCAAAACATGAAGAATCCCCTCTGTCCGTAAAGCAAGTCCGGGGGAGAAGCTTACAAAAGCATACTCACTCAGGACCAAGTTTCATGTGGGTCATCCTGCGCGTATGGAAGCCCTGTGCCCTGCGCTACACTTCAGGGCTGCTCTGGTGCTAAAATCTGGTGGCCATCGGCCGACACCCATTAATCTCTGCTCCTCTGCTTTTGGCCCTTACGGGTAATGAAGTTTCTCGAGTGCTGGTGCAGGAGGCTGGTAGTGAGTCTCCTGCTCTGCTCCGCTCTGTAGTGTCCTCTCAGAGAAGAGACCCTAATTGTCTCCCTTGAGGTTACCTGGTCTCTGGCACTAAAGTGGTACTCTGCTTTATACACCCCCGCTCTGTGGGTCTCTTTCTCACTTGCTCACTCTTACACTGGCACACACATACTGATAGGCAGCAGCTCTCTCTCTCTCTCTCTTTCAAACTGACATTATTTCTCTATTTTCATTCTATCGTGTCATTTCTTTCTCAGTCACACATTTAGTTATTTCTTTCCATATGGGCATTCACACCCTAATAGGTACTGTTTTCTCTCTCCCCCCTACTTTCTCACTCACACACACACACACACAGACACACAGACACACAGACAGACAGACACACACACACACACACACACACACACACACACACACACACACACACAGACACACACACACACACACACACACACACACACACACACACACACACACACAGTAACACACCTCTTTGAGCCTGGCTGCCATCAATTCACTTGTGAGTGGTGTCTGTGAGAGACCCCGTGTCCTGGCCGTGAACTGGGGGTGGGGTGGGGTGGGGGGAGCGGAGCAATCACCCGGCTGACCCATCCCCGCCAGCGCTCCGACATGAGTAAGGCTGTTGATGACGACTGGCGCCCGAGCAGGCATGGGGTACACGCCGCTCACTCACTCACTCACTTGCTGAGCTGCTGCGTGCGTTGCACTTGCCGCTGATGAATCACAGTTGGGGAAAAAGTTCAGAGCCTCTGGCGGGTGATGCACACCAATCACCCCAGGGGTGGGGTGGAGCTGGAGGTGAGGGAAGGGGTACATTTGTCCAAGCTGGAGAGAAAACTTGTCAAATGGCGTCCCTGCTGCTCTGATGCTGTCAGTGGTGACATTCCATGGAAACAGCCAAACGTTTCATTTCAGTGTTAGCACATGCTTCACTCTTAGCACAGGAAGAGATATAAGCATTTATGTTTGATATGATTTCCTCTCATTTTTCTTGCTAAATTGTGTTTTTTTTGTTTTGGAAATGTACATATGAAATTTTAGGTAACACTTTATTTTAATGTGTCACTGTTACAGTGTACCTACCTAATTAGGTACAGTGGTACAACCTGTGTAACAACATGTACTATCAGGTACTATCATTGTACTTGCATAATGTATTTGTGGGTACCTACATATAGTTGTTACATTGTAATACTGAGTGCTTTTACAAAACTTTGCCAATTTGCCTAAATTTACATCAGAGGCAAAGAGCTGACCTGAGACCTGCTGTATGGGGTAAATCGGGTCATGATAGATTTGATATACAAAGCATGCTTAGCTCCAGTCAAGGCCTCATTGTCTTCATTGTACATGTAACAGCTGTGCTGCTACAACCTTGTTACTCTTTGATACAGTGGAATAAACTGGAACAGGTCTTGTCTTGGAACAGGTCTACATGTACTGTGTGGTGTAACAGCAGACACGTTTCAACACATCAATTACAGGATGCATAACATCATTGACAGGATGTAAATATGTAGATGTAAGTACTTAACTGGTACACTTTATTTTAATGGGTTTATTCCACTGTATCAAAAGAGTAATAAATGTGTACCAACACAGTTGATACATGTACTACAGTATGTAGGGTAATGGCAGACATGTTCCAAGACACCAATGACACAACATACATGTAATATGTAATTGTAAATACTTAACTGGTACACTTCATTTTAATGGGTTTATGCCACTGTATCAAAGAGCAATAAGTGTGTACCAACACAGTTGATATATGTACTATGTAGTGAATTAGTAGACCTGTTCCAAGACATCGAAGACATAACATACATGTCATATGTACATGTAAGTAATTAACTGGCACACTTAATAGGTTTTATTCCACTGTATCAAAGAGTAACAAGGTTGTAGCAGCACAGCTGTTACATGTACACTGAAGACAATGAGGCCTTGACTGGAGCTAAGAATGCTTTGTATATCAAATCTATCATGACCAGATTTACCCCATCCAGCAGGTCTCAGGTCAGCTCTTTGTCTCTGATGAAACTTTAGGCAAATTGGCAAAGTTTTGTAAAAGCACTCAGTATTACAATGTAACAACTATATGTAGGTACCCACAAATACATAATGCAAGTACAATGATAGTACCTGATAGTACATGTTGTTACACAGGTTGTACCACTGTACCTAATTAGGTAGGTACACTGTAACAGTGACACATTAAAATAAAGTGTTACCAAATTTTACATCCATACATATTCTTATGTACATACATACTATAGACAAACACATAAACACATACATATACTGTATGCATATACCGTATGTATTATATTCTGTATGTATATAAACACTTAAATATATCTACATATATACACACATAGATGCATGCAAACAAATATACATAGTTAGATACTATACAGAGTCAATGGCAGATATTATTACAGTGTGAATTATTTAAACTTCTATTTTTTCTGAGCGACTGCCTCTTGGCTTTAATTGCCACCTAGAATCATTGAGTGCTGACCGGCCCTCTCTGCTCAAGAATGCAGCGAGAATTCATCTCACATCCTCTGTGCCAGCCCCATCACCCTGAGATATGTGAGGGCAACGCGATCCGCTCATATCATCGGTAATGAAGCCAGCGAGAGAGAGGTGAGGTGAGAGGAGGCGAGGCGAAGTGTGCGCCATGCAGTCGCCAGACATTCGCCCTCCGCCAAGCCCCTGCTTAATGAGATTCGCTTTCACAAAGTGCAATTTGTAATGGCGCAACTTCTCCATTAGCCTGTTTGCGGGCGCGCGCGACCCAATAACCTTCAGAGATCGAATGAAACGAGGGAGACGCCGTCCAGACGCCATCTAGACGAGCCCTGTGCTCCATACCTGCCATCTCTCTCTCGCTCTCCGTTGCTCACCCTGTGTCATTTCGCTACAAGCTCCCCAAACCTCACACACCACTACCTGTTAACGTCTGCTATTGGCAGACTAATATGAAATTCTCTGACATGGGTGCATTTTCTTTAAAACTCTGTACCTTCTTGCAGTCTCATATAAAAGTGCCACCCTTATATCTCTTGGACCCTTGGATTTATGCCCTGTGGTCTTGCTTTGGGTTAAGTCCAGTATGACTCTATCCAACAAGGTGAGACAGCCCTTTGCATTGAGGTGGAGTGCAGTCAGGTCCCTCCCTCCTCGTGTGATTGACAGGAGCTGTGTGTTCCGTTCCAGCTCCTCTGGCTCCACAGGGTCATTCTGAGGGGACATCCTCCTTAAGATAGGGGTAATAGAAATATAAGTGTGGGTCCCACTGGGCCCCCTGTTTTAATTTTGAAAAGGACCCGCAATCACCAGCCACTTAATTGGACATTGTTCAATAATTACATTTTTATATGGAGCGTTGCCGGGGCAATGTGATAGCTTTAATTAAACAAACTTCAGTCACTTCTGGATGTCCCCGTAGAATTCCACATATGGTAGGGCCCCAAACTGTGGACTCAAACACAGTCCCTACAGTTTACTCTCTCCCCACAAAGTCTTTTTTAATCTTCCTGTACAAAAGTAATAGGCTTCACTTGTAGTTTTACATAAATTCTAGTTTATTGAAGTCATTTCCTTGAAGAATGCTATTATTAATGGAGTATGCTTGCCATTTGACGTGAACTCCAATTCCGAGAGGTTCTTTTGTTGTGTGGATCCTTATTTTCTTTTCAGGCTGATTGCATGAATTCCCCCAGGCTTTAAGTAATCTACTGTATAGCATCTGTGTATTGTGTAGCACCCATGTTGGAATAAGTCAGATTAAATCCATGAAACGTAATCATACCAAGTCATTTACAAATGTCTTCAATACCTATTGTGAAAAAGGAAGATATTTAGTATTTTGTATATTTTGTATAGTCTCAGATTCGTGATGAGAGGCCATTCTGTCCAGTTAGGGTCCAGTGAGAAAGGCTAGCAGATGTGTCACAGAGTGAAACAGTAGTGCGAGGCTTTCGGTAGGGAGGCCTGACTTCCTGTGAGGCTCTGAGTTAGTTACAGGCAAGCTGCTACTGTCCTCTCCCTCACTTTCTCCGACTGAAGAACGCAGTCGTCTTCACACTGCTGATAAGCTCCACTAATTGAAAGATGTGTTTTCTCTCTCTCTCTCTCTCTCTCTCTCTCTCTCTCTCTCTCTCTCCACTCTTTTAGGGTTGCACCCGTTGGGGGAGTTTTCCACTGTGGCGGAGACCGTGATCCCTTTTTAGCGGAGACGTGCATACATGCCTGAGTGTGTGCAGTGGCGGGGGGTAGTGCTGGCTGATTGATGCGAAATTAAACAATGTCTTTTGGCAAACAGTGGGGAACCGTTTCAATCAAGTCAGTTTCAACAACAGTTTGACAAGACTGCCTGGCAAATATGGAAGGCTGCTACACAAAAAGGGAGGGGGTAAATCAAAGTTAAATACAGGGGCACACGATCATTCACAAGCACCCAAGCATGGCATAGCCAGTCTTGTTTCAGAAGTGGAAAAAAGAGAAAAACTCTAGTATTTTCTCTTTTTTCTTGTATTTTTTCACAATAGCATAAATAGGACAGTGAAGCATAAATAAAGGACGGTGAGAGAACCATTACTGACCACAACAGGAACAAATTTGAACTTGGAGGTAATTGCCATCGGTAACAATCTAAGATAATAGATAAGTTAGATTATATAATAGGTAAAAGCCAGTGCCATCCTGTGTCTGCTCAGGTTTGGAAATTAACTTGCAAAATGACTATTCAGTCTCTTAATGTAAAAAATACTGGACTCTCTCTCTCTCTCTCTTATTCATGAATACATTATCAGTAGATTGTTGATGTTGTATATTGTTGCATATTGGGATTAGAAAGCATCATGGCATAGGGTTTTCTTGTATAGGCCTACACATTAAAGCCTATTATTGTGGGTATGTGAGGATGCTCTAGTGTACTGAAATAAGTGAAATTTTTTGGACTTGGTTACAGTTTAATGGACGACTGTTAATATGCATAAATATGTATAGAAATATGGGTATTAGATACATAGACTGAAAAAGGAAGAGTGCTGTGTCTTCACAGCTTGGCCACCTGGTCAGGTTTATGAAAAACGTCATATAATTAAATACCACCATGTTGTCTTTGCCTCAAAGAAGTCTGTGATATTGATCTTCAGCGAGGTTTCAAAAGACTTGCTGCTGAATTGAGGACACAGAAAGATTCATTTTCTTGTGTCCTTTGGGTGTAAAGTCATGAGACTGTTTATTGATCCAGCAACCACATCCAACAGACAGCAAAATGTCAGATATTCTCACCTTTACATTCCAAACATGAAACAGGAAGGGAATGGAATGGAAAATTTTGGGAAATGTGGAGACCATACATTCACACACTGTGATTAGGAAAAGTGACCTTCAGTTTTTCCCTTTATCTTGAAAAAAAAAAGCCAAAGTAAAAGTGAAAGTGGCTTTGATAACTGCTATGTCAGTGGCAGTCTCATTATCTCTGAAAAAAAGTAATCTGCTTACTAATTAAAATGAGACACATGGAGCTGTCATTACAACCACACATGCATGCCTTACATCCACACAACTAACAGCAAAACGTCAATGGCAACTCCTTAAAAAAAGATCAAAATGCCTCTGTATGCATGCAGTCACTTCATATAGTACTGTCAAAAGAAGATTATCTTGGGTGAAATTATTTGCAGATATTTCTGAAATTCAGAAAAAAACCCAGTTTATCAGTTTTTTTTTTGTCATACCGGTAATCACCTTGAATACTGCATACAAGAATTCAAAGCTTGTGTTAAATGGATATTCTGCAGTTCAGTTATTATTTTTATTTACATTATGTATTTTCATTTTATTTTTATGTTATTATTAGTAATTTTGAATGCTAATTTCCAGCATATTTATCCCCCCATCTATCTCATTATAAAGTTATATGTGAAGACTTGGTAATATCAGTGACATCTCCACATTGCTTCAGTGATATTCGCTTCAAGACTGTGTTACACTAGCAATCATGTTTGTCCGCTCCTTACAGCCCAGTCGGCAAAATAATAAACTATGAGAGAAAACAAATAAAGTATAGTGTGAGAGAGAGAGAGAGAAAAGAGAGAGAGCTGCTACTCCCGGTAGTTAGTACATGAGGGGGAATCTCATTAGTATCTTTCACTTGCAGCAGTTTCCAGTCATATTTCATAAAGGGGTGAATATTGATTCTGGGTTCACCCTTGTGGAACCACACAGTTCTCTCTGTTACTGTGTTTTACTGGTAACTCATGAATGTGAGGAACTGATTAGTCTCGGGTTCGGCTCAGGTCGCACCTCAAGGTGACAATTCACTGAGGTAACAACACTATTTTCATAAGTGCCCATTTAATGTGTGTGTACTGTAGCCTTTTGCCAACTGACAATGTTACAAGATTAGAGGAAGAAACAAAACTGAACAGAATTAATCATCGATTTGCAAAGTGCTGAAAGTCAAAGAGAACTTTGTGAGCTGATGTTGTATGATTAATGTGGGTATACTGTATGATGTAAATGCCTTCCCTTGGCATTTTCTGACATTAATCAAATTTACAATTGTCTCACAATGAAATATGCATAGATATTGAGGTAAAAAAAATCAAAACATGAAAGTCATTTTAATATTTAAGCAACAACAGAGGCAGAGTACAAACAAACCTTGTGAGTGTCTCCAACCCTGAGAATTGGAGTGTAAAACCCAGTATTGTTGCTATTATACTATATGTATAGAAGAACACTCACATACTTTGTAATTTCTTCTCTAGAACTTGGGCTGTTTGAGTAAAGTAACAGAGAATGTCTAACACAACACCTTAATTCAAACCAATATTGTCTCAATAAATTGTTATTATTATGTTTCAATAGCTGGCTGTGTGTAATTCAAAATCACCTGCTAAAGAGACTGAAATACTGTAGCACATGCAAAAAGAAGCAAGTTGAATAAAAAAGGTATTGATCCCCCAGTCTGTGGTGAGTAAAATAAGAAAATGGATA